>NC_133771.1:72355519-72368569 GCF_003597395.2 Chelonoidis abingdonii
GCAGTTCCGACACCCGTCTAGCGGAGGTGATGGCTACCAGGAACGCCATCTTCCAGGAGAGATAGAGGAGGGAACACGTAGCCAGCGGCTCAAACGGGGGGGACATAAGTTGGGTCAAAACCAGGTTCAGGTCCCAGGAGGGGGCGGGGCGGCGAATCTGGGGGTAAAGACGCTCCAGACCCTTAAGGAACCTAGTCACCATCGAGTGAGAGAAGACGGAGCGGCCACCGCTTCCCGGGTGGAAGGTGGAGATAGCCGCCAAGTGAACCCGGAGAGAGGACACCGCCAGGGCTTGCTGCTTGAGAGACCAAAGGTAATCAAGGATGGCAGAGATGGGAACCTCGGCAGGGAGGAAGCGCCGATCCGTGCACCAGCACGTAAAACGCCTCCACTTGGCCGAGTACGTCGCCCTCGTAGAAGGCTTCCTACTGCATAGGAGCACCTGTCTCACCGGGGTAGAGCAGCGCAATTCAGACCTGGTCAGCCACTCAGGAGCCACGCCGTGAGGTGTAGCGACTGAAGGTCTGGGTGACGGAGCCGGCCGTGGTCCTGCGTGATCAGGTCCAGGTGAAGAGGCAGGGGGACAGGGTCGGCTACAGATAGGTCCAGCAGCATGGAGAACCAATGCTGCCGAGGCCATGCCGGAGCGATCAGAATCAAGCGGGCCCTGTCCCTGCGCACCTTCAGAAGGACCTTGTGGATTAACGGAAATGGGGGGAACGCGTAAAACAGGTGCGTCACCCATGGGATGAGGAAGGCGTCCGCAACCGAGCCCGGTTCGAGACCCTGAAAGGAGCAGAATATCGGGCACTTCCTGTTCCTGCGGGACGCGAAGAGGTCCATCTGGGGACAACCCCACCTCCGGAAGAGCGCAAGAGCGACGTCCGGGCGAAGGGACCACTTGTGGGAGAGGAAGGACCTGCTCAAACGATCCGCCAGCGTGTTTCGAACCCCCGGGAGAAAGGATGCAACGAGGTGAATGGAGTGGGCTATGCAGAAGTCCCACAACCTCATGGCCTCCCGACACAGAGGAGGAGACCTTGTGCCGCCCTGCTTGTTTATATAGTACACCGTCGTTGTGTTGTCGGTGAAAACCGCAACACAGCGACCTTGGAGCTGCTGATGGAACGTCTGACAAGCAAGGCGGACCGCCCTCAATTCCCGCACGTTGATGTGGAGGGCTAGCTCGGGAGGAGACCAGCGGCCCTGGGTCCGCAGGGTTCTGAGATGAGCCCCCCAGCCCAAGTCTGATGCGTCCGTTGTTAGGGACACCGAGGGCTGGAGTGGATGAAATGGGAGCCCCGCACACACCACGGACTGGTCCAGCCACCAACGTAGGGAGTGTAGGACATCCTGGGGAACTGTGACAATCGTGTCCAAAGACGTCTGGGCTGGACGGAGCTGAGCAATGAGCGAAGACTGGAGGGGTCTGAGGCGGAGCCTTGCGTGTCCCGTGACGAACGTGCAGGCTGCCATGTGGCCCAAGAGATTCTGGCAAGTTCGTATTGAGGTCAAAGGTGCCGCCTGCAACCTGCGGATGATGGCCGTCAACGCCTGGAACCGCGACAAAGGAAGAACGGCTCTGGCCAGAGTGGAGTCCAGAATGGCACCGATAAACTCTATCCTCCGAGTGGGGGCTAGAGTTGACCCCTCGGCATTGAGCATCAGGCCTAGGCGTACGAAGAGTGACCTGACCATGCGGACGTGAGCGAGGACTCGCTCCTCTGAGGGTCCTCGGATCAGCCAGTCATCGAGGTATGGAAACACATGTATGCAATTGCGGCGAAGGTAGGCGACGACTACAGCCATGCACTTGGTAAACACTCTCGGGGCCGTGGAGAGGCCGAATGGGAGGACCGCGAATTGACAGTGATGACTGCTGACAACGAACCGAAGGAACCTCCGATGGGGCGGGAAGATGGCTATATGGAAGTAAGCATCCTGCATATCGAGGGCGGCGTACCAGTCTCCGGGATCCAGGGATGGGATAATGGTCCCCAAGGATATCTTACGGAACTTCAACTTCACCAGGTATGTGTTGAGCTCTCACAGGTCCAGGACAGGCCTGAGGCCTCCCTTGGCCTTGGGAATCAGAAAATAACGGGAATAGAACCCTTTACCCTTCTCGCTCTCTGGAACCTCCTCTATGGCCCCTTTGTTGAGGAGCGTTCGCACCTCCTGTAGGAGGAGTTGCCCGTGAGAGGGGTCCCTGAAGAGGGACGAGGGTGGGGAGCGGGAGGGCGGGTATGAAACAAACTGTAGATGGTATCCACGCCGCAGCGTGCGGAGGACCCAGCGGTCCGAAGTAAGCCGGGACCACGCCGGGAGGAAGAACAAAAGACGGTTGGAGAAAGGAGAAGATGGATCCGTAGGAGGGACTGGTATAGCACCCTCGGGCTTCAAAATGAGGGCTTTGGGCCGGAGGAAAGCTTGGAGGAAGGCTTGGTTTTGTCCTCCTTGATTGCCCGATTGCCTATGCCGGCCATTCCTAGGCCGCCGCCTGGCGAAGTCCTGTCTTTGCCTGGGCTGCGGGTAAGGCCTGTGCTGTTGTTGAGGCCTGAAGGGCCTGCGTTGGGTGACCAGCGTATGCATCCCCAAGGCACGCATAATGACCCTATTGTCTTTAAGGCTTTGGAGCCGAGGGTCAGTCTTGTCCGAAAACAGGCCCTGGCCCTCAAACGGAAGGTCCTGGATGGTGTATTGGAGTTCTGGAGGAAGGCCAGAGACCTGTAGCCAAGAGATGCGGCGCATCGTAACGCCGGAGGCCAGAGTTCTGGCGGCCGAGTCTGCAGCATCCAGAGCTGCCTGCAGTGAGGTTCTTGCGACCTTCTTTCCCTCATCCAGAATGGCGGAGAACTCTTGGCGAGCGTCGTGCGGGAGCAGCTCTTTAAATTTGTCCACCGCCACCCAGGTGTTATGCGTGTAACGGCTGAGAAGAGCTTGCTGGTTGGACACCCGCAGCTGCAGAGAGCCTGCAGAATAGACCTTCCGGCCAAGCAGGTCCATACGCCTTGCTTCTTTGGACTTGGGGGCCGGGGCTTGTTGACCGTGGCGCTCCCTCTTGTTCACAGACTGGACGACGAGGGAACACGGGGCGGGTGAACATACAAATATTCATAGCCCTTTGAGGGAACCATGTATTTTCGCTCCACGCCGTGAGCCGCGGGGGGAATGGAAGCCGGGGACTGCCAGATGGTCGTGGCATTGGATTGAATGGTCCAAATGAAGGGAAGGGCGACACGAGTGGGCGCATCTGCTGACAGTATGCTTACTACTGGGTCCTCAATCTCGGAGACCTCCTCAGCCTGTAAATTCATGTTCTGCGCTATGCGCCTGAGGAGGTCTTGGTATGCCCGGAGGTCAAGTGGAGGGGGACTAGCGGATGTGGTCCCCGCCACTGCTTCATCTGGGGAGGAGGACGAGGAGAGACCCGGCAGGAGAGCATCTGTCGGTGGCTCTGTCTGGAGCAATGCCTCTGGTGGGTGCTCAGGGTTCTGAGGCTGAGATGACCTCTCCTCTGTAGGGGACGGAGGAGGCCGGGAAGAGGTGGCCTCCGGAGCCCTGTGTTCGGAGGCGGACGAACGCGGAGGAATCTGCTGAGGGCCCTGGACTTGGTGGTACGCCCAGGGGGTCCAGAAACCCCACTGCTGAGGACCATGCTCCTGCTGGGTCTCGGGGAACAGCGCAGCAGGTCTGTCAGCGTCCAGGTATGCGCTGTCCGCTCGCGAAGAGACTGATGCCTGGCGAGACGGCCACGGAGAGGCTGAACGGGAATGATACGGGTCCGTCACTCCCGATGGTAGAGACCTCCTCGGTGCCGGAGATCGGTGCCACGAGCCATACCGGTGCCGCAATCGAGACCGGGACCTGCCACCAGCGCGGGGCCGGGAGGTCGACCTGGATCTGGATCATTGATGGCGAGAACGGCTCCTCGAGTCACGGTGCCGGTAACGATGGCTCGAGCCTGAGCGGTGCTGGGAATATCAGGACCGGCGTGAAGATGACCTACGCCGCAAGTACGACCGCGAGTACGATCGCCGCGGAGAGCGGTGCCGGGATCTTGACGGTGATCGGTGCCGACTTGGGGAGTCCAGGGACGGTGCTTGCATGGTCATGGGCTTGCCCTTCGATTGAAGAACCCGCACTGGCGGTGCCGGGGGTTGGGGCAGCATAGGTTCCGTCAACACGATGAGGTCCCTGGCCGAGGAGAATGTCTCAGGTGTAGATGGGACCACCAGCTCGACCCCAGATATTAGCGGGGAGCTGGGAGGGACCGGACTCAACGGACTTCCCGGGCCCAGAGTCGATGAAATCCCTGGCACGGCCGTTGCAGCCGGAGTCGGCGGCGGGTGCTCCGTCCGAGCCTGCTTAGCCAGGGTGGAGGACGTTGATGGTCTTTTCCTGGGGCCGGGCGCCGGAGAAGGACGGTGCCGCGGTGTTTTTGCGGGCCCGGAATGGTCCAGTGCCAGAGCCGAGGCGGCACTCGGTGCCGAGTACGAAGGGTCAAGCGCCGCTTCCATTAGCAGAGTCTTTAGGCACTGATCTCGCTCCTTTTTGGTGCTTGGTCGGAAGGCCTTTCAAATTCGGCCCTTCTCAGAGATATGCGATTCCCCAAGGCACTTTAGGCAGGCGTCGTGGGGATCGCTAGTGGGCATCGGCTTCTTGCAGGCTGAGCATGGCTTGAACCCCAGCGAACCAGGCATGAGCCCGGCGCCGGGGAGGGCTAGAGCCCAAAGCCCGCTAACTATATACAACAAGAACTATCAACTACAACTAATCTAAACTTCACTAACTACAACTAGAACTACAAATAGAACTAGAAAACACAACGAACAAGGAGAAGCTAGTGACGTGGAGGACAGCTATGTCGTGCTCCACAGTTCCAACGACCGACACGGCAGTAAGAAGGAACTGGGGAGCAGGCAGGCCGGCAGGGGTATATATCAGCCGCCATGGCGGCGCCACTCTAGGGTGGACCTGCCAGCCAGCTGGAGTTGCTAGGGTAAAAGTCTTCCGATGAGCGTGCACGCGCAACACACACACCTACTGGAATGGATATGAGCAATCACTCGAAGAAGAACTCAAGGGTTCAGAGTGTGCGGGGGGGCTCAGGGCTGGGATGTGAGGGCTCTGGGGTGGGGCTGGGAACGAGGAGTTTGGGATACAGGAGGGGACTCCGGACTGGGGCTGAGAGGTTCAGAGTGTGGAAGGGGGCTCAGGGCTGGGGCAGGAGGTTGGGGTGCAGGAGGTGGTCAGGGAGGAGGTGCAGCTTCAGGAGGCAGTTTGGGTGCAGGAGGGGGCTCAGGGCTGGGACAGGTGGTTAGGGTGAAGGAGCGGGCATGGGGTATGGGCTGCAGGAGAGAGTTTGGGTACAGGAGGGAGTTCCGAGCTGTGGCCCGGGGTTTGGACTCCTCAGGTGGCTCCTGTAAGCAGCGATATGTCCCTCTAGCTCCTAGGCACAGGAGCAGCCTGGTGGCTCAGTGTGGTGCTTCGGCCTGCTGGTGTCGCCCTCACAGCTCCCGTTGGCCATGGTTCCTGGCCAATAGGAGCTGTGGAGCTGACGCTTGAGGCGGGAGCAGCGCATGGAACCTTCCTGCCCACCCCTGTGCCTAGGGGCCGCACGAACACGCTGGCTGCTTCTGGGAGCCGTGCGCAGCCACTGCATGCAGGGAGCCTGTCTTAGCCCTGCTGTGCTGCTGACTGGACCTTTAGCCGCCCAGTCAGCGGTGCTGACTGGAGCCACCAGGATCCATTTTCAACCATGCATTTCAGCCAAAAACTTGACACCGGGCAACTTTATGAGACACTGCTTAAATCTCAGCCATTCTGTATCTCAGTTTCATGGCATGTAAAATAGAGATAACAATATTTCACTACCTAACAGGGAGACGGAGACTTAATTCTTTAAATGTTTGTAAAACACAGAGATCCCTAGATGGCAGGTGCTTCACTAGCACAAAGTACTAGAATTATAAGAAGGAAAGGCTGACTCATCTAAAACACCTTTCCCCAAGGCCAAAAAAAATTTGTAAACTACATACATTGCTTTGTGAAAACAGCGTCATTACTGGCAGCAGGACATATGGCTCAGAAATGATTGCCAAGTGCTGAGATGGCATAAATAATAAATTAATCAATGTTTACATTATTGGTCATGTCAGATTTCAATAGCCTGACATACATGTTAGAGTGCAAAAGTTAAGACATACTTATGCTTAGGTCCCTCTAAATCAAGTTTACTGCCATAGCAATGTGTACCTTTGAAGTATTTTTAAACATGTTGGTCCTGAATACTTTGCTGCTTACAATTTTCAGTTTACGAAGTCTCATCTTTAAAAAAAAAAATATGGGAACACTACTGAAGTAGAAAATCTGGTGCTTTTCTGTACACTCAGAACCATGAAAACGGAAAACCATAAACTTTACCTTAGTTTAATAAAAATTAAAGGATGCTGCATAACAGGTGTAATAATGATGCCTGAGATCTGATGAAAACATTCATTCTGCACTCAGAGAAACTAGGCTCAGCTCCATTGAGCTAAACCAACTTGCACCAGTTTAGGATCTGACTCAATGTATTTCCCCCTTAATGTTAGGTGACTAGGGTATAATAATTGAAAGATACAGATGGTTCATAAGGAAGAGTCAGGAGAATACCTGTGTAGAAGAATGGCTGAAGAAATTGAAGTGTAAAGTTGTATGGATTGTTACAGTCCTTACAAATCAAGGGTGGAGATGATGCAAAGAGAAAATTAGTCACAAGGATGTTACAGACCATCTGATTCAAAACACTTATTTTTCAATACAATATTTGCCTTAACAGACATGGAATGGAGCAATACAGAAAGACAAAGGACAACTTGGTCAGCAGGTGCATGCAGCATTCCATCCTTGGATGCACATACAAAATTCACACTGAAATCAGCGGGAGACACATATGCACCCATGAAGAGAAAGAGTTTAATGCAAGAGTGTCAGGACTAAAATAGAAACTCAAATTCAGATTAAAGATAAACAAGCCACATTTTGAAAGGGGAAAATTAAGCAATGCGTCAGACACAGTAGATCAAATAAAATGGGATGAGGAATGGGAGGAGAACAGCCTAAAGAGAGAGGAAATTAAGTGGTCAAAAAATAAACATTATAGGTGAAAGTGTGTAAAAGACTTGTTTGCGAGCACGACATGTTCAAAGGCCTCCTGGGAGGAAAAACAAAAGCAGCTTTGGACATTTAAAATATCTAGGATGAAAAGGGAACATGCAAAAGCTGTCAGGTTACACTAGCAAGCAGAATCAAAACAGGCAAAGTGAAGAGACACAGAAGAAACTTGCCAGTTCTGAGTGATTACTAGGAGAGCCGATCTGGAGGACTGAGTTTTTGGAAGCAGCAAGTAAGGAAACACACATAAGGAAAAATTAACAAATGATACTTTCTCTGTCTCTCTCTTTTTGCAAGTGGAGTTAAGTTTCAATTATTTATGTGCATTCTTCATAGTGTCCTGATAAATACATTAATATATTTTGTGACTATAACAGAATTTTCACAACAAGAAATCTCACTACACCATCTGCTATTACATTTTGCTGAGTGCAGGCATAGGGAAGCCATGTACATTTTTGCATGTGCCTTAGTGAAATGCTAATTAGCAAAGTTATACTATAAGAAGCAAACTGAGAAGGAAAGAGACAATAGGGCTACTGAGGGATAACACTGCAAAAAAAAAAAAAAAAAAAAAAGGACAGATGAAAATGGTGTTGCTAAAGGATTCTTTCATATGGTGTGTCTTGGGCAAATTTCTAACCTGGTGGAGCTCATCCCTCTCCAGGCAGTGTGGGTCGAGGGACAGAATAGGCCCACTGTGCCTCCTGCATGTTGTAAGACGTGACTAAAAAGGGGCTGAGCAAGTCAACAATGTCCATACCGGACTGATCACAGCCCAGGTTAATAATGACCGCGCCATCCGTCTCCCACCAGGGCAGATGCGACAAGTATACTACTGGTGTAACCCCAACAAAGAGGATCCGTGGAAGAGACAACATCACCATAGCCACATGAAATGTAAGGTCATTGAGACAAATAGGGAGGTTGAAATAACTCACGTACAAAATGGAACAATATACCTGGCACCTCCTAGGAATCTCTGAGGTCAGATGGAAGAACTTTGGAGAGGTACTAACAGAAGAAGGCCATGTACTCTATTACAGTGGAGAGGACAAACATGTCAACGCGTAGGATTTCTTGTGCATAAAGATATCAAGAATTCAGTATTAGGATGCCGCCCAATGTCCAGTAGGCTTATTTCCATCTGTCTAAAGGCAGCACCCTTTAATATCACAGTGGTGCAAGTCTACACCCCTACAACAGACTGATGATGAGCAAATTGAAGATTTTTACAATCAGCTCCAAGACATCATTGATAAGGTACACAAGAAAGATATCCTAATTGTACAAGGAGATTGGAATGCTAAAGTGGGTACTGATGCACAGGCAGATTGGCGAGATTATTGCGGCCCTTTCTGTAATGCGGTAACCAATGAGAGGATTGAGACTTTTGGAGTTTGCGAACTATAACAATCTGGTTCTTGTAAATCCATTAGGAGCACATAAAGCATCCAGATGATCAACATGGCACGCACCTAATGGTCTACATCACAGCCAGATCGACTACATAATTGTGCAAAACCAATTTCATTCTGGGATTAACAGAGCTAAAACAAGGAGCTTCCCTGGTGCTAATAATGGAAGTGATCACAACCTTGTAATGCTAAATTTTTGGCTACGGCTAAGGAAAATCGTCAGGCCAAAGTTCACCAGAATCAAGTTTGACTTAGAAAGACTCAGATATCAAAACATTGTAGAGTCATTCCAAGCAATGATCGGTAGAAAACTTGCCCCGCTGCTTGCTCTAGAGGAAGACGAGAAACAATGACCAACAATTTCAATGTTGTGATGAATGAGGCAGCAATGGACATCCTTGGGAAACATCGTAAGAAGACAAAATCATGGGTCACAAATGAAATACTATGAACATGTGACACTAGAAGAGAACTGAAGTAGACAAGAACAGCACCAAGGGAACTAATACATACAGAGTGATTGGCAAGAAAGGAATGAAGGTGGCCAAGGAGATATGGATTGAAAAGCAATGCTCTAAAACTGAAGAGTGTATCAATAATAAAAATAGCAAACGAGCCTTCCAGGTTGTAAAAGATCTGACAAAGGAAAGACGGACCAAAGATAATGCAATTCAGGACAAAGAAGGGAACAGTCTTACAGAAGAAAGGGACATCCTCAATAGGTGGACAAACTACTGCTCTGATCTATACAACCACCAGACCAATGGAGATCCTAGTGTCTTAGACAGCCCAGATTCAACAGGAGGATGACTTTCCAATACTGCGTGAAGAAATGGAGACAGTTGTGAAATCACTCAAGAACGGAAAGGCTACAGGTATTGACAACATCCCAGTCGAACAGATGAAATTTGGAGGAGAAATAGTAATAGATGTACTCACCAAGATCTGCAAGACTGGTGAGTGGCCCTCCACATGGACAGTCACTAATGATCACTCTGCCAAAAAAAGGCAATCCTCAATTGTGTAAAAATTACCAGACCATAAGTTTAATTAGCCATCCTAGCAAAGTGATGTTGAAAGTTATATTGAACAGATTGAAGCCACAAGCAGAGAGTATCATCGCTGAAGAACAGGCTGGCTTTTATGCTGGAAGAAGTACCACAGAACAGATTTTCAACCTTTGTGTTTTATGTGAGAAATACTTAAAACACCAGCAGGACATCTACGACGTAATAGTAATAGGATGAAATTTAATAGTGAAAAGTGCAAGGTCATGCATTTAGGGATTAATAACAAGAATTTTAGTTATAAATTGGGGACATATCAGCTGGAAGTAACAGTGGAGGAGAAGGACCTCGGAGTATTGGTTGATCACAGGATAACTATGAGCCGCCAATGTGATATGGCCATTAAAAAAGCTAATGTGGTTTTAGGATGCATCAGGCGAGGTATTTCCAGCAAAGATAAGGAGGTGTTAGTTCCGTTATACAAGGCACTGGTGAGACCTCATCTGGATTTGTGTCCATTTTATTCTTTTACGTAGAGACTGTCTGGTAGTAATAGATGTACTCACCAAGATCTGCAACGAGATCGGCAGACAGGTGAGTGGCCCTCCATGTGGACACAGTCACTAATCATCACTCTGCCAAAAGAAAGGCAACCTGCCAATTGTGTCAAAGTTACCAGACCATAAGCTTAATTAGCCATCTCAGCAAAGTGATGTTTGAAAGTCATATTATGAGGTCTTCAAACCACAATTTGAGGATGTCAGTAACTCAGACATAGGTTAGAGGTTTGTTATAGAAGTGGATGGGTGAGATTCTGTGGCCTGCATTGTGCAGGAGGTCAGACTAGACGATCATAATGGTCTCTTCTGACCTTAAAGTCTATGAGTCTTTGTTGACGTCAAGAAGGCATTTGACAGAGTATGGCACAAACCTCTCTGGGCAACCATGAGGAAGTACAATGTTGGTCATAAGCTTATTCTTACCATTAAAGAACTGTATGCCAAAGCCACCAGTGCAGTTCTGGTAAATGGCACAACAGGAGAGAGGTTTTGCACCACTGTTGGGAGTCTGGCAAGGCTGCTTTCTTTCACCCACACTGTTTAACATCTACTTGGAGTGCATAATGACTGATGCCCTAGAAGATCACATATGCACACTCGGGGGCGAACAATCTCAAATCTTCGGTTTGCTGATGACATTGATGGCCTGGCAGGCAGCGAAGATGAATTTGCCAGCCTTGTGAAATGATTGGATGAAACCTCCGCAAAATATGGCATGGAAATCAGTGCAGAGAAGACCAAGCTGACGACAAACAAATGTGATGGGTTCAGCTCAGATATCACTGTCAGTGGACAAGAGCTGGAGACAGTGAAACAGTTCAAGTATTTGGGGGCAATCATCACTGATGAAGGATCCAAGGCATAAATTTGGGCAAGAACTGCATGAACAGCAGTAGCAGTGGCAAAGCTAAAGCCAATTTGGAGGAATAAGAACATCTCCCTGGAATCCAAACTGAAACTGCTGCATGCATTGGTCATCTCCATTTTTCTGTATGCGTATGAGACATGGACTCTTACGGCAGAACTTAAACGGAAAATACAGGTAGTAGAGATGAGATGCTTCCGTAAAACCCTGGGCATCTCCTACTTTGACCACATCACTAATGAAGAGGTCCACAACATTATCACCCAATGCGCTAGGTCATATGAAGACTTCCAGAAGACTGTGAAGAAGCGCAAGCTGGAGTGGTACGGCCATGTAACACGATCAGTTGGCCTATCCAAGATCATCCTCCAAGGGACAGTACAGGGGAAGAGAAGAAGAGGTAGACAGAAGAAGAGATGGATTGACAACATAAAAGAGTGGACAGGAATGGACTTCGCGGAGACTCAAGCTCTGACACACAATCGTCAGGGGTGGAGACAATTGGTTGATTGTTCATCAGTGATGGTGCCCCAACAACCAATGTGGTTATGAGAGCAATGATGATGAAAGGATTCTCTGCCTTGTTTTTCACAAGATTGTTAACAGTCAGGAGTTAATGCCTCAAGATACCAGTGTTTCCAATGTTCCTGTTACTGCAAGCCAGCATGGCACAGAATACAAAAATCACAAGTTAGTAAGAGAACATGGCTCAGTAATGACTAACATTCCAGATACTGGGATGTTTTAGTCAGGCTATGGAAGGAATGTAATGTCAAAAGCTTTAGTATTCCACTTGACTAGATAAATAGGCAATTGGAATTAACTGGTAGGCTGCAACCATGTATAAATATCCCATCATCCTGCAGGCCATCATGTTTTTAAATGAAAACTGTATCTTCTTCAGTTTTCATTTTTTCTTCTACTTTCCAATATTTGGAAATACACAGTTCTTACGTTCACTTGGGACATGTTGATTTTTGCTCCTATGCCCCAATGGATCTGAGGATTAGCATGGATTATGTTTTACTTCTTTGTGTTCAGATTTCATGAATGACATCCGCACAACTCAGGGACTGTGAGGCAAAGGGAGCACAACCTTGTTTTGTTCACAACCTACAACATACATAGTTAATTCCTTCTACGGAAGTGTAAAATACAGACTCCACAAATACCAGCAGACAATGATGAGGTATTTACTATTTAATACTATTTATCTCTTTAAGGCTAAATTTGCTGCTGATTCAAAATATTTGGGACATAAGCATAGAAGGCTTGATTGTCCACTGCCTTGCACCTTGTGTAGGGATTTACACCTTTTCAGAATTAGTGTATAGTAGGGTGGCCAGTTTTCAACTGGAAAGTCTGGTAGAAAAGGGGACCTAACAGTGTCTGGTCAGATTTACGGACGGACACCCAAAGTCCGGTTACTGCGGATGGAGGAGGCTTTGGGTCATCACGCATGCCAGCCCCTAATAAGCCAGGGTCACCTCCTACCTACGCTGAGCATCTGCAGCTCCCAGCCCTGGCTCTACAGGTGAGTCCCTCCCAACCTGGTTGGGGTGGGAGGCTCAGGAGAAGGGAAGAGAGGGGAAAAAGCAGCAAGTGGCAGGGGCAGGGGGAAAGAGGAGCAAACAGTGGTGGGGCCATGAGGGAGAGGTGAAGCAGGGCCTCAGAGGCATGGCCCTCAGGGGCAAGGCCTTGGGGAAAAAGACGAGGCTGGGTCAGGCTGGGCCTCGGGAGCGAAGAGGCGGGGTAGGGGAGTTCTGGCACTCCTGCTGAAGTGTCTGGGTTTTAAATATTACAAAGTTGGCAACTCTAGTGCATAGTAAGTGTAAGATGCTACCAAATCAGAATAGAAGCATTTGATACCCTATCATAAGCATCTTTCCCAAATCTGGACCTTAGTGTCCAAAATGTGGGTGCCTAGCATGAACCTCCAAGCTTAATTACCAGCTTGGATCTTATCTCGCTGCCACTAGACAGGAATTACAGCGCCTGCCTCGCTCTGGTCCCCCAAACTTTCCCGGGAGGGACCCCAAGAC
>NC_133771.1:72369137-72450810 GCF_003597395.2 Chelonoidis abingdonii
CCTCCCTGACTTTGAAAAATCCAGTTTCCTGATTGGTCCTCTGGTCAGGTGTTTGGTTCCCTTTGTTAACCCTTTACAGGTAAAAGAAACATTAACCCTTAGCTATCTATTTATGACATACCCACTGTGCACATGTGTAAATGACAAAGTATATGATGCAAAATAGTGGAGAATCTGGGAGAAAGTTTCTTTTTTAAGTCTTTCCATCTTTCCTCCAGGCCTTCAGTACCAGCAGCGGACATATGGTATAATAAGCAATGATGTACATTGTTTCATTTAGGTTCCGAAATGATCTATAGAGAAAGTAAAATATATAGAAAATTCTAACTGGAATATGACCCCATGTAATGCTGTTTTAATTCTTTCTTGTCCTGTGCGGGTTCAAGACAGACATTTAATACTATTTTGACTGTGAGTGTATGTGAGAGAGCGTGACAGAGAGAGATAGCGTACACATATACGCGTGCACACATACACAGAATGACATCTGAGAAGTGTGTGCACGTGTGTATGAAAAAAAGAGAGAGAATAACATGAGAGAGAGAAACTCCCATCTGTTCTGAAAGGATTGTGTTCTCCTTGGATTTCTATTACCATCATATTATTGCTACATTAGAGTGCATCTAAAAGGCTACAGTTCTGGCAGCCAACATCATTACAACTGCTCAGCTTATTAACAGAATAAATAAACTCAGAGACACTAGTAAGAAAATATTCACAATTATCGCTGTCTGATAAAATAATGAACAGTAAAAAGTGTTATTCTGCTGTCTCATCTTCAAGTGTGCATTTACTGCTGTGTATGATGAAAAACAGTTTCTTTGCACACTGAATCATCCTAAAATTTGTTGTTTTTTTTTAAAAGATGATATTTTGAGTTAGTACCTTTCAACTCATAAGATGAGACCGTTCATCTGCTGAATTCAATGTGCTCCATTTCCTTTCCTATCACATAAAATGCCATTAATTCCCAACAGAACTCAACAGAAAATCATGCACATAACATACAGCTTTGACCAATTTCTATGCTCTACTCTACTCTACTAATCACCACCAGTGGAGAAATATCAGCTAAAGATACCTATAGGAAAGCAGAATGTATAGAATATTATTGTGTTCTCAGAGACCAAAGGGGAGTTAGATATCACCTTTTGTCCATCTGCCATTTTCTCGCTGGCTCCAAGCAAGGGAAATGGTCAAAATGGAGCAAAGCCAGTAAACTGCTTCTAAGATGAGTGTCCTTTCTTTCCCCTTCTCCTCCAGCTGAAGCCTGTTCTCTTTGCACACTCATTTTTCTTGATGCTTCCGCACCGCACTGTTAGCTTCTGAATGATATACTCAAGCAGTGTCTTTCCCTGACAGTGTTAGGAATCTCAGTTTGGGTTTTATTAACATAATTTATCATTTCACTACAAATATCAAAGATTTTTTAAAAATATTTAGCGGGAGAGTAGGAGAGTGACTGAAGGTCTAACACACACAGTGTTGCCAAGCAGCCACACAGTGTTATTATTCTGATATTGGTCTATAATCTGTTAACTTGTATAACTCCTTACCCAGCGCTCTGATGACACTGTCTCTCAGAAAGGTGCTAAGCTCTTTTCTTTTCCTAAAGGTACCCTTTTGGGTTTAATTTGGAAAGCAATAGCACATTCATTATTGGAGTTGTCAAAATTATGAAAATAAGCTATCTGGGTCGAAGACTATATATTACAGAGCAGTAATTATGTTAAATCTTGAGTCTAGTCATCATTATCATTATCCCGATTAAAGAGACACTGCACCCCTTCAAGTCTAACCAAAGAGATTAACATCTATATATTCTCAATTAAAGGACGTCTTTCCACAAAAGGACTGAATAAAAACACTGTTTATTCAGGTTCTCAGACCGTGCCTACCATGGTAGTATCTGACCACCAGTGAGGAGAGGGACAGTGTAGAAGCGCCTCTGAAGTCAATGCGGACTACTCAGAGCAGTAAGCACTATACTCTGTAGCGTTTGCAAGACCAAGCCCTTTGTTTCAATGGAGGCAGGTGACATCTGAGAAGAAAGTGGTAAAACTGACATGTGCCTCCAGAGGTCTTTGCAGAAATATTGGCTATTTCAGATAGTATCGGTGCAATCTGATTTTCAGTAGCCATGTTGTAAGTTTAAGTACAAGCTTGGCTGTTTTATGTAAGTTTCTGGATGAGAGGACAAGATTGGCCCCAGGGTGCAAAAGTCTGCCAGGCACTCAGGGAAGGGCCACATCTCAGGCAGCTCTGAAGAAAGGAGGAAAGATCAGATCGAGATAGCAGGGTGGGAGGAGGGGAGAAGAGCAGGAGTTGGATGAGACAAAAAAACAGAGCAAAAAGCAGCAGCTGGCGAGAGAGAGGAGGGAGGAAGGGATTGTCTAAGAAACCTTCTGCTTCCTTCTGTGCTACAAAACCCTAGCAAAATAAATAGATGCTAACTACATCAGCTCTTCTTTACACGTTTTTCTTCTATAGCGGTGTGTCTGTCTTCTCTCTCCCTTTCACCTTTGTTCCTTCACTCCCTCCTCCTCTTTTCTCCTGCGTTTCTTGATCTCTTGTCTGTATCCATCTGCCTTTTGTTTCTCTGACCCCATCTAGAGAGAATGTGTCCCTGCTTTTTTCCTCCCTGGCCCCTTCATCCTCAGTTCCAAAGTAGGCTTCATTGCCAGACTGCATCTCCCTTCACACTTTGCCTCCTTCCCTCCACAAACCAATAGCTCTTCTTTCCCTTACCAATTTCACAGTTTGTGGCAGGACAGGACAAGAAAGATGTGATGCAAAGCAGGAGGTAGGGTAGGAAAGACAGAGTTGCTTTAGAGCAGACTTGCCTACCCTGGTTTGTAGGTTCAAGGGGAGGGGGTGCTTAAAAGGAGACTTGACCCCATCCCCTTTCCTAAATACCGCTACTAAAATGCGCCACTGTTTTCTTAGAGGAGAGTTGTGTCAAGTCTTCAACATCCATCTCAAACTTTTTGTTTTCCTCTCCTTCAGTCTCAACAGTTGGTCCCATTTGGCAGTCTAAGCAGGATAGGCATTGCTTGTCCTGGACAAGCCACCTGTGTTTACTTTTCCTCATTAAAAAGAGTTCCTATGCATTGTTTCTTCTGCATATTTACAAAGACAAATTAACTCTCTTCAAATGAATTACTGAAAAAGCCCCTCCGGAAGGCAAAATACAGAGAATGGTACAGGAATCACTGGAGAAGAACTGAAGTTCATTTTAAATCAATGGACCATGTACAAATACTGTCTTACAAATAGGATTATTTAATTTAAACCTTAGATCTGTCAAGTTCCATTACTTCAAATGGAGCCTGTCGTTTCTTGGCTTCATTATAAATCAGGATTATATTACAATTTATGTTAGGTTAAGTCATTTCTTAGATACAAGGAGGCCAAAAAAAAAAAAAAAAAAATTATACAGCAGTCAGTAAATAGAGCAAAGTCATTGCACTGTTCTGAAAGGCAAAAAGTCATCTTGCTATATGAGGATCCAAGCTGTCCTGTACCATGACTGTTACTAATAAATAAAAGACCTCTGGGAAAAGTGCTGAGCGTACGCTAGGTCTATTTTCAGCTTGCATCAGCAGCTGCTGCCCCTGGGATCACATCTTTACTCATATCCTACACCATATGTAATCACTCCAGTGCTGCAACCAGTAAGATAATGAAAGAGCATGGCATAAATCTATACTTGAGTGGAATACTAAATGAGAAAAACAACAAAAAGGGGGGAAATAAACCACATTTTCAAGTCATTAGAAAGAAAGACTTTGACATATGAAGTGTTGCAACCATTAATAGCACTTATCATATAGAGTGGAGACAAAGAGACAAATTAATCAAACTGACAGAACTGGGACGTTTTATGCAAATACAGACTTCTGGGTTTTAGTGTGTATTCCTCTTTGTCTGGAAAATTGATACCATTACAGGGCAGGAAATTGCATGAAAAACACGCAACAGATCATAAAAATTCACACACTGAGCACAAAAACACAGCCAAAAGCATTGTAAAAGGAAGGCTAGAGACCTCAACAGAGGAACTACCAACAGCTAATTAATGCAAATAAGTACAGGAATATTTCCCATTCATGCATAACAACCAGACATAGGCTGTGACTCCACAGTCTCAAATACCGTAGGTAAAATAAAGCCTAGACAGCTTACATACAGATAACCGGGAGAATTGCTGGCCATGTCAGATTCTAAATTTGTTTGCAGTATTGCAGTCAGCAGTTTAAAGCCATTGGGGAATTAACCTGGCCAAGTGCAGTCTTTGCCTAAATCTATTGCCATGTTGTTGTTACATTTAATTTAATGTATAAAAGGGAGGAATAAAAGAAGAAATAAAAATAGTAGTAGCACCCCCTTAAAAAAGCAAAAATCCCCACACAGGAAAGCAAATCCAAAAAACACACAATGAGAAAGATGCAAATAAAAGCATTTTAAAGTCATTCTTTTGGGGACTGCATAGCCACTTCCTGTCCAAAGCCACAGATGTGTTGTAAGAAGCAGGAAATGGCAAGAACTAAAGGAATGCTGGGACGGGCAGTGTTTAGCAGAGGATCTCGCCAATGTTACTTCATCTGCCATATAGCCCTCTTACAGACCTTGAAAAATCACTGTCAAAACCGAGCACTAGTGAAGCATGTAGAGCTAATCATCCATATAAACATCAAATGACTGATAATTTACTTCATGGTCAGCCAAGGCGTTGTTGACAGAGGTCTGCTTCTAAAAGAAGGAGGATGCCTGCTTGATAACCCATAGGTCTATATAGTACCACTACTCTGAGGTGAAGGAATTAAGGCAATAAATAAAATTGACCCTTAATAAAAAAGCAACTTTAATATATTTGGGGCTGCATAATTTCAAACCCAACCTCTGCTTCCCACCCCAAAACATATTTTTATGTGACTACTGATGCTAGTGTTGCTGAAAAGTTTTTGAGTACCAGTGTTATGGGTATAAACAGGGTTAGAATGTTGAGACCATGCAGTGGGTAGAGACTTGCTGCTTCCCACAGAAGCAGTGAAGTACAAATCCTGCACACAGCTCTGGGTCTGGGGAGCCCCCTCCCACACACAGTGGAATGGGTGCAGTTCTATTTCATCAGAGATGGAGGTGAGTTGACCAGAGGGTGCACACACCCTTCATAGGAGGAGTCCAACTCATGAGAGCTCTCTAAAGCAAATAAAGCACTTTGGGGGTTGCTGAAGATTTCATCGGTGTGACCTGGGCAAATATCAAAGACTGAAAATTTCATCTAGTTATTCTGATTTTTTTATTTTTGTAACATGCTGAGCACCGTTGAAGCTCAATAAATAACAGACTACAACAGAACCTGCTCTGAAGAGATTAGAATCCAACTAGACAGAACTGTATACACTACAAGTAAATATACATACACACATAAAATATACTTAGATTATGGTTTGAATATGGAACCATTTCTTCCTTTTAAAAATTTTAATAAGTAAATGATAGACAATAATAATGTAGAGGCATCTGATTTCTTTAATTCTTTAGGTCTTTGAAGATAGTGGTCTGTGATGGGATGGGATGGGATGGGATATGAGTTACTGCAGAGAATTCTTTCCTGAGTGCTGGCTGGTGAGTCTTGCCCACACGCTCAGGGTTTAGCTGATCGCCATATTTGAGGTTGGGAAGGAATCTTCCTTCGGGGCAGATTGGCAGAGGCCCTGGAGGTTTTTCGCCTTCCTCTGCAGCGTGGCGCAGGGGTAACTTGCTGGTGGATTCTCTGCAGCTTGAGGTTTTCAAACCACAATTTGAAGACTTCAATAACTCAGACATAGGTTAGGGGGTTGTTATAGAAGTGGATGGGTAGGATTCTGTGGCCTGCTTTGTGCAGGAGGTCAGACTAGATGATCATATTGGTCCCTTCTGACCCTAAAGTCTATGAGTCTATATCCTGGAAGTGTTCTGCAGACATCCAAGATGCAACACCCTTTCTTCTTCTCCAACTGTAAGAGAGAGTACCGGTAGGTCTTTTCTTCTCTCCAATTCTAGTTACAATGATCTGAAGACCTTCCTTAAAGGAGGAGATTGAGACAGGTGAAGAGATTGAGACTATTTATCCTTCTGAGAAGAGGGACGAGGTGCAATGATAAGAAATGACTATAAAGTTTTCCAACCTTCTTGGCCAAAACAACTGCTACCAGGAAAACCAGTTTCAAAGGGTCTGAGACCTCACCCCATATTCAAGAAAACAAAAACCTGCTTTAGAACTAAATTGCTACTCCAATAGCAGATATCTCAGAGCATCTGACCATAAGAGGATGGGGTCTAGTCTAAGCCCTTGCAAGCCTGTTGTGAAGAACACTAATAGCTGCTTAAGGAGTGTAGAGCCAGCCTGTTCTACAGATCTTCTTGGATGAAGTCCAGGATAGTGAGAATATCAGAGGTTCTAGCCAGAATCTCTTTGGCTGTGAACAAGATGAAGACAAAGAAAGAAAATGAGAATGTGACTGTAACTTCTTGTCTTTGACAGTCCACTAAGCTATCCCCTCACATGCTAGGTCTTCAGTTTGAGGGTTCCTAGATCAGGGTGTAGAAAACCCTGTAAAAGAAAAACTGGAACAAAAATAACTGTCACTCAGTTATTTCTTCAGAATTTCCCACATGAGCAGGTTTAGCGGGAATGAAACAGAAAGTCTAGGTTAGATTGGAGCTGTACTTGAGGGTAAACACATCTGTAACCTTTGCAAGCTAATCTTTTTCCTGCTACTGAATGTTCTGATGGCTTTGTATGTGTGAACAGGTCCATTTGGAACATGCCCAATATTCCCCTTCTCTTGTCCCCTGTTCTTCAGGGACAGCTTGTCTTTTATTCTTCACTTGTTTGTACATTTGTCTAGATGTCATTTCTACTCATTGGCCAGTGACTACATAAACTGGACAAATGAAAGCATGTATCTTCAGTGTTAGCAGATGAGAAAGTACAATTGATAGAGAGCACCTAGAATGGACTGCAGAATCTCCATTTCTAGTTTCTTGGGTCTTACAGACTTATTCAGACATTTTAAATCTAGCAGTGGTTTAACATAAAGTCTTCTGCAAACAGACATGTTCCAGGATTAGAAACTGGTTGATTTGGTTGTATTTCCATAAGATTAAACAGCTCGTTCAGTAAGCCCTTATGTGTGAATGAAGAAGGCCTCACTTAGATGCCATTGGGTGAGATAGGGAAGGTAAAGACTTAGGGTATGGCTACACCTGAAACTTCAAAGCGCTGCCGTGGGAGCGCTGCCGCGGCAGCGCTTTGAAGTGTGAGTGTGGTCGCAGCGCCAGTGCTGGGAGAGAGCTCTCCCAGTGCTGCACGTATTCCACATCCTCATAGGGTTTAGCTTGCAGCGCTGGGAGCGTGCTCCCAGTGCTGCGGCACTGTTTACACTAGCGCTTTACAGAGCTGTATCTTGAAGTGCTCAGGGAGGTGTTTTTTTCACACCCCTGACTGAGCAAGTTGCAGTGCAGTAAAGCGCCAGTGTAGCCAAGGCTTAATTTAATTAAATAGCCAGATTAAACAGTCTAAAGGATTCATATACCTAATGGGGCTCATTCTCAGTTCTTCTGGAAGCTGAAAGTATGCTTTACTCCTCCCTGGATGTGGAAGAGAAGTTGAAAAAGCTGTCAAAAGACAAATTCTGACCTCTCATGAAAGGTGTTTGGCATCATCCCTGACCTTTGAAAGAACAGGAAATAACTCAAGCTTATTCTGTTTTTACATGACCAAGAACCTCTTGACTGGGAAATTTTCTCAGAAGAGTGTGTGTGTGGGTAGTGGTAAGGGGACATAGTCCAGACACTCAGAAAGATGTTCTGCTGATGTCTGCTTCAGATGAAAGGGATGTTCTGTTTTCAATCTTCGTTCAGAGCTGTCCTCAAATAGTCTCGGCTACTTGGCAGTGTGGACCACAAGTCTAAATTTTAAAAATAAAATCACCTCCCCATACATACTACCAGATGCATTGCTGGCCAAAATCTCCACACTGCTAGCTGTCAGCCTGAGAAAATCCTGGATCAAGTCATCAGGAGCCAACATTTCCAAAACTGATTGTTGACATTTCATTTACAAAGTTTGCATGAGCACCATATTTACATTTGAACATGAACAAAGAATCATAGAATATCAGGGTTAGAAGGGACCTCAGGAGGTCATCTAGTCCAACCCCCAGACAGATTTTTGCCTCAGCTCCCTAAATGGCCCCCTCAAGGATTGAATTCACAACCCTGGGTTTAGCAGGCCAATGCTCAAACCACTTGTGCATTACTTAAGGAGACAGTTTTGAAAATTTGGTAGTAATTCTAAAACAACTAAGCACCAAGCCGGGCTTTATGGGCACTTTTAGAAAGCATGGATTTGAAAGTGCTCATTGGAGAGCAGAATGGACTTCTACTATACCTTCAGCCTTGATAATATTAGAATAGTATAGTGGTCATCCTAGCTAGAAGAGTATTTCCTGAAGGCACAAATTTATCACACTGAGATGCCTACAGTTAGGCCCCTTAATAAAACTGGCCTGATTTGCAGAGATGTTGAACACCCACAACCTTCATTTACTTCTATTGCTAAGCTCTTTGGCTTTTTGTCCTGTGTCTGTACAGTGCCTAGAACAATGGGGCTCCTGTCCATACATGGGACTCCCAGGCACTACCGCAATACAAATAAATAACAAAACAATTAAAAAAATTAACTTCGGTGCTTACAGTTTAGCATCTGCATTCTGAAATGTATTCCTAAGCATACAGCTGGATTTAAAGAAATCTAGCTTCTTTCTGAGGCTGGATTCTACGAAGAATTTGGCAATCCAGGTGTGACAGTTTGGGGAACCTCTATATGGACCACTTACGAATTCTAGTTGATTTTGAAATTGTTGTACCATCGAATGCCTCAGCAGATGGCTGAGTCCATATCCACTACCAGGGCTGGTGTCACATCTCTTCCAGACCAGGGTGTGGGTGATGGAAGCTTGCTTTGAATGCAGGGATAGGAGGGTTATACGGGTGGGTCCTCCGCATGAGGAGTGTTGTGAAAACTGTGCCTACAAATTTATCCTTTCTTTGAGTTCAACTGTTAAAAAAAATAGGTGAAAGTTCATAAGATGTTACAATAAACCTGAAAAATAGGTCAAGTTGCTTAAAAGGTTGAATGTTGTAACAAGTGCAAGAGAACCCGACAATGCAGCTAGATTAGTCTAAACCAAAAAATCCAAGTTGATATGATTCAACGACTGTGCTGAAATTATGCTTGTTAAAAAGAGTAGATGTGAATCTGAAGTTGATGAGCTAAAATTGGGATGTCAGATTTTGTGGGGAAAGTATGCAAACAAACAAAGGAGCAGAAAGGAAGAACAGATGAAGGCTTACGGAAAGCTTCACTATCATGGCTGCCACTAACTGGGACCTGGGGCCTGGGGCCTTCATTATCCTGATCCTGAGAGGAGTCCTGACTAAAGCGGGCTAGAGAGAGGGATCTTGATGCCATCACTACCCCTACCCACTCCCAAACACCCCCTGAGATGAAACAACACTGGATTTTAACAGCAGCAGCAATATGTCCAGCCCATCTCAATTAACTACTTCTTTTTTCCCCCCAAAGGACAGGTATCATCATCTTTGACTGCCAAACAACAGGAGGGTTTTCTTTTTAAAAACTACCTACAGCTGAAGGAAAAGGGAACAAGGGATGCTGTTAAAATGAAACTCTTATATAAAGCATTTGAAATGTAAAATATTATCCCTTTTTCCTTCTTTTTTGTATCTTTCATAAAAAGTTAAAAAGATTTTTAATGGTGTGTTTGCCATAGTACTAAGCAGGTTGAAGTGTTCGTATACCTTGTTTTATGCTGTTTAATGTTGGACAGTGAGGGGGTTATGTTAGTACCTTTAGCTCATATATTCCATCTAAATTAAAACAACTGGACTGAGGGAGCTATTAGGAGTTGGTGGGGGGTGGGCAGCCAACTCCAAGCTGGGAAGGGGTGGTCCCAGTGGTTTGTGTCTCTCTCGTCAGCCACTAGGGGAAAGTTGCTCCTGGACCCATCACCCTTTTTCCTTTCTACTCCCCAGGCCAAACTTGTGGGTACTGCTCTCGTCTCCTTGTCTTTTTACAGAGAACACTGGTTCCCAGACTATGTATAGCAGGGGGTAGAAACAGATCAGGCTCCACTGTCTCACCTCCCCCCACCCCCAGTCCTGTTGTCCTTGGACCAAGGATGATGGAGAGTCGGTAACCTGAATGGATCCTATTCAAATGAGAGCACCCTAGAACAATGGGCTGTTTGATGTCTAGGAGACCTAGTTTGACCCAGCTTGTCTGCAGGGAGCGGGAGAGGAGCTATGGGATTTCTCCAGCAGGAGAACAAAGGCCCAGGTCCACAAAGGTACTCAGGCTCCTAACTTCCATTTAAAAATGTACAGGGACTCAGAGAGAGAGGCACACAAGGGACAGGCTTTAGGAGGGAGAGGGGATCTATGAACTGTGGGATGAGCCAAAGCTGAAGGAAGCTGACTGCAGAGGTCTGAAGCCTCAGAAGAGAAGCCAGGAGCTGGAGAGGTGCAGCCCAGCAGAGGGTAACAGGAACCTAGAAAAGACATAGACCTAAATCCCAAAGAATACTCAGGAGTGGTGAGGAAATTTAGGCAGGGAATGGCAAAAAGGGTTTTTTTTATTTTATATGGATTGAAGTAAGGCTAACGAGCCCACAGCTAGGTCATTTTGCTTGCCCTTTTTGAATCCTGGCACAACATTAGCACTTTTCCAGTCTTCTGGAATTTCCCTGGTCTTTCATTATTAAAAATTAACATCAGTGGCCAGAGATCTCCTCAGTCAACTCCTTAGGACTCTTGCGTGCAAGTTAACTAGGCCTGCTGACTTAAAAATGATTATTCCTAGTACATGTTTTTCAACATCCTCCTCAGTTACTAATGGACTAGAGGTACTTCGTAATCCTCTCGTGATACGAGTATGTCATCCTATATATCCAATGCACAGCAGAAATACTTATGACATACTTCTGCCGTTCCTGCATCAGTCTTAACAATTTTAATAACAATTAAAATCAGCCTGTACCATCGCTAGGATTTATTTTGTTCCTAATATACTTTTAAACAAATCCTTTTTCTTTGTGAGGATCCATGGGTCCCCAGGCAACCTTCACACCCGGGGTGTCGTACAGGAGCCTATGAGTAACTGGTAGGTTGAGTGGCTAATGGAGCTCCAGACCCACCAAAGGCACCATGCACAGAAGTTCTGAGTGGAGGAGTGCCTAGTCCAACTGTGCTATTTTAGTCAGAAGTAGGCACAGGAAGTTGTCTGTGCAGCTGGGTGAATTCTAGGCTGGCTGCTACACTGGACTCTGCTTTCTCACCTGATTCCTCAGCCCTGCTTTCCCGATTTGTTTCTGATTCCTGCTTTCACGACCTGTTCCTGGTTCTTGCCTGACTCTTGGTTTGCTTCCAAACTCTGATTCTGATCCCTGGTTTGACTCCTGACTCCAACTCTGATCCTTGGCATGACTCCCGACTCTGATTCAGGCTGTCACTCTTGGCTGACTAACTTCAAATAATATAATAATAATAATAAATAATAATTGGAGATATACCAATCTCCTAGAACTGGAAGGGACCTTGAAAGGTCATTGAGTCTAGCCCCCTGCCTTCACTAGCAGGACCAATGTTTGCCCCAGATCCCTAAGTGGCCCCCTCAAGGATTGAACTCACAACCCTGGGTTTAGCAGGCCAATGCTCAAACCACTGAGCTATCCCTCCCCCACTTCCTATGTTGTCTCTTGCTCCAGCCACTAGGTATGATTGCCCAAGCCCCAGTCATGATATTATTGTCCTTAGACTGGCCTGCCATGCACTTTTCTCTACTGACCTTCACTTCTCTTATCAATTTTCCACGCTTCGTAACTTCCAGTTGATATTGATTGCTACCTATTTTGCCTTTTTCCCATTTGTTATATGTTGCCTTTGTATTCTAACTGTAGCCTTCACACTGCCACTGAACCAGGATGGGGCTTTTACCCACAGTTGTCCTCTTTCTTGATTGTGGAATTGTATCTTTTTGGACAGCTCGTAAAAACTTTAAGAGCTCCTAATTTTCATTAACATTTTCTATCTAACTTAGTCCTCCCTATCATTGTAACTCACAAGTTTTCTCAGATTTGGGAAATTAACCCTTTTGAAGGACAAAGCATATATGTATTACTGGTTGGGACTATCTGTTTATCTCGATGATTGATCCCTAGACAACCATCAACTTCCAGTCTAGTGAGTAACTGATCTTTATCATGATGAGTTCCAGATTAGTTACCAGGTGTTGAGTGCAATACTTTTTGTGTTGGAAAATCATCATCTTTAAGTTTTGGAAAATTGGATGTTTTACTACTGGCTGCATAAGACCTCTAACATGTATCTTCCAAATTGAAGTCTTCCAACACAGCTTTCAGCAGAGTTAGATTGAGTCAGTACTTGGATAGGAGACTTCCAAAGAACCCATAGATATTGCAAGAAGCAATGGTGATGATTTGGTAATGACCCAAAGCCCCCGCATGGTGGAATGGGGCACTATGCAGCACAAAGTGCCAGCTGCCACAATGCAAAAAACTGAGCACCTGTCTACTTGCAATCATTAAAAACCCTGTGGTATTATTCATAAGAGGTGTGTTTAACCCAGTGTCCTTTGCAAATTCCAATATGGGTAAGTTGTATTCTGCCCACCTAAATACTGCACTTCAGTTTCAGATTGGATATGATGTTCTTCACTTCCCGTTCTTAACTTTTGTGGACCGCAGCTATGCAGTGTTTAACACCTGTCATGTTTAACCCCAGAAGAGGCTGCATTTCAGTGGTACCTGAGATGATTAGCCAATGCAGTTTGAAATGCACTCAGGGATCCCTTGTGACAAAAGGTGCTATATAAGGGTAAGATACTCTTATCCTGAGTTCATAGGCATGCTGAGGAAGTGGTGTGCTCAGCACCAGAAGGGATGGTCCCCCTATGGGATTGAGTCTAAGCCCAGTGGAAGTCAATGGGAATCTTCTTATGAACTTTAGACTAGGCCTCAGCATGATTAGCCCTCTATCAGTCCCTTTCGGCACAAAAAAAGAAGGGAGTTTGTGGGCTCTGTGAAGAGCTGATAGTCTTCCTGCACCATACCATGATCACAAATAAAGGCAATGCCTTTCAGAAAAGGAAGAGAAGAAGCAGGTGTATAAAGGGGGGAAATAAAGAAGACCTTTAAAGTTGCAAGGGAAGTGAGTTAAACAATACTATACTGAGGAAGGAGAGCAACAACATTTTAAAGCCATCTTATTTTCATGCATGCTATCCATTCCCAAATATTTAATGTAAATAAAATAGGACATCCTCACTGTTATTATACAAGAACACATACCTATGGCTACCCATGCATTTAGCACTCTCTTCAAGTAGCAACTATTTGGCAGGGCTCCTTTTAAATTTTAAATCGTGTTTGTGATTTACAAGCAAGAGAGCCTGCACTTTACATGGTGTCTTTCCAACAGTATGTTAAATCCCATCAGCCAAATTGACTGCTGGCACAAGGGGTACAACTCTAACAACGGCAACAGGGTTATGCCCACTGACACTAGTGGTGAATTGGCTCTATGTGTTTATTTTCCATTTTCATTTCAGTGGTGCATTTTTATGTGATTGGGGGGAAAAAAAAAGAGCACATACCACCAGCAGGGGGAGGGAAAGCAACTACTTCCAAGCTTTCAAATGTTTTCCTTAGTATGTGTTTTCACCTAGCTCTCTTCACAATGCAGTGGATCAGAACAGGAACACGTTTCATTTTTCTTCATCAGAAGACATCAGAAGCTAGCTACTGACACTGAAGTTCCACATACAAAAGCAGAGGCAGTCATGCCGTCCACAGAGTGGCTATATATCAGTCAATACCAAACCATTCAGGTCCCATTCCACTGTGGACAGATATAGCATCATGCAGGATATGTGAAATCACACAAACACAGAATATCAGGGTTAGAAGGAACCTCAAGAGGTCATCTAGTCCAACCCCCTGCTCTAAGCAAGACCAATCCCCAGACAAATTGTTGCCCCAGACCCCTAAATGGCCCCCTTGAGGACTGAACTCACAACACTGGGTTAAGCAGGCCAATGCTCAAATCACTGAGCTATCAATGCTCAAGTGCTCTACAATGCCCAGCCACAAATGGGTGGGATATGGCTGGAATTTCAGATTTAAATATGTACTTTCTTGCAGTTTTCAGGGGAGGAGGTAGAGAGGGTGTTATGATTTAATTTTCTGTATTAAATTATATATATTGCTATGTCCTTGTGGCTTCTCCTGACCCAGAATCATGCCACTAAACCCATCTAGATTTATGTGTATACTAAACATTATTCCCAGTATACCTCTCCAGTGCACACTGCAGCAGTTCTTCTGGATTCACTGATGTGTGCGCCATGAATGAAACTGAACGATGGTACACATTCCACACAATGAATCTATAAAACTGAATGCAAAGTAAAAATCCTTAAGAGATGCTTGGGGATTAATGAGAATGGCACTGGTGGTCTCAGGCTCATGAAATTTAATTGTATATAGGGTTTGGCTTTATTAGTAGTTTGAGGGTTTGATCAATGTAACTCTTGTCATTCCACAGACAGCTCTGCAAATAGAAGGGTCGGTGGTAGCAGATGCAAGTCAGATTAGTACAGTCTGCTGAGTCAATGACAGAAATAATTCCAGCCAGCGATTGTGATTTGCAAAGAACATTAATAGCTGATGCAGACATGAAAAGGGACTACTGCTTTAAAGCTTACTACTCTCTGAGAGTTAACATTAGATAGTCCTAATGCTGCTCTTTGGAGTACCAAGGGAAGAAGAGCTTCTGTAGTTATCCATCAGTTGATAGTATCTCCCCAACTGAGGAACAAGGCATCATGCAGATTATTTTATCCTCACATTGTCTTTTTCCCCTTCCACTTTATACAGAACTCTTTTATTCCAAGTTCCCAAGGAGCTTCCTCCAAAGGCCAGGCAATGAATTCCTTAAAAATATTATACTCATGTGTACACACAGTGCACACAGAGAGAAAGGAGGCACAGTAAGGGAATACTGTTTATTTCTATAAAGATAAAAAGGAATAGTAAACTCCTTCAGCCACCAGCGTACTGTAATAGTTCACATCCTGCATCCTGCCTTTGATTTTCTCCTGGACTCAATTCATCTATTCATCTTTTGTTGGCTAATTGCCAGCATTTTTTCCTCAGGCTGGCAGGCTGGCACAGATAGCTAACAGTGCCAGTATTTCTGATTGCTGTTGGTTAAGGAACACACTAAGGTTAGATGCCTGGTTCCATCCCATCCAAGGTGCTGAATGCATTAACTTTCCAGCATACTCAGCCTTTGGCAGCCTGAATTCCTCCTTGGAAAGATAAACTACCCCAGGAGTAGGTCCATGCAAATTTAAGAAATAGATGACAGATTTTAGGGATTGGTCATCATGGGAAAATGGCAAATTTTAAAATGAGTCCCAGGTAAAGGGCCAAAGGCTTTAAGAAGGCAAAGGTATTTCTTACATAGTGTGAGCTCTCTCACTTCTAAACATCATTCTCCGAACAGTGAAAAAACCCCCTAAAAATAAAATGACATTCCTTTCTCTCTCCTAGTAGCGCTTATCAGCCTTCGAAATGTCTATTTAACCAGACAGCATCACCTGTGGATTTTTTCTGACATTAAAGTCCACTTTAGACAGTAGAGGCACTGGGAACCATAAAATGAGACAGATTCAAGGGAGGAAAGGGATACAGATAGAAAAGTTAATTGAGAAGGAGAAAATCATTCTTATAATGCCAGTGGTACCTGCTGGTCAGTTGGTGGAGACACAAACCTGCCATTTCAGGTTCTTGCATTTAACACTTACAACTCAAAAATGCCAGACAGAGAGAATTCCACAGTGTTTGGAAAAGTTACCTAATACTCTTAATGGATTTGCCTTCTTGAGTTCCTAAAATTTGTTCCAAACACTAAACTCTAAAAGAAAAGGCAAAACTGAAAGCAGACCTGTGGATTCTGGCATTGGTTATGTTAGGTCGGGATTCTTATTTTCTTGTGACAAATGCTTTCTGAGTTTAAGTGAAGTCTCAATTTTCAGGAAGCAAAAAGAAATGAGATATATAATTGATGTTTTTCTTCTGTTGAGCTTTTGGCTTCTAGACAGGGACTAAATGCCCCTGCACTTTTATTGGCAAAGCAAGGCAGGTAATAACAGTGAATAAGAAACCTATTCTTAGAAGTACTGGGTCTTTCTCGAGTAAAGTACCACTACAGCATGAATGACTCAATCATCTACTCAAGAGCTATTACTTGCAGCGATGAAGCAATGTTAATTGGATAATGGCCTGCTGCCAGCTAATATTGGCATGACCTACAATGCCCTTGGCTGACAGCCACGTATGTCTCTCTATCACACCTTATTTTTTGTAATCTGGATGGGAAGTGGAAGCCATTAAAAAACACTCCCAAGCGATATTTAACTTATCATGAAATCAAAGCTTAATTAAGCGCCTTGTTAAAGGAAGGAAGACCAGTTTCTGTGATTAAATAAAACATAACAGTTAGGGATATGGATCAAATGAATAATTTTTGAAATTTTCCAAGAAAAGAATTAATTTGGCTCACTTTTAACAAGAGCTGCTAGGATAAGAGCCTAACAGAAAACTACTGAAAAACAGGACAGTAAAAATTAAATGTACAATTTTTGGAGAGCAAATAAAATCAAGTGAGGGGAAAACTTTTATAAAATTAAGATTCATAGACGTGGTTCTTAATAATTCTCCTTTGCAATAATCTATGGATTTATTATATGCTCATTTTTCTCAGGGTTGTCTATATGCAAATTAACTAATGGTGTTATCTGAAATCAGTTTAGTTGGACCAATGTAAAAGGCTGTGTGGACACTCTTGAGTTGATATAAAAATAGCCTGTACTAATTTGGCTTAAGTTGATTAGGAAAAGGTTTAAACTAAACCAAAACAAGCTACTCTTAAACCAACATAAGAGAATCTAACACAACCGTTTGCACTGGTTTAAAAAACAATTTAAATTAAACCAGTTCCACTTTCTGTGGGTACACAAGGTATGATATTCCATTAATTTCAATATGGAAGAAACTAATGGATTTTTTAAAAAACAAAAATGATTTTAAATCAGTTCACCCACTGTTTAAACTAGACAACTATTATAAATTTGATGAGGGTCCAGATGTCCTAATTCCAGCCTCTAAACAGAAAACAAATTTGCAACTTAGTCTTCAAAGATGATTTATTATTTTGGATAGTTAAAAATAACTTCTGTTTGAAAAAACAAAACCAAACAACCCAACTCAGATGAGCTAAGTATTGATATTAGGTAAGTATGTTGGTAACTGCTTTTATGCCTTTCTGTACACCAGCGCCACATTTAAGCCTTCACTGGACACTAACTTCTATTTTTATGATTTCACATTTCTGCCATTTCAAAGCACAAAGAGAACCTAAAACCTGATGCCTGTGTGGCTAGTTCAGAAATATGTTTGTTATATGACAAGCCCTTTAGTGAGTTTTTGAGCCACCAGGGTTATTTAAAAAGGATAACTTAAGGGCACTTTTGTTCTTGTAGTACCAGCTATATCTCAAGGTAAATTAGCCTTTTCTAAAAACACCACAGCATTAAGTGTATATAGAAAACCTCAGAGTCTGAAAAGTTCTTCGCCTAGGATACAGGTATTACCTAGTGAACTAGAAGGACTGCAAAATTATCATCATAAATGTGTAATTAAATGCTTTGTCATATTTTCCTGGCCCCTCTTGCAAAATCTGAAGGTTTTTTGATTCTGCTAAAGGAAGCAAGAAGCCCAGGCAGCCATCTTTGATGCTGGCACACAGCTTCAAATATATAAAGCAGTGGTCCCCAAACATGTTCCGCCACTTGGCAGGGAAAGCCCCTGGCGGGCCAGGCAGGTTTCTTTACCTGCCATGTCCGCAGGTTCGGCTGATCGCAGCTCCTAGTGGCCGCGGTTCGCAGCTCCAGGCCAATGGGAGCTGCTGGAAGCTGCAGCCAGTATGTCCCTTGGCCCGCGCCGCTACCAGCAGCTCCCATTGGCCTGAAGCAGCGAACCGCGGCCACTGGGATCTGCGATCGGCCGAATCTGCAGATGTGGCAGGTAAACAAACCGGCCTGGCCTGCCAGGGGCTTTCCCTGCACAAGCGGCGGAAAAAGTTTGGGAACCACTGATACAAAGTATAGGAGCCTATCAAAACAGCCAAATTAGAAGAGCCAGCAAAAGTAGAGAAATTTGCATATGCATCATATAGTAACTGAGAAATTACTGTACTGTGATTATGCATATCCTTGTGCTCCAATTGGTTAAAAATGGTTGTTGGACAACTAAAGTTAAAGAATTTACATACATATATTTATTAAAAAAACAATGATTGAACAAATCAGACTTCTTAGCCTATCAGCACAGGGATTTATGTATGTAAGAAACCAATACCTATATCGTATCCCTGCTCTGACTGAAACAGAATTATCTCAGTCAATCTAAAAAAAGTAAAATCTTGCTGCCATGTAGTAAATCTACATCAATGGAAAACTAACAACGCCTCTCTCTTACATAGTACTTTATATTCTCAGACCACTGAAAAGTATTAAAAGCCAGATTCTCTGCTGGTATAGTTCCACTGACTTCAATGGAGTATGGTAGCAGAGAATTTAGCTCTAAATCTCTACAGCTGTTTTGCATTTTGCTTTTCTTTTTTTTTTAAGTAACAGTCTCACATTAAACTGAAAATAATGCTTATACTATTTATTTTAATGGCAGTTGTACATAATAGAAATCATGTATGGTTGGAATGATGTTACTTATGTGGTAGGAACAGGCGGCTCTGGTGGACCTCCTGTAGGTGTCCCTGTGGAGGGTCCACTGGTTCCGCGGCTCCGGTGGAGCATCCGCAGGAGTGCCTGCGGGAGGTCCACTGGAGCCACAGGACCAGTGGACACTCTGCAGGGACGCCTACAGGAGGTCCACCGGAGCCGCGGGACCGGCGAGCGACAGAGCGCCCCCCCGTGGCGTGCCACCGTACTTGGGGCGGTGAAATGGCTAGAGTCGGCCCTGGTCATGAGGTATGTTTCATATTCTCTCTTTTTTTTTAAACTACCAAAAGTTGCTTTGCAATAAAGAGACTGCATACACCACCAAGTTAAATAGGTTTTTCTTCTGTAAGATTATTAACTAACATTGTGTAGAAACATAATGCAGGTACTAGTGTGTCCTACATGATATGAATGAAGTCTCAAGGAAATGGTACTAGACTACAGTTTATTTATGACAAATTATTTTTTACCCCATTTTGTTTTTAGTTTGCAAAGTCACGTTGAAATTAATTGGGTACTTGCATCATCTATTTCAATGGGCTGTGTGGAAATCAGCATAACTGGCAATAATAAGGTGTAGAAATATAATGAATAGTAAGACTATTCTAGTCTCTGACATGGTTTAAATGACAACTGTACCGCTCAGGGTGCAGCTTTTTGACTGCTTTAAAACACAAAGGTAATGTACAACTAAACATGCATTAAAGTAACTTTAAAGTCAATTTAAACCTTCAAAAGCCAAGAAATGTAGAGACAACCTGAAAAATATATTTTAAAGACAGGACCTAAGAAGTTAGACACAGAATTATCTGAAGGAGCCAGAGGCAAAGGGGCATTCAATACATAACTGACTGAAGTTTACTGTTTTAGTTTCAGGACTCATGAAGTTACATTGACTGATTTCCATTGGTATTCACTAATTTGGACCATGATGTAACATCAACTGTTTTAATATCAACAATAAATGGTCCTTCAGTAGAGCCAGCCCACAGGGAATCAGGTACGTGGAAATCTATGTAAATAGCCTAATTTTAAAAATGTTATTTTAATTCCAATGGGTATAAAATAATTAATGTTGAAACAATTTGTTAGTCTCATATCAGACCCTAGAACACCATTTACCTACTGATCAGGTAGCTTCATGCTCCTCTGACACGCCATAGATAACATCTTTACCACCACTGCATGCCTGTACGAGAGAGCAAGAGGACATAGCAGCCCCAGTGCACCAGGTGAATTACCTGGCACAGTGTACTTCCACCACAGAGCAGTGGGAAGCCGAGCATTTTGTGACTCTGATGTGTCCAGGGGTTGCAGTCCAACACAGCATCTTCTTGTGGCAAAGCCGCAAGTGAGCCCTGTGTAGCTGTTAAGTCAGATTGATGCATACTAGGGAATTGCAATGGAGTGGGAGCCAGCAGGTGTGATTTCATGGGAAACAACAACAACAAAAGGTAAGCTTTTCAGTGAGCTCTATCTTTAATGCCCCCTGTCCACTGCTATTTGGATCACTTGGATCATTCTGTATCTTTAACACCTACAAAATTATTTTCCAGAATAATTTGTTCAGCACATTTTTTTCAGCATAAATCACGTGGCTTGAGGCAGTTAAATATCATACTAGCGTTGAGTGGATGGGAAAGGAAACAAGGCTGAGCGAGAAATACAGGGAAAGGAACAAGAACCACCAAAATACTCGCTGCTGAAAAGGGAAGGGTGGCAATGAGACCCAAAATAATGTGACAATTCAAATGATTTTTAAACAATAATCCACTTTCTGAGAGCCAAATGGCCCTTTTAAATTTCCTGTCTAGAAAACCAGAAGAATATCAGGGTCCAGATAATGTACTGAATAGAGCTATATTCATAAAGTGACCTCTGTTTGGGTACTACTCTTTTAGCAGTGGTGAGAAAAGGAAGCTCAAACATTTTAAAGCTTTGCTATAGTAACTGGTTTTAAATGGTGGCTGCTTTTTTCTAGCAGAGATGATTCTGTGAATATGTTCATTCTTTAACTCTCAAAGAGTATCCAACAATTCTTAACTAACCAAAACAGAAAAAAACCACAGCAACAGTCATGCAGAGGCAGATCCTAGAATCTGTGCTACATTTGGATTTATCTTTTAGACCTTGAGGGTTAGCTGGCTAATAGCGAGTACACCATTATTGCCATGTAAGAGGGGTTTGTTTTTACAACAGAGGAATAATGACATACTGTACCTCCTCTGGCAGGTTGACAACCAGGTCATTTTCCGTCTGCCCAACCAGCGCCTGCAAGAAGTATTCACTGCAAGCAGCCAGCACAGCCCGGTGGGCTCGAAACTCTTTCCCCTCCACAATCAAAGTCACATCACAGAGAATATCCTGCTTCCGCTGGTCATTTAGGCACAGGAGGATATTGGTACAATGGACTGTTGACTCATACACATACATGGGGGATTCAGTCTTCTCATCCACAGACATTCCGTTCACACCCTAAAATAGAAACAGCAACAGTAAGGAGAGATATTGCTGAACAGTTATTACAGCAATCACAATTTTAATAGTGAGAGCGAGATAACATCATCATTTGCGTCCTGCAAGATCTAGGCAGCAAAACTGAAGAACTGCTGATCAGCACATTAATTCTTAGTCTGAAAAAAGAACTCAGGAAAGTTACCTGGAAAGACATTTACATTACAAGTCTTTATTCTACGTCACTTTGTAGGCTTCCCCCCCCTCCGCCCGCCCACAATATAAAATCAAACTAGACCACAAAATGCCTACAAATAAGACTACCAATAAATATTTAATTCTTTAATTTTATAAGTAATTACACATAAAACTTTGGAAAATTATAGTAAAAATAAAAATATGAGAATATTGAGTCTTCCACAGAAAGAGAAGGTTTTGACAATTGTCCTTCTGTTGTGTTATGGCAAGAAGCTTGACATTTAAGTTGAGATGTACACATTCAGGTGGAAAGCGCTTTTACACAGGCTTAACTGCAAAGGAGCCAGCAGTTGTACATGACAGAAAGAATCCATCCAACTATGATGATTTTATTTCCTATTGTCTCAATAAAAGATCTAGTTATTCTTAAAGATCAATGGGGGGTGTGAAAGATTTTTAGAATTTATTCATTCCCCGGTGTGGCTGAAGCTATGCAAATTCATTGGCTGTTTAAGACATCTACGGAGAAAGCAAAAGTAGTTTCTATTTCTTATCTTTCCAAATTAAGAATCCAAGGTCCTAGTCTTACAAGCTCATGTATGGGAGGAATTCTGAATAACGTAGCTGGAGTTGACATAGCATAGGTTGACTTACTGCACTGCATCGACGGGAGACGCTCTCTGATCGACTTACCTTACTCTTCTGTGGGAGCTGGAGTCCACCAGAGAGCGCTCTGCCATCGATTTAGCGGGTCTTCATTAGACCCACTAAATCAACACCCGCTGCATCAATTGCAGCAGTGTCGATCTCCCCAGTAGTGAAGACAAGACTGAGGTATCATGTGGGTGCAGAAGACTTTGCCCCGTCTAGAAATTTGTAGAACCATGGGTTAAATAATTTCTGACTATGCATTTGTATGATGCACAATATCCACTGCAAGAGTGTGAACAGGGAGATTCCTTATCTATTCCTGATATACAACTCCCTGTACAGTTGAACAAAATTATTTTTTCACTTACCTTCAACATCATCACTTGAGGGACCCCATGTGTATCTGAATAATTAAAACAATTTATTCCTCACCCTCCCATATCTTTATGGAGAGTTCTGTTTAGCACCAAAGTCAATCTTCTTCTTTGCTTTGCTTTCTCATCCTAATTTCTGTGGCAAGAAAAACAATGGAAATGTATTCTATGCTATATTTAGCCTCGTCAGGCAGAATTTAATTTTTATTTTTGGATAATTTCAATGGATAATACTGATGTTTATTTTTAAGCATTTTTTTAGATCATCAAATTCACTTTCCACAGTTGCAGAAAATTATGGGGGTAGGGTCCAGACAATAATTATTTACTGACATTAGACAAAGATTCAAAAAGTTAAAGCTTTGTAACTAGTACAACACAGATTGTCAACATCACATATCAAAATACACAAAGTATATATCCTTAAATCAAACTCTAAGTTCTCAAGAAGCAATCTTTTTTTTTTTTTTTTTAAACTTTTCCTCTCTGTCCATTTCAGTTATCATTGATGGAAATTTTGTTGTTGGTTTGCGTATGTACAGTGAAATAAACATTAAATGTCAAAAATCTAATCCTACCAAGCCTACCTATCAGGGAAGGTTCAGAGTCTTTACAGGTAATGGTTACAAACTAATTTGTTTTGATACAATATAGTTTACATTACAAATACCTGAATCTACAGTAGGAAACTGATGCAAAATTCCTCATTTGTTAGAAGCAGGTCTTTTAGACAATTTTTACTTGATAATTTTAGGTTTGTGGGCGCTTGTAGTTGGTAAACTCAATTCAGTGCTGTTTCTGTTGCTCCAGATTGAAACCTAGATATTTTTCCTAACAATCATGCTGCAAAAGATCCTATGCATTCAAAAATATAGCAGTAAAAGGCTTCAGAATGGACCTGTTTTCTACGTGTAAATGTATACTCACCTTTTCAATCCAAGAATATTCCTGAACTCAACTATATAACACAGATCCTAGAACTTCTCCAAAGTAATTCCTAGAGCACATACATAGATGATATTCTGTCTGATTAGGGACAGTAGCAATGGATTAATACAAATGAAGTTTTAGACTTCTGTAAAGCAGAGAGACTACGATTGAGATCTTGCTTCAGTACAGACATCAAGATTGCTGACACTGGCATTCCAGAACTACTGTGGGAATTCCTAACGAAATGCTTATGATTTATGAATATTTTACATTTACTGATAAAGGACAAGACTTTCAATAGTAGGTGTCTAAGGTTAAGCTCCTAAATAAGTGGCTTGATTTTCAGAAGTGCCAAATACCAGTCATCTCCCTCTCATTTGATTGTGTCTTTTTATAAGTATACACACAACTATCTATCTACAGTTGAGGAGTGTCATTTTGGTTTTCTGCAGTTTTACTTTGTGTTATGGGTTTGCTTTCTTAAATTGAGAAAATTTACACTCAAAAATTCTTCTCATGAAGTGAGATTAATGATCAGAAATGGCTGTAATCATTTTATTAGGATTATGGTAATGTAAAAGAGAAAATGATACTTAGCTCAGCCCACTCACAGCTTTCTGTATAACTGATCTTAGATGCTAATGATAATGTAAAATAATGTTTTAAGTGGTCACTCGAGTGGTGTGAAATGTAAGATTTTACAAGAAAAATCTAGTGGGAAAATCTGAAAGTCGCAAATGACAATTAAATGGAGAATACATATTTTTTCCAGGCAAATCTCATGTCTGTAATGTCTGAGATGATTCTGAAACTGTACAAGAACCTGAAACCTGGCAGATAATAAAAAGAATCAACTGCATTTTTAGTATTTAAAAAAAAAGAAAAAAGAAAAAAGACTCTTTGCCTGAAGTTGTAATCCATTTAGTACAGTAATAGCACAATAAGCAAATATTTGTGTGAATCAAACACTGAATTCTTTGGTTACTAGTTAGTAATTTCCTTCTTTAACTATTGCTCTTATCAAATTTTTTTAAAACATTTATTATAAAGCTAGTGGAATGGTGAGAAGATCACCATGCGTTTCCTCACTGGTTACACAGCAAGCTTTTAACTGATAGGAAAAGTGTTGGCTTACAGAGGTCCCTGATTTGAATTTGATCTGTACTGATTTGTCACTAACAGCCATTTCCACTGCAGCCAGTAGCTACTGGGTACCTTATATGAAATGAATTGGTGGTCTAAGCCTAGTTTCTTGTACCCCAGACAGTTATTTGTTGCCATATGCTATAGCAGTAGAAGTGGAAGGTCCAGGCAGCCTTTCTATAGCAAACCACCATGTTGGAGAGGGGAGGCAGAAAAGGGTCTTATTAATTCAAGTATTGTGTGAGGGCATCATTTGGCCCATATGAAGACAAAGATGACTATTTACTCAATGATCTGCAAGCATTAGGTCAGGGATATGATAGTGTGAGAGACAGATATTCTAAACCAGCGGTTCTCAAACTTCATTGTACCGCGACCCCTTTCTGACAACAAAAATTACTTCATAACCTCAGGAGAGGGGACCAAAACCCGAGCCCTCTAGCTCTGGGCTGGCGGGCCAAAGCTGAAGCTCAAGGGCTTCAGCTCCATGCAGGGAGCCTGTAATCTGAGTCCTGCTGCCTAGGGCTGAAGCTCTCGGGCTTGGGCTTTGGCTTTGGCCTTGGGTAGTGGGGCTCGGGCTTCAACTCTAGGCCTCAGCAAGTCTAAGGCCTGGTCTACACTACGCGTTTAAATCGATTTAAAGAGCGTTAAATCGATTTAACGCTGTACCCGTCCACACTACAACGCCCTTTATATCGATATAAAGGGCTCTTTAAATCGATTCCTGTTACTCTCCTCGACGCAGAGGGAGTAGCGCTTAAAATCGATATTAACATGTCGGATTCGGTTAGTGTGGATGGAAAATCACGTTATTGCCTCGGCGATATCCCACAGTGCACCAGCTGACCGCTCTGGACAGCAATCTGAACTCGGAGCCAGCGGGCAGTAAAGGAAAAGCCCCGCGAACTTTTGAATTACATTCCTGTTTGCCCAGCGTTAGAGGCTCTGATCAGCACGGGTGGCGATGCAGTCCCAAAATCCAAGAAGAGCTCCAGCATGGACCGTATGCGAGAACTGGATCTGATCGCTTTATGGGAGACAAATCTGTTGTATCAGAGGCTCCGCTACAGAAGACGAAATATAAACGTTTTGAAAAAAATCTCAGCTACACAGCGCTGCGATGACAAGATGTAACGAAAGCAAAGAATCAAATGGGACGCTCATGGAGGGAGAGGGGGTACTAGGACTCCAGCTATCCACAGGTCCACAGCAGTCTCTGAAAAGTATTTGCATTCTTGCTGAAGGCTCCTAATGTCTGTAGTTCAAACACAGTGTCTGGCGTGGCTTTGGATAATAGCTCCTCAGTACCCGCCCCCCCCCCTCGCCCCCAAGCCACGTGAAAGAAAGGAAAGAAATAATTCTTGACTTCTTTCAATGTCACCCTATGGGTCTGATTGCTGCTGGTAGACGCGATGCTGCAGCAGTGCAAGAGCAGTATCCGCTTTTCTCCCCTCCCCGGTGTAGACGGTCCAATAGGACCTGGTAACTGTCCTCATGAACCCCTGAGTGCTCAAAATGCTTTTACTGAATATGGGGCGCCTGGGTAAGAACAGGAATGATTCCTGGTCACTCCCAGTAGATAGGACAGAATGGCTAGTAACCGTCTCGATCATAGCAACACTGGGGCTGAAGCTTCAATCAGCCCCTCCCTTCTTGTGTAAGAAAAGATTCTGTACTAGCCTGGACTGTCATAGCAGCAGCATGCTGCTGCTTCTCTCCCCCACACCGCTAATGTCCTGCTGGACTATCATCGCGCCGGAGGCTGCCTCCCCCCATTTTATCACTAATCAGTGTTTCTTATTTCCTGCATTTCTTATATTACTTCATGACACAAATGTTGCAGACCACTGCCACGGTAGCCCAGGAAGGGTTGGGGAGAAGGAAGCAACGGGTGGGTTGTTGCAGGGCACACCCTGTGAATACTGACACGGAGCAGCTGTGCTCTCTTGATACACTGGTCGTCTAATACACTTGCCCCTTATTCTAGGCAGGACTGACTATTTTTAGAAACCATAAGGGAGGGATTGACTTGGAGAGTCAACCCCAATTTGCTTTTGCGTTGCGCCCCCGGCCGATTTCAGCCAGGGGCACTCATGATAAGCAGCGGACAGTACAGAGGGGGAGAGATAACCATCATTTCATTCCAGTTTACTCCGGCAGTAGACGGTACAGAATGACTGGTAACCATCTCTGCTATCATGCAAAAGCAAGTGAATGCTGCTGTGTAGTGGCTGGAGTTCGCCTCTCTGTCCACGACATCCAGCACACATACGGTGCGCGAAAAAAAAAAAGCTGAACGGCTCCTGGTGTGCCATGCTATGGCGTCTGCCAGGGCAATCCATGGGAAAAACGGCGCGAAAGGATGTCAGCTGATGTTTCCCGGAGGAAGGAAATACTGACGACATTTACCAGAAACCACTCGTGACAATAATGATTCAACCCAGAATTCCAAAGGCGGGGAGACTGCGGGAACTGTGGATAGCTACGGAAGAGCTACCCACAATGCAACCTTCAGAAATCGACGTTAGCCTCGGATCATGGACGCACAACGCCGACATTACTGTGCCTAGTGTGGCCGCATAAAATCGAATTTATAATATCAGTTTTATAAAACCGATTTTAGCTAATTCGATATTATCCCGTAGTGTAGACGTGGCCTAAGCCAGCTCTGACCACCCCATTCAGTGACCCACAGTTTGAGAACTGCTGCTCTAAACACATCTGCTGTAATATGCCAGAAAACGTTTATCGGGTGTTGCCTCAATTTGACTACAACATTCAATTTTAGCATGAAAGCCAGCAAGTAAAACTGTATAATTTACCATTAAGAATCACAGCACCGGATCCAGTGCAAAATGAATGGCATGAAACACAAGCAAACATACTATACAGACTGCATTAAGCCTTGTTGAAAAGGCTTCTCTCAGTTCTCTCTTGATCAAGTTAAGAGGATCGACAAAGTGTTGTATTTTTTAGCTCCATTTAATAAATTACATTCTCTAATTCATTTTTTCAAAAACTAATCACTTAGAATAAGGATCTTAAGAATAACTGTAAAAAAAACTGCTTGAGCACAAGTTAAGAATCCCAGGTCAGACTTAGTTAGACTACATAGCAGAAGTGCACAGAAATTGTCTGACAATGTTTCTTGTCCAATAGGATGCAGACAGTATTCTGAGCTTTTCTACTGTTATACTGGCTGCAAAAGATGCCACAGGGAATTCATGTGAAAACAGCTATTTGAAGTGCTAGTCTAGAAATAGTTTATACTCCTTTCAGGATTAAAAATCCTATACATCTTTGTAGAGGGAAGCCCTTTAGTGCTTCAGACAATATGCAATGCAGTTCTAAAGTGGAAATAAGGAAAACTGTTTAACAGGTCCCATATCCCCACTTTCTCCTAAGTATCTCGCTCCATGACGATTACTTGCTTAATAATAGCAGAAGTTTGTTATTAGAAGAAACTGATTAAAGTTTGACCCATCAGTTAGCAAGTCCCTTAGAGCTGTGGAAAATGACCAGCATTAAAATCTATTATTGTGAGTTCTTAATTATTTACATTCCCATAAACAACAAAGGAATCATTTATAATCAATATAACCATTTATAACTTTGCTGCATTCCCTTAAAATAAACTATTGAAAAGCTTAATGATTAATTCAGTAGTTTTGAGAGCTCACTAACAACAGTAGACTATACACAAAGGTCTCTTCAGTGAACTCATTATTTAATTAATAAATGTTGAACACTGAACAGTTCATAGTCATCTGAAACTCCCAAGTAGTGTGTTTTTAATCAATTAATTATCCATTACGACATCGTAAAACATCAGCACAAAAATAGAAATAATGAAATTTAATTATACATTATTTTTCTTAGTTGCCACAAATACTATACAAGACTGATTTGGATTAATAATTCATATAGCAATAAAGTATCATGAAAGATAATTATACAGTGCCACAACTCTCACACTGATTTTGGTAATTACAGATTACAACCATGTTAGCAATTTAAAAAGGTTAGAGAGCAGGAGTAATTTGCTATGTCATCCTCAGATACATTAATGTCTCTTTCTTTCAGAACTAAAGATAACTGAAAATACAATGGATCAGTCAAGATTGCATGGGCCTGCCTACTACCATATATACTGTACCTGAGCCTTAGATCTTTTGTAACTGAGTCCTTAGTGATCAGCTTCTTGTATTGTTTAAATAACCTGTGCTGCAAAGCACAAGGTAAGTTGCCAAGTGGAAAAAACCTCTAAAATAATAAAATATTTTTCAATAATTAGAAATGAAATCATAGACTATATTAGAGGACAATGAATAGACGCGAATTTTTTACATCCAATATCACTGTTGCCTATGCAGGGTGAATAGTAGAGCTAGTTGGTGGGTAAATGCTGATTCATTGAAACAGTTTCTTAGGTCTGGGAGGGAATTTCTGGGGAGATGCAGGAAGGTCAAGCCATTCACTGGCCTACTGGCTATTCTGGGGTGGGGGAATGTCTGTTTTTCACAAAAAATTGAAAAGGTCACCATTTGGCTACAATGTGGAATGAAAACTAATTTCAAAACACAAGAAGAATTCTTGTTTTCTGGCCAGCCCTATAGAATAACACATATGGAAGCTGTCCAACCCTATTGCTAAGGCGATTTATATAATGTGACCTGTCAAACTCCTCCTTGTGCTCTTCCACACGCTTAGAGTTAGTTGAGAATACTGAAAATTCATTCCTAACCTTAGAATAGATGGGGACTTATTAATAGGTACAGAATTTTGGAAGCTTACTTATTGTACAGTTGCGCATAAATACAGCAGAATATTGGCTATAGAAAATAGAGAGGTTCCAGTGCAAAAACATATTGTAAGCTCCTTCAGGGCAGAACTAGATTTTACTGTACATTTGTGCAGCGCCTAGCACAGTATGGCCCTGATACTTGTTAGGGGCCTTTAGGTATGACTGCAATATAAATAAAACTAAACACACCAACAGAATAGTGACAATGTATAGAACTAAGTGATTACTATGGATGTCTTCCAGTTTTGGAAAGATCCCTATCTTTGGCCTTGGCTACACTGGCGCTTTACACCACTGCAACTTTCTCACTCAGGGGTGTGAAAAAGCATCCCCGAGTGTTGCAAGATACAGCGCTGTAAAGCGCCAGTGTAAACAGTGCTGCAGCGCTGGCTGCAAGCTACACCTGGTGAGGAGGTGGTTTATGTGCAGTGCTGGGAGAGCTTTCTCCCAGCGCTGGCGCTGCGACCACACTCGCACTTCAAAGCGCTGCCGCTGCAGCGCTTTGAAGTTTCAAGTATAGCCATAGCCTTTGATTCATTCTGCTGAACACAAAATAAAGGGAGTAAACATCCATGATCTGACAAGGAGAAGGCTCCCAACTTTTCATGCGTAACTGTAATTTTGCTGGATGACACTGCAAGACAGTTGATTTCAGCTGGATGCTTGGTTCAATATAAATTGACGGAGATTGTGCTATTTGCACCCAATGAGACAGCATAGTAGGCCTCATGCCATGAAACTATAACTAAATGTACACATACTTAGATGTCTGTATACTAATGCCAGAAGTATGGAGAACGAACAGGAAGAACAAGAAATACTACTGAATAACCACAATTACAAAATAATTGCCATCAGAGATTTGGGGGGATAATTCACATGAATGGAATACTGGTATACAAGGATACAGCTTGTTCAGGAAGGACAGGCAGGGAAAAAAAGGAAGAGGTGTTGCCCTCAATACCAAAGATGTATATCCTTGCACTGAGGTCGAGATAGAAGTGGGAGGCAGAATAGCTGAAAGTCTCTGGGTAAGGATAAAAGGAGTAAAAGACAAGGGTGATTAATGGTAGAGCACCTACTATAGATAATCTAAACAGGAAGAAGAGGAGGATGAGGCTAACAAAATCATCCAAACCACAGGACTTGAGTAGTGATGGGGTACATCAGCTACCCAGACATCTGTTGGGAAAATAATACAAGGAAGAGATTATCCAACAGGTTCTTGGAATACAGTGGAGACAACTTTTTATTACAGAAGGTAGAAAGGCTGTTCTAGATTTGATTCTGACAAATAAGGATGAACTGGTTGAGAATTTTAAAGTCAACATGGATGAAAGTCAGTACCTGATTTACAATGGCGCCGGTGGCGCCATGCAGCTGGGCCCACGCTCAGAAGTGGTCCCGGCCTGTTCCGCTTGCACTGAACCCCGATACCCCACTGGTTCCTCTCCCAGCCCCCACTTTCTCCGCTTGGCTGCCCCCGCCCCCCCCCCCGAATCCACCTGCCATCTCCTCTCTTTCTCCTGACCAGATCCCAGTGCACTTCCAGCTTTGGGCAGTTTCTGCGTCCCACTACTCCTGGGGTGTCTGTCTCCCTGGAGGTGAGATGCCTGGGACTGGTGCAGAAGCCTGGCCAGTTTCAGCCAGTTGGGAGGGAGGACAGGGTGGAGGACTTGGCTGGGTCACTCCAGGCAAGTGGGTCCTGAGGACAAACCTGGCCTGGCTGACCTCACCACTTCTGAAGTACCGGAGCAATTCCCTGCCCTGGGACCAGCCCTGGCTGCGCTGCCAGCTCAGCCTGGTAGACAGTCACCTCCCAGCAGGGCCGGTGAAAGTGGCCAGAAGGCAGGGCATGGGGGAGTGGGTCTCGGGGGGGGGGGGGGGGGGGGGGGGGGGGGGGGGGGGGGGGGGGGGGGGGGGGGGGGGGGGGGGGGGGGTAAGGGACTCTGACAGGGTGGGGAAGATGTGTGTGTTGGGGCGCTAGGGAGCGGGGGTTCTGTGTAAGGTGTTTGGCAGTTGTGGTGGGGCTGTGGACAGGGAGGCTCTGGACAGGGAGGTGTTGTTCAGGGTGCTGTGCAGTTGTGGAGGGGGTCTGTGTGTCTGTGGGGGCTCTCGGAGCAGTGCTCATGTTGGGCAGGGGGCGGCGGGGGACTGTGTGGTGTGGTATGGGCCCGCCCCTAAAGGAAAGGGGCATGCTGGCAGCACAGGGCCAGGCGGGTCACTGTGCATTTGGCAACTGCTGATTTGTAAATAGTACCCTCATACTGGACTGGGTGGAGCAGGGCCGCCCCTGTCTGGCCACTGGCTCTGGGGACTGGCCTCCCCATGCCATGTTCCACTGTCTCCATGGGGGCCCACAAGGGTTAATCCAGCCCTGGCAAGTGATCATGAAATGATAGAGTTCATGGTCCAAGGAGTGGTAGGAGGGAAAACAGCAGACTAAAGACAGTGGACTTCTAGAAGGCAGACTTCAGCAGACTCAGAGAACTGGTAGGTAAGATCCCATAGAAAGCAAATCTAAGGGAAAAAAGAGTTCAGGAGAGTTGGCAGGTTTTTAAAGAGAGGTTATTAAGGGCACAAGAACAAACTATCCCAATGTGAAGGAAAACAGGAGAGACCACCCTAGAGAGCCATACAAAAAATGAAAAGTATATATAAAAACCCAATAACAAAAGCTCATAGGGACATAATTAGAAAGGCCAAGGCACGAAAGGACATTAAACTTTATGTCTCTAGCTAGTTTAACAAGAAAACATTACAAATACAGTAGAAGCAAGAGGAAGACCAATGACAGGGTAGGCCCATTACTCAAAGAGGAGGGAAATACCATAACAATGGCTGAAGTGTTAAAAGACTTTTTTTGTTTCAGTTTTTACCACAAAGGTTAGCAGTGATCAGGTGACTAGCATAATGAACATCAGTGTAAATGGAGCAGAAACTGAGGCTAAAATAGGAAAAGAACAAGTTAAGAAGCAGTTAGACAAATCAGAGTCTTCAAGTTGGTAGTGCCTCACAAAATGCATCCTAGAATACTTAAAGAACTGGCTGGAGTGATCTGAACCATTTTCTGAAAACTTATGGGGGACAGAAGAGATCCTAGAGAATTAGAAAAGGGCAAAAATAGTACTTATCTATAAAGAGGGAAATAAGGACAACCCAGGGAATTACAGATTAGTCAGCTTAACTTCGGTACCCAGAAAAATAATGGAGCAAATAAACAATCAATAATAAGGTGACATACAACTATCAACATGGATTTGTCAAGAACAAATCACATGGAATCAATCTAATATCCATCTTTGCGGATAAAGGACTTTGTGGATAAAGGGGAAGCAGTAGTCGTGATATATCTCGACTTTTGTATGGCTGTTGATATTGTCTCACATGACCGTCTCATTAGCAAGCTAGGGAAATATAGCCTAGCTCAGAGGTGGGCAAACTATGGCCAGTGGGCTGTATCTGGCCCACCAGCTGTTTTAAGCCAGCCCTCAAGTTCTGGCTGGGGAGCAGGGTCTGGGGCTTGCCCTGCTCTGGCACTCCAGCCAGGGCGCAGGATTGGGGGCCACTCCACGTGGCTCCCAGAAGCAGCCGTATAACCCTGCTCCAGCACTCCAACCGGAGACCAGGGTCAGGAGCTGCTTCACACAGCTCCTGAATGCAGCGGCATACCCCCCCCCCCGTCGCTCCAGCCTGGGAGCAGGGTGAGGGGCTGCTCCACGCAGCTCTCCGAAGCCATGGGATGGCCCCACTCCGTCTCCTACGTGTTCCAATGGCCCTGCTCCAGTGGCCCCCTGTGATGTTCCAATGGGAGCTGCAGGGGCAGGTGCCTGAGGACAGGGCAGCGCGCAGAGATGCCTGGCTGCCCCTCTGCATAGGAGCCGGAGAAAGGACATGTCACTGCTTTGGGGAGCTGCTTGAGGTAAGCGCTGCCCAGAGCCTGCACCTCTGAGCTTCTCCCCATGCCCCAACCCCTTTCCCCAGCCCTGATTCCCTTCTTGCCCTCTGAAACCCTCAATCCCATCCCAGACAACCCTCCTACACTCAAACTCCTTATCCCCAGCCCCACCCCCCAATCCCACTTTTGTGAGCATCCATGGCCCACCATACCATTTCTATTCCCAGATGTGGCCCTTGGGCCAAAAATTTTGCCCACCCCTGGCCTAGATTAACCTACTATAAGGTGGGTTCATAACTGGTTGGAAAACTAGTCAAAGAGTAGCGATCGATGGTTCACATTCAAGCTGGAAGGGCATATTGAGTGGGGATCCGCAGGGGTGTGTCTTGGGTTCAGTTCTATTCAATATCTTAATAAATAACTTGGATAATGGCACACAGAGTACACTTATGGTTTGCAGACAATACCAAGTTGGGCAGGGTTGCAAGCTCTTTGTAGGACAGTATTAAGGTAGTAAATGATCTAAACCAGGGGTAGGCAACCTACGGCACGTGTGCCAAAAGTGGCACGTGAGCTGATTTTCAGCGGCACTCACACTGCCTGGATCCTGGCCACTGGTCCGGGGAGATCTGCATTTTAATTTAATTTTAAATGAAGCTTCTTAAACATTTTGAAAACCTTATTTACTTTACATAGAACAGTTTAGTTATATATTATACACTTATAGAAAGAAACCTTCTAAAACCGTTAAAATATATTAACGGCACACACAACCTTAAATTACAGTGAATAAATGAAGACTCGGCACACTACTTCTGAAAGGTTGCCAACCCTTGATCTAAACTAACTGAAGGAACCCTCATATACTTAGATGATCTCATTTGTTTCCACAAAACATGGGAGAAACATCTGCTAGGAGTAAAAATGATTCTAAAGCTTTTTAAAGAGGCAGGGTTTAAACTTTCAGGAAACAAATGTCAGCATGTGAGAAGGGGGAGCACCTTCCCAGGACACAGTGAAGATGGGTTGGAGCACAAATCCCAGAAACTGAATGTTATAATGGACTAGAAGGTTTCTACAAATGTACAGGCAATACAGTGGTTTGCTGGCCTTTGTGGATTCTACGGGAAGTTTGTACAACATTTAGCTGGTATAATGGTGCTGCCCATTCTGCGAACTAAAAGCAATTCTGTCTGGACAGAGCAACATCAAAAAGCATTTCAGTGATGGAAAGGAGTTCTAAACCATGCTGTGCTTAAATTCCTGGATCCACTCCATCCATTACTGGTAACTGTGATGCTCAAACATTGCTGTTGGATTTGCCTTTGAACAAACTGATGACCTGGGTGGGGAGGGATAGCTCAGTGGTTTGAGCACTGCCCTACTGAACCCAGGGTTTTGAGCTCAGTCCTTGAGGGGGCCATTTAGGGATCTGGGGCAAAAATCTGTCTGGGGAGTGGGCCTGCTTTGAACAGGGGTTGGACTAGATGACCTTCTGAGGTCCTTTCTAACCCTGATATTCTATGATTCACCTGCAAATAAAATGAGAGGTAAACCAAGTATTTGGCTGCAGAACTGGAGTGTTTGGTTATTGTGGAGGCCCTTGAGGCCTATTTTCTCTATATACAGTAGATGGAATTCAGTTTGCACAGACAACAGTGCCCTGCAGTGGCTCCTTATCAAGTACAATCCAGCATACCTGTGGAGATGGATTCACAAACTGACTATACAGTCACAGTTCACCATAAACCTGGAAAGCTAAGCGGTTGCAGATGCTCTCAGCCACATGAGGGCAGTGAGAGCCTGGTCTTCTGAGAACATCTGACAAAAATAATCTAAGTCTCTGCCTTACGTTTGGTGCATCAGCAGATCTACTGAAGAAGACCCATATTGGGAGGTTTAACACAATTCAGGAACAATTATGCATTGATCCACCACTTCATGGTGGTGTATGAAGGTACCAGGATCATCTTGCCAGCAAATTTACAGAAAACAGTACTAAAGTATTTTCATGACAACAAAGTGGAAGGCCTGCTGAGGGATGAAGAGACACCGGGCCAGGTACTGACATATTTTTTGGCTGGACATGGCTACAAATGTTAAGAACTGGTTACTTTCCTGTCTTATCCATCCAGAAAGGAAAGCAAAAGCAAGGAGAGGCAGTACTTTTCAGGGGAAATGCCCCAATCTAGTAAACCGTGGGAGTTCATACAGATTGACTTGAAAGATCCACTAGCAGAAATACCAACTGGAAATTAGTATTTGCATGTAGTGTCTGACATCTCAAACTACGTGGTGACGCAGCTACTAAAGGATAAAAGGACAAACAGCTATGACTGCACTAATGAAACACGTACGAAACAAGCTACATCTGCTGTGATCGGAGGAAGAAATGTGAATTGTGGTTATTACACAAGGTTTGTTGATAACTCCAGATAACCAAGGTGAATAACAGTGTCACCAACCCTTTGAGTAGTGGAGAAGCAGGAGTGGAGTGACTAAGCCACACCACTAGTTCTGTGCTTATAATCGTAGTCAGTGAACACCAACAAGACTGCAATATGAAGATACATGCAAATACAAAAGGTAACTGCAGCCAGCATTCAACTACCCATTACTCTCCTCTGAGATTATTTTTGGACTCAGCAAACCCATGTTTCCCTCAGACTTCATATTCAGGCAGTAAGAATAGGCAAGACCCCCCTGCACTTACACAGATAGGAGACACAACAAAGTCTTGTATCAATGTTCCAGAAAGGGAGGAACAAACGAACCGGAAGCAAGCATGCCAGGCACAAGATGCTAGGAAAAAAAGAGAATTACAGTTCCATCCAGGAGGGAGAGAAGATGCGGCTATGCAACTGGAAAAAGCAGCCTGGAGAAAATCCCAAACTTACTCCTTTTAGGAGGGGACATTTAATTGCATGTAATTAAAAAAAGTAAACAATGTATCTGTGCCTACACAAAAAGCAAGCCCCTTGTAATGCATCAATAACTCATGCACAGATTCATTAAAAGAAAGGAGAGGGCAAACATTGAGGATGCTCATCACCTCAGAGGGATGGAGAAGAGGATTTGGAGTTACTCCAGCGGGTTCCTGTGCCTTCTAATAGGAGACTGGTTGTGGAAAATTGCCAGGCTGTTCTTGGGACTTCAACACTCTGCATTCGGCAACTGCTGGTCTACAACAAATAGACCTGACTTAGAGAACATGTACCTGTATGGACTGATAATCTAGATCCAGCTCTAAGTGATGTCTCCATGACTGAACATAGGACTTGGGCAGGCAGAACTACATGGTAACTGCATGGGTGGCAGACTATCTGGATTCCTAGGAGTTACTGTTTTAAGTTATTATTTAACTGGAGGGGAGAAGTTGTAATGATCAGTGCAGACAGCACCTCTAGCAGTAGATGGTGCGGTATTTTTTATCTTATTATGAAGTTGTTGCCTTTGATATTTTGTTGTATCCGATCTGTGGGTTTTAGCGGGAAGTTCATTCCTGCCAGTGCGCATCGGAGTTGGTACCTGCAGTTTTCAATAAATCCTTGTGATTCTATAAGCGAGTGTTACAATATATATGTAGAAAGTGACAAACCTGGGAAGAAAAATGTTATTATAATGCCTCCTCTCTTGGTTCCCATTTCTGCTACTCCTTACAGTGCATTGATTATGACAACTGGGGGCTAAACTAGATCCATCACACTACTGCTAAGCATTGCCTCCTCAGAAGCTGTCCGGAGTGGGATATGCCCAAAGCAGTAATAGTGCCAGGATGACTGTTAGACAAAACAATATAAATATGTATTTTTAAATTATCAAAAGTTTCAGTGCACTGGGGAGAGATCGCATGGCACTCTGTTGACTTATTTTACTGAGTAGATTGGATGGGCAGACATAGCAATTTGGTGAAAAAAAACAGTCAGGTAACTAATTTCTTCTCTCTCTCCAGAACTCCCATATCTGCCATGCCTTACAGTGTGGTATTTACAACAATGCAGATGCCTACGAGGAAATACAAATCTAAGTATATGCATTTCAAAATTCCATATGGACTATAATTTGTAATGAGGTACAACAGATCCCAGTACTAATTTCCTGAAGACTGCATTGGCTAAGGCTTGTAAGTCTTACCATGCTTTGAAAAACAAAGTGTGTTGAGGTCCAGGTGACAGCTTTGTAAGAACCTATCAGAGGCTTGAGCTCTTTCCACTCAGGAGGCAGCCAGTGATCTATGGAAGATATGTGAGCTTTTCAGGAAAAGTCTTGCTTTTTGCTTTGTATACTTCAGATATCAAGCACTGATCTACTTTACAACTGAGGATTTTGAGATTCTCCTTTCACTACAGAGTGGTAGAGAACGCATGAGTTTGATTTTCGGAACTTTTCAGTTTTTGACATATGTATCTTCACCTCTCTTCTGATATCCAGTTTCTGTGCCATCTTATCTCATAAAGCTATTTTGGGGAGAATGAAAAAAGCACAACATCCTGAAAAAGTGAGCCATACTCGGGGTGAATGCTGCGTCAGTCTTCAGTGCTCTGTGGAATGTGCAACTCTAGGGTACTATAGAGACGGATCCCTGTTTCAAAATTCTTCTTGACATTCTGACTACGATGAGGAAGGCCAATTTGATAGCGAGTACAGTAACTCCTCGCTTAACGTTGTAGTTATGTTCCTGAAAAATGCAACTTTAAGCAAAATGATGTTAAGTGAATCCAATTTTCCCATAAGAATTAATGTAAATGGGGGAGCTTGGTTGAGGTGGTGAAGTCAGAGGATTGAAGAGTGTGGGATATTTCCCAGGGAATGCCTTGCTGCTAAATGATGAACTAGCACTTGGCTGAGCCCTCAAGGGTTAATACATTGTTGTTAATCTAGCCTCATGCTCTACAAGGCAGCACAAATGGAGGGAGGGGAGACAGCATGTCGGACAGAGACACATACCATGTATGTGAGAGAGACAGAGAGAGATGCGTACTGCCTCTTTAGGTACACTGACCTACTCTAAGTACATTGCCTTTTAAAGTAGATCCGCAAGCTGAGACGGCAGCTGCTGCCAGGAAGCAACCTCTGTCTTGAGCCCTGTCATGTCCTGCACCCTGCTCTATAGAGATGGGGAAAGCGGGGGGCAGGAGCAGGGGGACACCCTGACATTAGCCCCTTTCTTCCCTTGCCCTGCACAGCAAGCAGGATGCTCCCAGGAGTAGCTCCAAGGCAGAAGGCAGGAGCAGCACATGGCAGTGGGGGGAGGGACTGCTTAACTGCTGGCAATTGCTAGCCTGCTGGGTGGCTGCCGCACAGGGAACTTAGGGGAGCAGGGAGCTAATAGGGGGCTGCCAGTCCACCTTGGTTCCAAGCCCCCACCAGCCAGCTGCAATCGGCTGCTCTTTCTGCAAGCAGTGGACAAAGCAGGCGGCTGCCAATGACGTTATCAGGGGGCATTGTGCAACTTTAAATAAGCATGCTCCCTAATTGATCAGCAACGTAACAACGAAACAACACTAACCGGGCGACTTTAAGTGAGGAGTTACTGTAGATATAAACAGACCAAAGAGATTGAAAGAGCAGACAATACTAAGCATAGAACTGACAATACTAAGCTTAGGGTCCATGCTGGAAATTATGAGCAAGCGACAGACAGGATTATTGTGCTGTTTTCGGAAACCCTTTCACATGACAAATTAAGGACAACAGATTACCTAGATAAACTCTATTACTGTTTCCTTCGGTTTTAGCTCCAGATTAAGCCCAACCTGTACCAGTTCCAGTAGGGTTCAACTTTGAGGATTTGTACTTGAATATTTTGGATATTATCAGTGCTTAAAACTGAACCAATTTCTATAATAGTTCTTGTTGGTAGACTCTTTCTGAAGGAAACAAGTGGGCTGTTACTGCCTTTTCCAGGTTAATTTTCATTTTTCGCTACACAGTTAATCAAATATTGTTTTCCAGGTCTGTATACAAAACTGCGCCCCTGGTTGACGAGGTCCTGCAGTAGGAGCATACAGGGCCCCAAGAACATGCTCATTAGTTACAACAATCTCCATTGTTAGGGAGCTATGAGGACGACCATGTCTTGCTCCTTTTTGACATATTATATAGTTCTTATGAGAAGAATCTGCATCACTCAGAATAAATGTTTTCTAGACTATTTTGCAAGCTTTTTATCTTCACTGTAACCTTGCAGGCATTTAGAAAATTGTTCATATTCCCTTTGGTCCTGCCTGTCTATTCTGATTAAATGTGAAGAAAGGGAAGGCATACAGTTGTTTGCAGGGTCATATATATGGTAGAGTTTCTAAAGCTATGGCTTCCTGGTTTCTCCTTCTGAAAATAGAGGTGTCTCGTTCCCCATGAATACAAGGCCACTATTTGCTTGCTCAGCACTTTCCAAAATAAATAGAAGGCTTCATGATTGAAATTTTATTTAGAATGTCCATGTGCTGATGACATTTCCTTTGCATAGAGAGCCTCAATGGATAAGATGATTTTCTCTACTCACTTGAAATTTTTTTTTTCATAATTAAGGCAGTAGCCATAGATTACAGGACTGAGTCTCGCTGAGTCCATAGTAGGTAGATTTTGCCAAAAATTCCAACTGGCTTTATAATCTTAAAGTGGTAACTAGTTCAATAGAAATTATTCAGTCCACTTAAACCTGGTCTACTAGGACTCCAGCTAGTGTTAAAACTGGTTTTGTTAAACTGGTAAAAGTTTTGGATACTGGCCTTGAGAGTAAATCTTTAGATGACACAACCAGGGCTATAAAGTTAATCAGAATTCTTTGCTTTTTCCTACTAGATTTCCTCCTGTGAGAAGATTGAATCACTTACAATAAACCTTTCTGTGTTAGCATGCTTTGGAAGGCTTTGCAAGTTTTTCATTTTCTCCATGACTCGGCAGATGCTTACATTCTTGTTCAAGGTGCAGGAGGAGGAAGAAAATCTGGGCATTTTGACAGCTCAGAGCCAACCTAACTTTGTAGTATAGACCAGCCCTGAATTTGTCAAAATGGCCAGATTTTCATTCTCCTTGTGCACCTTGCCTGTAAATATCGCTAGTAGCAAGGACATGGCTAGAGCTCCTAGGTGCTATAGTAACACAAATAATAAATAAAGATAAACTATAAAAATTTAAATTAAGCCAAGAGGCAAAGAAAGGGGTGGATATTGTGTATTTAGGAGGGTCCAACTCAGCTTGTTCCTGTCCTGAGGATAAGTATGCCAGTTTAGTACCCACACATGTGGTAGAGAACTGTGTGGGGGAAAAAACTACAAGGCATGGACAGAGATGAAAAAAATATGGGAAAGATCCTGAGGGGCACATGTGAGCTTCTGTACATCGGTGAAGAGCTAGGAGTTTAAGCAGTGCTAGTTCTAATAAGGAAAAATCACTGGTTTCTAAATGGGGAAAGCTCCATGTGCCTACTCTTTCTTGAATGGAGAAGCCATGTGATTACTGGGTAATAAAATTTTTTACTTTCATTCTACTGCTAAAAAGCATTCTTCACTGTAAAATACAAATACAGGTGCCTTTGCCCATTATGATTATTTAGAAAGTGTCTATAAAAGAGTATTAAAAGGTTAAGAATTTGACATTAACTGAGACTAGTCATTTGACATATTGGATCCTATAGCAGGGGCCTTTTGTTTTGAAGTGTAACCTTATCACCAGCCTCGTTAAATTTAACTGTAGTACCTTTGTTTTTCTTTTGTTACAGCTAGGGCTGTTGATTAATTGCAATTAACTCATGCAATTAACTAAAAAAAATGAATCACAATTAATTCCAGTTTTAATTGCATTGTTAAACAATAGAATACCAAATGAAATTTATTACATATTTTGGATGTTTTTCTACACTTTCAAATATATTGATTTCAATTACAAAACAGAATACAAAGTGTATACTGCTCACTTTATATTATTTTTTATTAGAAATATTTGCACTGTAAAAATGTGGTGAACAAAAGAAATAGTATTTTTCAATTCACCTCACAGAAGTACTAGAATGCAATCTCTTTATCGTGAGAGTGCAACTTACAAATGTAGAATTTTTTTGTTTCATAAGTGCACTCAAAAACAAAACAATTCACACCTTTAGAGCCTACAGGTCCACTCAGTCCTACTTCTCGTTCAGCCAATCACTAAGAGAAACAAGTTTGTTTACATTTAAGGGAGATAATGCTGCCCACTTCTTAATTACAATGTCACCTAAAAGTGAGAACAGGCATTCACATGGCACTGTTGTAGCTGGCTTTGTGAGATATATACATGCCAGATGCGCTAAAGATTCATATGCCTTGTAATGCTTTGGCCATCGCTCCAGAGGACGCTTGTTAAAAAAATAATGGGTTAACTAAATTTGAGACTGAACTCCTTCTTAAAGGAGAATTGTATGTCTCCTGCTCTATTTTACTGGCATTCTGCCATATACTTCATATTATAGCACTCTCGGATGATGACTGAGCACGCTGATTTTAAGGACACTTTCACTGCAGATTTGACAAAACACAAAGAACGTATCAATGTGAGATTTCTAAAGCTAGCTACAGCACTCAAGCCAAGGTTTAAGAATCTGAAATGCCTTTCAAAATCTGAGAGGGACAATGTGTGGAGCATGCTTTCAGAAGTCTTAAAAGAGCAACACTCCGATGTGGAAACTACAGAACCTGAACCACCAAAAAAGAAAATCATCCTTTTGCTGGTGTCATCCTTCTCAGATGATGAAAATGAACATGCGTTATGGACTGTTATCGAGCAGAACCCATCATCAGCCTGGACACATGTCCTCTGCAACGGTGGTTGAAGCATAGAGGGACATATGAATCTTTAGGGCATCTGGCACGTAAATATTTTGCGACGCTGGCTACAACAGTGCCATGAGAACTTTAAGGTGACATTGCAAACAAGAAGCAGGCAGCATTATCTCCCATAAATGTAAACAAACTTATTTCTCTTCGCGATTGGCTGAACGAGAAGTAGGACTGAGTGGACTTGTAGGCTCTATAGTTTTACATTGTTTTACTTTTGAATAGTTTTTTTTGTACATAATTCTACATTTGTAAGTTCAACTTTCACGATAAAGAGATTGTGCTACAGTACTTGTATTAGGTGAACTGAAAAATACTATTTCTTTTGTTTTTTACAGTGCAAATATTTTTATTAAAAAATAAATATAAAGTGAGCACCGTACACTTTGTATCCTGTGTTATAATGGAAATCCATATATTTGAAAATGTAGAAAACATCCAAAATATTTAAATAAATGGCATTCTATTATTAACAGTGCAATTAATTGCACGATTCACTTTTTAATCGCTTGACAGCCCTGCTTACAACTTATAGTAATTGTATTTAAAAACTGAATTCACATGTGTACATCATGGAAAATACTCTCATTCATGTCCCTACAGTTTAAAAATATAGTATTTTTCCTGCATTGTTCAACACCGAGCACATGGTTGGTACTAAATAAAAAATAGTTTTTGATCTCCTGTTAAGATATGCAAAAGTATAATACATTACACACTGGCTGTACAGTAAAAAGCGCCGTGACGTTTATACTGTGTGCTGACTTACACTGGCACATCATGGACCTGATTTGACAAGATGCTGAGTCCCTTCAACTCCCACTGACTTCAATGGAAATTGAGGGAGCTCAGCATCCACCAGGATCAATCTCTACGATCATGGAGCCAAGTGGATTCATAATTCTACAGTATACGTAATTTGGGGTGAAACAGATCTCTGTTTTTCCATTAGTGATTTATATGTTTATGTGCAAAGTGAGGAAGTTATGAAGCACTCTGATTTGGATATCAGATGAAGATAATTGAAGTATATTCCTAATTATTATTAATTACACAATATAATACAGAACAGCAGATAAAGGGGCAATTAATACATCCCACAGATGGTAAAGCTCCAAAGCATTTCTCTTGCCACTGGGACCAACCCAGATGGCAACTTCAGGTGATCAACAAAAATTTTGTCTCTCAGTATAAATTTAAAGAGAGAGAGAGATCTGTCTGGAGTGTACAGATTTAAAATCTGCTTTTTTCCTCCACCTGTATGAAAAATGGCATCCCAAACAAACACAAGGAAGGCTGTAATGCAAATGTTTCCCTGTGACTACATCTTCGATGTACTATGTTGCTAGGACTGTAACAAGAAAGATAGTACTGTTGCAAAAGACACCCCCCCTGAAAAGTGAAAAAAAGTTACAAATATCTTTCCATAAACTTTACCATATATGCAACATATTATTTTTGTGAAAAGACAGACAGTTTTCCAGTCAGATTCAATATAGACTTTGCCATTAGCACAATTCACGTTTGGTAGACACAGAGTCAGTTAATTCATATTTATCAGAAGTCAAGATCAGGTCAGCATAGCCACATATCTGTATGGTTACTTCAAGAATTCTAATAGTAGAAATAAATAGTTTTTAAAAATACCTTTAGGCATAACTTTTTTTTACAAAATTTTCTGAATGGCAAAGTAAGGGAGATATTCACTAATTTGTACTGAATGACGTTATTCTTTTCCACCATCATCATAACATACTGAATTCTATTTTTTTAGTAATACTGACTTGAAATGTACCTGTGCTTTTTCCTTTGTTTTAATAACTTGGGAGATATGTATTACTATTTGTTTCCAGTGCTGCCCACAGTGTCTGGCATAAGTTTTTCAGACATAAGAAAGCTATGGTCTCTGGAAATAGGGCCATATCTATCAGTAGAGCAACACAGATTTACACGAGCAGGGCATATGGCCCTTTTTTTCTTAGGGATTTAGATGTTAACATTCTCATTACTACCTATAAGAATTAGCCTTCTGTTTATTCCTCACAAGTAGTGAAAAAATATCCGTTGCTTGTGAAAACATTATGATTTCAAGTGGGTAATAAACAGAAAAGAAATTAAAGACCTGAAAAAAACGAGCCAATGTTTCTGCAAATGTCTTCAGTAACAAAAAATAAAGGGGAGAGAAGTACAGGAGGAAAAAAAAAAGATGTGATAGAGAGTTGGTCCAGGGCTGACTGTCAAAAGGGAAAAGGCAAGGGAACAGAGCCAGAGGGGATATCAGCATGGAGTCTGAAGTCAGCAGAGACCAGAGGTGGGAGGAGAACCAAGCTCTACGCCAGACACAGGAAGCAGAATGAGGAATCTGGGAAACAGCAGGTGACAGCCACAGTGAAGGGAAAGGGAAAAGAGATGCCTGGAAGTGTATTTCAGAAGAGAAGGGGTGCAGAGAAATAGGAAGGTTGGATGTGACAGGAGATTGAGAGCAGGAGCCAAATTCTGCCATTGTAGCCTCCAGGGCCGGGGTGTAAGGTGTGAGAGGAGACAGAGCTGAGAGTGAGAGCAGCTATGGAAGATGAATCAGAACAGAAAGCCTATTTCCAATGAAAGAAAAGAAAAGATCAGGAGATAATGAATTACATACTTCAGCCAGTGTATTAGGAGTGGAGCAGGAGGGAGCAGAGAGAGGGTAAAGGGAGGCAGCAGAGAAAAAGAATGTTGCTTAGAGTGATGCCTGTGATGGAGGGCTTGGGAGGCAGACAGTGAGGGGATAATATTGAGAGAAATGTCAGAAATGAGGAAGAAAAGGAAGAGAAGGGATGTAGATGGGGGAGAAAGAGTAGCATCAAATGAGATGGGTGGGCGAAAGGAGGCGGTGGAGGTCAAAAAAGCATTCAGCTGGAGAGTTAAGATACAACAGAGATCATTCTTTGCAGAAAGGTACAAAGCAGGTAAGGAGGCAATGGCAACAGATAAAACCAACAAGAAAAGGAAGCATGGTGGGTGACAAGTGGGAGGCAGAGAGAGAAGAGGTGTAGGAGAAGAACACAAAAGAATAAGCTTCAAAATAAAAAGGTCAAGCAACCCAAATATATGGCCAGCCAGAACCAAAGGATCTCACCCTCGAGGCCCAATGTTGCTCAGCACTAACCAATGTCTCCAGCTTGGTTTCTTTTCATGCCTCTCGTCTGCCCTCACAACTCTGGCCAGGGCTGGCTCTAGGGTTTTTGCCGCCCCAAGCAGCAAAGAAAAAAAAAAAGAAGCCAGATCGCAATCAGCTCTTCCGCTGCCGCTTCAGTCTTTTTTGATTGCATGAGGCCTTTGTTTGCAAAATCCATGGGGGCACAGCACTTTTAAATGATCTGCTACAGAAGACTAAAGGCACTGACTGAAATTCCAGCATACTAGAAAAGTATGAAGAAAACTGCAATGTATTGGTCTATACAAGGAGGTGCATAAAGTATTGGATCATAATTTGAACAGCTAACGTAAAATGTTTTCATGGTTCTATTTTCCTGCAAGGTGACTTATATCCAGGAGTATGAGGATTAATGGATATGGAGGCATGAGAAACTTACTACTATGTTTATTATTAGAGTATCAGCTTGACATCCTCCATACTAAAAGTGCCCACCTCCTCACAAAAATTAATATTTAACTTCTTCATGAACTATGGTATTTGATAGAGGAATTGATATCTAAGTTAAAAAAATGAGACATTGTACCCCTAATTTCATTGGACATATTTTTATGCATTTTTCTTTTTAGTGTAGTAACTAATTAATCATATGCTAGATTCTGAAAAGCCTGTACTAGTTGCTAATTTACAGACAGCTAGAAAATGCCGACTCAGGCTAGTAAGTCCATACAAGTAATTCAACTTGCTAATTACTCTTTCAGAAAACTAAGGCTGCCAACAGCCATTCTAACATTTTGCTAAGTAGAGTGAAATATAACTTATATTATCTCATATATCATGTGAAACAGGATGCTACTCAACTAATGTGACAAAACTAAGTAGCTAGGAAAACAAATTAAAAACTAACTGATTTGTACAAAGTTTTGAGGGGGAAAAGATAATGCTGTAGCAACAGAGGGTTTGGCTGATGATACATTTAAGTGTAAACAGTGTTTATGGAAGTTGTCAGGGAGCATTCACCTCGTGTGACCGATAAGACAGAATTCAAACCTATGACCACTTGCACAGGAGAATTTCCACTGCCTCACTAAGCTACTGCATTTAAAGAACTATGCACCGCCTCAGACAAATAAGATGTGGTATGAACTGGCAACCACGTGCATATAAAAGCATGAGAATGTTCACTGCTCCCCTAAGATACTACACTGAGATCAAGAATCCTGGAGGCTGAAGTTCTAGGATCCACAGAAATAGCAGCATCACTGCAAGCTTCCCCAGATTGTGCTGCAGGTGTACCTCAACCCTGCATGGATGGACCAACAAGGGTAGGAAGACAGTGATGTCTCCAAAGGCATTTATTTTCTTCAGCTACCAATTAGAGCCAGCAGGTGGTATTTGTGATGAGAACAACTGTCCTAAAAACAAGAGGGGTTGTTTTTAAAACAAACGGATCTGCTACTGAACATTTCAGGGTGTGTCACTACTAAGTCAAATGTCCTGTTTTATTAACGCAGTTAAACTCTGGCAATCCATCCTGTTTAGGTGAAAAAAGTATTTCTGCTTTCCCATCCCATTTTTTAAGATACAAATTACTAACACATTACCATTGGGAAAAGAAACTAAATCTGACTAATTATGGACATGTTCTTGTATTTACTAAGTAGACTTTTGAATGAGGCACAAGGGACAAAGCAAAGCTACACAGCTTATTCATCGAATACCTGCAGTAACAGTTTCCTGTTACTGAGAGGTTTCCTTGAAATCACTCCACAAATGCATTGCAACCATAGTGCAAAAGAAACGACTTTCCTGCTCTGATTGCCCACTTGAACTTTTCAAGAAGGTTGTATTTATTTACCATTGCTTCAGTAGTGCTCTTTTGACAACTGTCCTGCCCTGTAGAGACTGCAAAGTCTATATGAGGTTCTCATATGGCTCCCATCACTGCAATACCTGAGAAGCTCACTCACTTTAATGGCTTAATTCTCCTAACAGTCTGTGAGGCAGAGAATTACTAAATCCCCATTTCACAAATGGGGAACTGAGGCATAAAGATTGACTCTCCTAAGGTCACACAGGAAGTCTGCGGCACAATGAAGAACTGAACACAGTTTTCCCCAGTCCCATTGTTTAGAGCAGTAGTCTGGACTACCCCCCTGCAGGGGTGCTGGAACAATGGTATAGTGGGGATGCTGAGAGCCACTGAACTAAACTGCAAACACTGTATATAATGCAGGATGGGGGGTGGCAGCACACCTAGTTCCAGAAGCTATGCTCTTCTTTTCATGGTGGAATCAATCTAAAAATGTAATACTAATTTCAACATTAGAAAAACAAAAGGTACCACAATTCTTAAAGAGATATTGTTATGATTAGAAAGGCCCAAAATCTGAGATACATTTTGTAAACCGTTACAAGAGAATTAAAGGTATGTAATTTGTCAATGATCATAATTAAAAAAAAAAAGTCATTGCTAACAGTTCAGGATATGTGAACAATCCTACAATAAAGTAGTATGTGAACAAATGATGGAAAACAATTTTGTTCTTTGAAAAAAGACATGTCCAGTATCCATGTTGTTATAGACAAAAAAAGAGGTGACCCATACTGTGAATAACAGAGGGCTTATTATTTATTTGTAATATAGTAGAGCCTAGAAGCCCAAGCCAAGATGTGAGGTACTGTATAAACTCATAAATAGTCTAAGACAATCTGAAAAACACACATAATTTAAAACAGATGAGAGACAAAGGACATAGCATAGCACAAGGGTCGGCAACCTCTGGCACGCAGCTCACCAGGGTAAGCACCCTGGCAGGCTGGGCCAGTTTGTTTACCTGCCATGTCGGCAGGTTTGGCCAATCGCGGCTCCCACTGGCTGCAGTTCACCGCTCCAGGCCAACGGGGGCTGTGGGCAGCGTGAGCTGAGGGATGTGCTGGCCATGGCTTCCCGTCACCCTCATTGGCCTGGAGCGGCGAACCACGGACAGTGGGAGCCGCAATCGGCTGAACCTGCCGACGCGGCAGATAAACAAACTGGCCTGGCCCGCCAGGGTGCTTACCCTGCCGAGCTGTGTGCCAGGGGTTGCCGACCCCTGGTCTAGATAATACCTAGTCTTGCCTTGAGTGCAGGAGATTAGACTAGAAGACCTCTTGAGGTCCCTCTCCCAGTCCCACGACTCTATGATCCTATAGGTACATTGATGTACTGTGTTGAGAGGGGTGAGAACTCTACCTGCTTAAAGCTTTATAATGTAACTAAAGCCTTGATATTTGAAACTAAGAGCAGAGCAACCAACCTTCTCTCCATTTCTGCCCAGAACCCACCTCAGTATGTACTGAACATAAAATGGCAGATTCATTATTTCTATAACATAAAAAACCAACCACCAAAAACTAACTAATCCAAACTCCCTGCTAATCAAAAATGCCTTCAAACTTCCCAGAGAATTCATGTTTCCCTGAAAAACTATAAAAAGTTTCAGCCCCAAAGTATTTTTAAGAGGAGGTTATAAGTAGGTACTGTAACACCATACCATTTATACATCAAATATCCTCCCAATCTCAGTCTCCCAGGCCTCTTCTGTCTCTTCACTGAAGTTCTTCTTCAATTGTGACTTCTACTGCGAAGCCCCGCATCCTCTCCTCATTTTTCGGTCTTCCAGATTGTAAACTTTGTCAGGCACGGCCTGCCTTTATAGCATTATTTTAGCACCACATTGTTGGAGTGAAATAAATAATAAAACTGGAAGGTAGAGGCTTACAATTGAATGATTAATGGAACCAGTATCACCAGTGCAATAATACATTTCCTACTCACACCATATCTCTGCCCACCCTGTGCATATAAAATGGTGAAAAGGAAAAATTAGGAAATGCAAAAGATGGACCCAAATCCTCTCTCCCTGAAGATCATCACCATCTAGCTCAAGCAACATTTCAAATATTTTTGGATGTACCAATAGCTTATTAACAACCAGGGAGAATCAAGAGGATTCCTTTAAAACTCCAGTATACAGATATTGTTTACAACAGTATATTCCTCTGGCTGAAAGATCTCCTCTTTTCCCTAAACTAAATCCAAAAAGAAAAGTAATCTCCTGATTTAGAGCTGACAGGTGGTACATGCATAATTAAAGATGACCTAACATAGAAAGCTCTCATTTCTGGCATATAATCAGACTCTTAAGCAAAGCAATTATCAGTAGGCAATCCTTTGTGTCAACAGAGATAGGGATGAAACAATTCTCTGGTCATGAAGATTTCGTAATGATGTTGCATATGCATTTGCAAATACTTTAACACCATTATAGATTAAATCTCGGTCATCTCTGAGAAAGATCTTCAACACTTCCAGACAACTACAGTACCCAGCCTTACTATGATGAAGGTTTACATTTGCAGCACAAGCACAGCAATCAGTGCTTGAGAAATGGTCCAAGACATCAAAAATCTTTTCAGTGCTCTGCCACGCAACTTCAAAAGAACTGAGGTACCTTCTATATACACATTGCCCTGTCCATGATTATGTCTATGGCCTTACCGCCTTCTACATTACCCTGGCACTCCCTATCCCCTGCCCTTCTTCCACACTGTTCTCATTGTCCTCTTCTGTAACTCTTGACTTTATGCATCCTTCTGTGCTATGCCTTATACTTCAACAGACTGCCAACTACCACGTGCTAAGAACCTTCGCTTTCTTCCTTCAAATAACCTCCTGAAAATCCATCTGTTCCATTAAGCAATCCAGCTGTAGTGACCACTAGAGAGACACTGAGTTTGTCTCATACTGCCTCAACACTCTGTTTTCCCTGCTTGTGACTCTCTAGGTTGTGGACTTCTCAGGCCAGGGATTTTGTTCACTATATGCCATGCCATACTGTTAATGCCTTGTTAACGCCCTGTCCTGTATAATTGTGCTACTAGGCTCATATAGCACATTTTCCTTTTGGCACCCAAAATGCTCCTTTAAGATTGGTGGGCATTATCATCCCTGTTTTACAGATGGGGAAACGGATGCGGAGAGTAGTTAAGAACCTTGTGTGAGGTCATACAGAAAGGCCAGATCTCCTGTTTTATCAGTAGTCAACACTGCCTCCCTGAAGTAGTAACATCTCCCTTACAACCTGAAAAAGAAAAAAAATCGAACTTAAGCCTTTAATAATCCCCCCCTCTCCCTCCAACACTATTTTTTGTGGAATCCAGAAAGGGTGTCTGGAGAAAGAATAAGGAATTTAAACAGATGGCCATTCTAAAAAGGGTCTTGGTGGAGCGGGGGAGTAAAAATAATTTAGAAGAGAAAAGCCTAAGAGTGAGATGGTTTTCCTGATTCTGGGGACGCTGGGGTTGTGAGAAGCATTATAAACCACATTAAAATACAGCCCTCCCACCCATTTTGCCCTACGAAAGAGCTGCTCTTAGGATATAAAATTACTTTAATATTGCAGTGAGAAAAGTCTTTTAAAAAGAGTGACTTATGATAATGGATTTTCAAAGCAAAAGTAAAGCTGCTTTTCTTGAGAACAGGGCTTCACAGATGGGGAACTTCACAATGCCAGTGGTGTGCATTTTACTGCATTTCACAAGATTTCTCATAATTTAAATTCCTACATACTTATGGCATACATGAATAAATGACCTTATTGTTCAGATCATGTCTTTATAAGAACATCTCTGCTGTTAGGACTAGTGTTATTTTGCATTTTTTTCCTTACCAACTCAGAACAAAAGTTTCTTTTACTGCAGTTTTGGGAACTTCATGCAAATGTCAGTTTTTACACATCAATCGTCAGTTTAACAACATATAATGATATATGTAAGAGTAACACTAATATTATGGGTCGACTTTTTAAAAAACAAACCAAAGCTTATAGACAAGTTTCTGTTAAGGCAAATTTCATGGTACTGCATTACCAAAAGTGTTAGTAATAAGATTACAATACTGAACTGTTAGAGGGCTGAGTTCAATTAACTACAGATAGTTTCTTCCACAAGGCATATTTATTTATAAATCCTTTATACAAGATACAATAGTAGCAGCCTTTTTAAGAGCAGGAGGAAGGGTATGGAGCCATTTACAGAACAAAATAATTTGTGAGATCCAAAGATGATTCAACGTGCTCAATTTCTCTCAGGAAGCGAACATTTTCTTAAGTCAGAGGAATACTTGTTAGTCTCTTTTTCTTCTTAAGGCACACATTCACTTTAGTTCTCTCTTACCCCACCCTCTGCAACAGTGCAATCTCGCAGCCCTTACTCACCTTGAGGACTTTTGTAGGACTGCTCATGTGAGTAAGGGTTTCAGGATCAGCTCCAGAAAGAGGAAAACACCACAGCATATGTAGTTATGGAGGCAGGAACAAAGGATTTTAGAGAGAATGAAGGATGAGGATTGCTTTGCATAACAGAATGCAAAGACTACATTGGGTATAAGCCACATTTTAAAATGTGGAAGGATTACTTCATGAGATTGAAATTGCATGATAGAAAAATGTTTTATTTGGAAGCTTACTTCTTATGGAGCTCTGCAAAAATATAAATATGTACAGTATCCAAAAATGGCAGCTTTCTGGAGCTAAAATACCGTATGTGAGGCATGTTAAAGTACAACATTTTTATAGACATACAGAACACAGAGGTCACATGTGAGAGGTGCTGGAACAATTTGTATAGTGAGGGTGCTGAGAGCCATTGAACCAAACTGTATATAATGGAAACCACTTCAAGCCCAGGGGTGCTGCAGCACCCCACGTTATCTAGTCCCAGCACCTCTGCCGCATGTACAACTGTATACATCTATCCATGCAGATACAGAGATACAAAGCAATACATATTAGCATAAAATAAAAAATGTTATTCCAACGAGACAAACATTCGGATTAGATGTAGTTATGCTTTGCCTCCTCCCTCTCACCTCTACAATATGCTGTGTTGACTAGCTTCACCTACTAATTTAACTGGTGTCATGTCCCATGTAGGGCACCTTCTTTGTAATGATGCTCCATTGCTTTTTCTTTGACATGTTCTGTGGTTTTTATGTTGTGCTTTTATGGATGAATTTTTAGGGCAGAATTCTGCTTTTCAGTCACAGCCATACAACCTCCACACAAGCCAATGGGGGATACATGAATGCAAATGATGAATTTGGTCCTTATTATTAGAGCTGGTCAAATAATGCTTGACACATTTATTATACAAATTGTTTGTTGTTTGATTTGTTTTAAGTAATGCACTTACCTCTGCTTAATTGTGCCATGTTATAAATGATTCAGTGGGTTTTTTCATGCCATTTAAAAAAGTATATTATTAAACTTAAATGCTTATTTCTTTCTCTGTAATTCCCTTTCAGATCGGGTTCTTACAGGTAGTGCAGTTCAGTTTTGCCAAATAACCTGGCTAATATTTACGCAGCTTAAAACCATAATTACAGGTGAAGAATGATGAATATATTTCAGTAACAAATAGAAAACTGTTAGCTCAGTTGTGCTGTGTGGACACTGTTCTGCTATTTGGGAGGGTAGCTTCACATCAGAGGTAACATGCGCATCAGAATGCTGGAGAGGAGTTACTGATTGCACTTCCACGTTACTGTTTACAGCAGATACATTCAATGAGAGTTTTAATGAGCAGGCAGGTGGAAAAGACCTAATTAAGCAACACAAAGTTGTTAACATTTTACTAGGAGACCCAAGCAGACTTCTGCGCCACAGAAATGATTCATGTAAACTTTGGGGGAAGTGCTGGCCTTCCTTAAATCAGCTCTGTCAACATATTCAAGAAATGGCATTAAGAGACAATTTCGGAGAAAGCTGGGAAGTATATTTTCTCAGCCTAAGGTAAGGCAATGAAACAGCAGCAGCTAGTAGATGTTTGTGCGGACATGGGGTTACGTTCAGCAAAAAGATTAGAGCAGGAAGGTAGCCTGTACAGTACCTCAAAAAACCCACTTATTTCCAACCCTGCAGCCAGTTGTTCTGTAATATCTTCTGCTTTGTGCTGACAACCTTTTTTCCCTGCACACATTCAGACACAATGCCTTCAGGTCTGTCTAAGTAATGTAATTTACTGGAGTGGAATTCCCTTGATACCTTCTGCAGCACTCAGTGACAATATCATTTATACTCTACACTGTCATGCTATGACACTGATACATTGGCCTTCATCCCTCATTCACTGCAGTGTGCAATTTCACCTTCCATTGTGTCCTTTTGTAGAGTGCATGTACAAATTTACTCCATTCATCCCTAATTACAAACCTCTACTGAAATACTCTCATTAGATTTATATTTCTCACTCCAAAAGTCAATCTTATTTGAAAATTCCAATTTTCCTGAAGATTCATCCATTAGCAATAACCTCTAAAGCATTTCTTAACTGAATGCTTTAAACGCGAAACCAACAGAGCAGAGATACATCATTATAGTAAATCTCCATTGCTAATGTTTTCTATTATTCAAATAATGTAATAATGAGCACATGACCGGCCAATTCTATACTTCCAGCACATAAAAGGTGTGAGCTAATAATCAACTGGTAAGTCGGAGTCTGATCATACTGTATCACTGGGTAGCATTTCTAAGCCTTTGTCATTCCGTACGAGCGTGTGGGAGGGGCATCACAGCTTCAGTATGATCTGCCACCACCTCCTTTTGCACCTTTTCACAGCAGCTCCAATCCATGACAAGGTGCAACAAGGCAGGGGTGGTTATAGTAAGTAAATCTTTGTGTGCTAGAAGATCATCCTTGGGCATTTCAGCTTGGCTTGCTAGGCCAGGAACTGAAGCACAAATTTAATGAATTTATGAAAAATTCTGCTGGTAAAAGTTCCTGATTGCAGATGCGTTTGCCATGGGAAGGAAAGGGAGATTTAATAGTGAGTCTTGCTGATTTCCGGATGTCAGTGACCTGCAGTACATCCTAACAGGTTACTGACCTTCAATAGAAGAACTAGTCTAGTACATTCTCTGATAGTAATTTCAATTCAACTCCTTCACCTGCGACTGTTCAGTTTGGACAGTCTATATAAGAAAATGTGGGCAGATTAAACAGGGAAGTGGTAACACTAGAAAGGATCCTTCCTACTTCCTAGGCGAAAATACGGTATTACCACATTTTAAAAAAACTGAAGACAACTACAGTGTTTACTGACTCTTGTACAATGCATCCTACCTGCCATTACTAAAAATATCACCTGAGCAATATCTACAGAAAAGTAAATATTGTATCATGCTCATCGGAAAGCACTGAATCAAGTGAGAGAGAGATCTCAGCATATGCTACAGACTTTCCTGGCATTTTCTTCAAAGCAATTAGATATGACCTCATCCATACCAGGCTTAGCAGCAGAAAGAAAACATTTCTATATCTGTATCAAATAGGGAGAATCCATAACAAAAATGACAACAAACGTTCCCCTGCTTGTCAGCTTCTGGTAACCTACGGGATTAAGACACGTAGATAATTATAACAGATGTAACGTAATTCCCTGCAGAAAACACCACCACCACAGAAGGTAATTACTCCTGAAATTTTGCCCATTCCCACCTGAAGTATTTAAAACCTTGATTACTGCATCAACTCTTTTGCCTTTTGTACTGTATATCAGCCGGTACTACAATGGATGTGTACAGATGCTGGAACAGAAATATGCGTTTAAATAAAAAGGCAGAGATGAGGAAGTAAGCGTAGAGTAATGACGACACACAACACAGTTCTGCTCCTAAGAGAAGGGTGAGCTAATTTAATGGGATTTAAGATTGTGTAATAACTCCCCCCTCCCCCCGACACCAGACAGCATCAATAATCCATGGAACAACTGTGTGTGGCTTTAAGTGCTTGCACTGTACCACATCCTCTATACTTCTTGGTGTTACATAGCTTCTTAAGTGAGAAAAGGCTCTGAAGGAGAAGCTGGCTTCATAAAGAGACAAACATTCAGGAGCATCTTTACTCACCCATTTCAAGAATTATATCAAACTGAAAAGCTAAAAATGCACAGACACACTCATTCTTTGGAAATGCCACAACTACTTAATGAGTGAAATAGGGACAGCACCAGATAAGAGACCATAAAGTTATGAATTTCCCTGTAAATGCCGACAACATTTCTCTTTTGTGTTTTTCTTGGCCACAAGCTGACATGCTATTAATTAATGTGGCCACAGTAGATTTAGCAGCTCAATAAAGGTACATTTTAATTAATTTAGCAGACCCTTTACCAGCTGTAGCTACCTGGAAAAGCTACCAAGCCAGCAGTTACCAATGCTATCACCTTATAGTGGAAACAAGAGAGTTTTACATGCCAATGGTCAACATTAAGCATTCCTTTACTTGATGATCAGAAGGCTGGCAAGGAGTATTTATATAAAAAAGATTAAGTTATAGATCAGCAGTTCAAGTTATACAATTGTGGCTTTGGATGGCTGATTTTAAAAATCCGTGAGCGCTTCACAGCTGCTTTTTTCAGATACAAGGACAATTCTGCTTCCAAAATCCTTTCATCACCATCTCTTATCAGTCATACTTTGCTTTTTAGAATGAGAAAATGCTGATAGAATATTACATGAAGACTAACTGTGTAAGTAACTTGTCTGTCTCTCTCTTATTTCAACAAAGACACATTTACAAGTACTCAAATGTAGAACTTACCAGACAGAGGCAAAGCTGCATGTAAGCCAGTCATCAGAGCTAACGGAATGATTCTGCTTGCTCTACAGATTCTGAATCGTCTGAGTCTTATTTTTAGTTGTACACAAAGGGCAATAAATGGAAAATCTTATTGTAACCACTGCTTTTTCTTGGCCACCCACACTTCCAACACCTACAGCGCAAGTATACAAATGCAAAAAACCCAGTACTGATGGCTCATCTTAACAAGGGATGCAAAGTAGCTAAAAATCTATTGCATATTTTTCCAGTTTATATTTATGGTTTCATTGTGCTATTTTAACAGCGAGGAGACAGATTATAATGTAGATAAACTGCAATGGGACATAAATGGGGTTTTCATGCATTCAGCGCATCTTCCATTCTTTGATCTTATTCACTGTCTGGCAAACAGGTCTCAAATTTAGGATGGCTAACCACTGACCAATTTTAAAGTCAGTAATAAGGATGCAATCTGATAACGAAGGCACACTTCCTGTACTAGCTTTTTCAAACCAGTGATTTATAAAGGGGTTACTGATGGGCCTATCAGTGGGAAATTATCCTGATTATTTTACTTCAGAACGTGGTAATTTTTTTAAAAAATCCCTTTATACTCATAATAGTAGTATTAGAAGAACAAGAGTGCCTGCTGTCAAGGATGATTTCATCATGCTTAAAAAATTCCACTTTACTTAAACTTGCTTTTCAAATTACTTTGTAATTTCATATATGGCACAAATCATAACCTAGCAGTATACTGGTTCCATTCACCATTCTTCTCCATACCTGACATTTTTCTGTTTACCCTGCACACATTTTGAACTGATACAAGTACGAGCATAATTATCACGTGAATACCTGCACAGGACTAACCCAAACTGACCGATTCAATCCGTTTAAAAATAAAATTAAATAAAATAAAAAAGCCCATTCAGAGCAGACTGCAGAAGAGAATCAGTAAAGGAGGTTTGGGGATGTGGGAATGAAAGCTGACAGTTTGTTTTCATTAACTACCTCACTTCTTGAAAATGCAAAGTATTATGGCTACTACAGCATCAATTACAACATTCTTGCCCGAACTCTCTGCAAATCATAACAGGAAACACATGCAAGTAGGCTAGCAACCATTATTTCAACAAAATAATATTAAGACACAAAGCATCAACTCCAGAAAAATGTGACTACCTAAGATTTCTCATTAGCAACACACTGCACAAAACTGCCTGTCATCTTCTAGTAATTAACATGGAACCTAATGCACAGACAGCTGCTCTGAACATACCGCAGTTTACACAATACTGTTGAAATCAGATACATGCTTTTCTGGTGTTTTTATGTCGCAGGAACTTCTGATGTGTTGTAAAAGCACAGGTATCTAAGTATTATGAAAAGTGGGTCATACGCCACTGAGTCTCAACCACACCACCCCCAAGTCGGGCACTGGATGACTGTACACTGTGCTGCAAAAAGGGAGGGACAGATTTCAGCAGCAGTGAAAACAAAACTTTTATGTGGTGAGATGTATTTTAGTTTTTACTGGTTTAGGTTAGAGAAAGTTGATTTCACTGTCACTGTCTTTCAGAATTTTCTTAAAATGAATGACAAACCCTGGCAGGTATGATACTCTGTGGCACATGGGAGAGCTACCAAAGGTACTGTCCCACCTATGGGGAAATGCTAGTTATCAGAGTCCCTGCGGTAAAGTGAAGCTTTATCAGGGCTGAACTGAGAGCTCTGACTCAGGCAGGCTGACACACTAAGAAGAAAAACTTCATCACAACATCGTCACGTGAATAGAAAGTAAATAAATCAATAACATTTCACACGTATGCAGCACTTCACACCTCGGAAGTGAGACACAAACATTAATTAATGGCAGACAGGGAAGAGGTGTCAGAGTAATTCAATTTTGGTGTGTTGTATCATATCATATGGAACATAGCTCTTCTTAAGCCTAGCAATTACCTCTAGAAAGAGTGTAAACGGTATTTGCCTGAATGTAATGGCTCCATAGTACTACTTTTAACAGTCATCAAATGAAAAGGGAGATGGCTGTTTCTTCCAACTATCCTGCCATATTTTCAGGCTGTTCCAATCAGCATTGTACCAGGGGCTTTTGGTTCACTCCCTCTCTACATCCTATTTTAGAAGATGTTCTCGCACATGGATGCATGTGTACTTTATACTTTAATGTATAATTGCTGCCTTAATATTTTCCAGATTATATTATGGAATAAGACATATTTGCATCAAATTTATTTAATTTTTCAAAATAACAAAAAAACATGTATAGCCAATATTTCCAGCTTTATCAGACTAGCCAGTTAGTGGCATGCTGGTTCCTGTATCAGTGCTGTGTAACAGACAAGCTGTAGGGAAAAGCAGTGGAAAAAGCCCTTCTACCTTAAGAATGGCTCTCAGCACTGACAACTGCTTCTAACCTTAATCCTCTACCAGACCATCCCCACCCCCGGAAAGAAAATTAATCAAATCTAACAAACAAACAAACAAATAAACGTTACCCCCCCCAGCAGAGTTTTGACCCCAAAAAGGCAGAAATAGCAGAGACTCCACAGAATCCACCAGGGACTTTCCTAATGATTTTAATGTGGAAGGTGTTCAGATAAAACAGAGAAAGAGTACAGTACTCTCCTTCAGACAAGACTGCCCAGTCACGTGAAAGTAAGTGTGCGTGAATATGTGGCCATCTTCTCCACATATTAAGGCCCAAATTTTCAGAAGTGCATGCTTGCGTATGTGCCTGATCTGTGCATGGGCAACACCTGATGTGTGTGCCCCGACTGGGGTTACATGTATGCACAGCTATGTAAGTGCACAAACCCCTAGTTCTCATTCATACACTGAGTGTTACTTACATGCAAGTCAGATGTGCACTTTTGAAGAAGTGAGCCTGATGCATAGGCTGTGGAGCTGGGAGGATGAGGGAGAGAGCATTTGGAGAGGGAGGCTCTATGTATTTTGTCGCCCCAAACACAGCAGTCAGGGAGCTTTTGGCTGCATGCCTGTGGGAAGTTCGCTGGTAACGTGGATTCGGCGGCATGCCTGCGGGAGGTCTGCCAGTCCTGTGCCTTCGGCGTACCCGCCGCCAAACTGCCACCGAAACTGCAGGACTGGCGGACCTCCCACAGGCATGCTGCCAAAGGCAGCCTGACTGCCACCCTCACGGCGACCTGCAGGCTGCCACCCGCATACGCTTGGTGTGCTGGTGCCTGGAGCCGCTCCTGAGGGAGGCCCACCCATTCCATGGTCTGACTACTTTTAAGCCTGTAGGTGGAAAACAGCGTTGCCACCTGGCTGATTTTTGACCGGCTTGGATGGTTTTTCTACCCTCTTGCTGGTTGCTGGTCAAGAGATGCAATTTGCCCAGGTTTTTTTGCTGCATTCATGAGCAGTGATCTTCTATCTAGTGTCCACACACATTATAGCTAGGAGCACACCATGGCCGACACCCAGGTTCCTCTCATCTGCCAGCTGCCAAAACTGGAGCAGCTCCTCTTAGCACTGGGAAACAGCCAAACCCGTCACTCAAAAGTGAGACTTACCACTAGGGAGAGGTAAAGTAAGGAGGCGGCAAGAAGGCAAGGGCTTCTGGAAGAGAATGGTGCCTGAGAGGGAAAGAGGATGATCAGGTGGGGGACAAGGGCTTCAAATCTATGCCTGCCCCTCATCTCTCCTCCACACACTTTAAATGCCCTGGCCTAATGTGAATATAATAGTTCTATAGTCATGTAAAATACAAGCACTCAAGGAGAGGATTTTTTCCCCATGAAATATTTCATGGCCTATATTGCACATCTGAAATTAGAATCTGGTCCCGGATGCTCAGTGGCACAAAAACCACATCTCTTCTTATCTACTATCATGACAGTTGAGATCAGCTGGGCTGCTCTTGGTAACAGTACAGAGGGGATATGAATGTCTACCACCTAGGTGTTCCAATGGTTGAGTTGTCACCTTTGGAAATTTGATTTCCCTGTTCGTCCAATGAAGCATGTGTTTTTTGACCTGTAGACAGACAATAAAGCCTATCTGTTTTCTCATTATTTGGGTGACAGTAGGTGTGTGGCAGACATTTAGTCATCAAATGGCACACTTCACATTTTAAAATAGATTTACATCTGCCCACAGATTGCTGATGGGCAGGTTTTAGAAACCTAAAAATTAGATTAAAAAATACTTTATTTAAGAGAACAATTATTACCTATATATTATAGGAATGAATTTCTATTTGATTTTGTTTAGCTCAAACCCTTTAAGAGGCTTACTGAACTGTCAAGACAAGAATTTGCATAAGTAGTATAAATTCAGGCAGTCCATTATTCCTCAGAATGCCATTGATTGGTATCTTATTTTTCCTTCTTTTAAAAAGAAATAATGAAAAATCAAACCAAAAAAAATGTAAACTTAGCATTTAAATTGCAGTTCAGAATGCAGCATAGTTCCATGGTGATGTCAACAGGACAGCTGTGTAGCCACAGCCTAACATCGCAATTCCAGTAGCATCTGATCAAAGCCCTTTTATGTTACACATTCGTTTTGTGCCATCAGATAGCGCAATGCAACAAAGTATGAGCAGTTTAGGGATGAAAACAGCCCTTCCCAACCTTCCTACTCCATCACTATATGTAGGTTTGTGAACGATGGTGTAACATTAATGAATCAACTAAAGCTTTGACTCTGCATCAGAATCTACTAGTGTGGATCCAGATGCAGGTTTGGCCTAAGCGAGTAACCAGCTGCTTTATGACATTGCAATTAGCCATACTCCTTGGGAGAGGGCCTGTGTCTTCTTCCAAGTTTTGCATGGTCATGAGCACATTGTTGGCAAGAAAAAAATATAAAACGATTTTACAACATTTTTCAAATCCATGTCCCATTTTTCAAGTTAAGTTAGTGCTCCAACACTGCTACACTGTCAGAATGGAGAATACTGATTAACCATGGAACAGGCAGCAGCGTGATAAACATTCCTGTGTACCTCAGCTATGACCAGGGGATGAAAAAGTTTTTCAGTCATGTCCATTCAGCTCCTGACTGCTCTTTTAAATCTGGCACTTAAGGTGTCATCTTTAAGTTAGTTTCTCCATCATGGATTTGCAGAATTGAGCATTCAACAATCATGAGGAAGGCCCCAAAAGTCATGAGAAATTTAGAAATAACAAAATCTGCATTCTTTCTGTTTGCCTTGTGGCTTTTAAGCCTCCAGTGGGCAAGTTTCCAAGCTTTTATTTCTGCAGCCATAAGGACTAGAAATGTACTTTTAAGAAAAGAAAAGAAAAGAAAGCTGAGACGCTCACAGTCACATGACTCCAGGTATGGTATGAAAAACACCAAATATTGCGAGACTCATGACAGAATTGCAGAAGTCTGTAAGTAGTTTGCATCCACTAGAAAATGAACAAAAGTCACCACCTCATGTCACACAGGCCACTCAGCACTTCTCTGATGATGACTACTTTCACTCACTACCAGCCTGGGCTAGAACTCTGTGACTTACAAAGCTCTATTTACCATCTCTTTCAGCCAGCCAGCATCATCTTTCATTTTCCTAATTCTGTGATTTTTTTGGTACAATCATTTATTTTGACCAACCGCTCTCCTTCTAGATCTTGGGATACACTGACAAACACGTATTATGTGTCTCTCTACACACCAATTCATTTCCCACACTTCTCTTTTTTACAATAGTTGCATATGTGAAAATGTTCTTTCGACAATGGATAGTTTTTTAAGAGTGCAGCCACAGGAAAGTATTCAGCTGTATTTACGCTTTTCATCTACATAAGCAGGTTAAGTTTCAGTTTTTCCTGGTTCCAATGACTCCTGTGATAGCCTGTTTTTATTAAGACTATACTATACTCTTGGCCCCTTAGGAGAAAAATGTGCCTTCTTTTACTTTGATTTTTTCCAGATACCCCCGTCTCCCCCACGATTATGGTAAAATTCATACCTGTGTCTTTAGCTTACTTTATACCTAGTATGTTGAAACATTCAATGCCATAACAGCATGAATACTGCCAAGGACAGAATAAGATTTAAAGTCTCCTGATGGGGACACGAGTAGCGAGGATGGCAGATGTCCTTATACAGACTACAGCAAGTCCCAGACCTTAGGCCAGTATGAGTTTTCATTCCATGGATTCCCTTAAGGTTTTTCTGGTAGAGTTATTTGACCAGCTGCTAGTTGTCACATGTTTGTATAGAGAGAAGTGTGGATCATAAGCAATGCAGGATCCAGCCTTATCAAAAGGAGCTGCATTGTTGCTCCCAAAAATGAGGATGAGCAAAAGCAGGGAGCATCTTAACAGGTACGAAAGACCCCAAAATGTCTTCAGTTGATTACTAAAGTGGACAATGTATTTTATTAGCCATTATAGTTCTTCATTTCCCCTTTTTGTTCATTGATACAAGATTCTAATGCATAACTGATGTGGGGCATCGGTAAAAAATACAAAGATCAGATGTACAAATTTGTCTCTATGGGCGGGTGTGTGCCTTTCCTCAAATTGCACTAAAGCACAGCCCACGTACTAGCCAAAAACACCCCTACCCAGCATTTGGTTTGATCAACAAAGAAATTAACGTGATCAAGTTCAACTCCAGCCTTCTCCCAAGCCTGGCTGCTCCTAGGGTTCCACCCTTGGGACCACTCTGCCCACACTTTATATGCTGCCTCCTGGGTCAGGGCAGCAGCACTCCACAGCCCACTTCCTCCACCTGGGGAGCCTTCCTTGTAGAGTTTCAGCCCCTATCTCCAGGGCAGAACACTAACCCCTTCTTGACCAGATCAAGTGGGGGTTTGTCCGCCTCATTACATCATCTACAGCAATCAACAGTAAATAACACAATTATATTCTCTGTGTGCACGCTCATTGCTAACGTACAACTTCTACCACTGTTACATCACGAGCATGCAGCAGGGGAGGGAGTATGGTCCAGCAATTAGATGCGGGACTGGGATTCATGGTTCCTGGGTTCTATTCCTGCCCAGTTGTGAGACTGACTTGTTGTATGATCTTCTGTGTTAAATACTACTGAAAAACCTAATCTTTGGAAAGCCACTTAACTAGTCTGTGTCCCAGTCAGATCCTCACATGGAAGGGGCAGAGTAACTGAGGAGAAGTAGTAGCTGGAATAGAGATAAGAGGCAGCCTAAGCTATAAAGGTAGTGTGTTAGCACCATCCAATAAAACAATGAGAACAGAAGGCAAGAAAGAGGGAGAGCACAGCATGGGAGGGAGAACTGTGGTTCCACCATGCAGAAGCTAGGGAACACCCACAATATTACCATGCAAAGACTCCATCTGAACCAGCCTCTGAGGAGCAGTTCAAGTTGCTTTGGGAGAGCATGTACATGCAGGATTGAAACACTGAGATAAGAACAATTAAAACACACACACAAATGAAGTTATCCTGAAGAGGCAAAAACCTAGGCACACTTTTTTTTGTTTAAAGAACTTTTTGCAAAGGTCAATGATGGAAGCAGAAATTACAGTCACAGTTCAGTTTACAAAGCCAGTCATAAAACTTCATATCCATCTATTCACAACCTAATGTTTTATGACATTTAAAAGACGAAACTTACTTGCTTTTTTGTCTGAAACATTTTCATTCTTTTTACACTTTTTTACGGAAGAGGAGTTCAAATCAAGACTTACATGTAATTTTTCTATGTTCTGTGCTGGCTAATCTTCTCACGATGCTAGGAACTGGATGAATGGAGAAATTAAGAGGCTACAGCAATCCATTAAGATGTGGACCACCAAAGCTTTATGAGGCAAATTTCTGGCAGCTCAGCTGATAAAAACCTAAAACAAAATGAAGACAATCATTAAAATTCAGACATCAAATTTACATTAGATGTTACTTTTGGCAAATAATTAATTTGTTTTCTGTAATTTTGGTGATGGGAGTAAGACCATTTGCAAAATCAACATAATTTTTTCCTCTGTCATTATAAGCACAAGGAGAGTTACAAAGTATAAAGTGACCTATATTGCCATCTTCTGTGATTCTGCTGAGAGATCAGTTTTATATCTAATGAGAGATCACACATGCAGGGGCATTTTAAAAATAAACTTTATAATATGCAGATCGTAGAGGATTTAAATAACTTAATATTGAAGTTTGCCAAAATTTAGCTTGGATTTCATCAGGGATTTTTAAACTGCTGTCTGAAGTTTGTTCCCTTGTTTAACCATTATTCTAGAAGGCTTCAGGGAGGGAGAGTTAAATTATTAATTTATTCCTTTTCATCTGAGACACTACATGTTGAGGTTGATCAAGGAGTATGGCCAAAAATGATGATAATTATTATCTGTACTACGCAACAAAAAGTGATTTTACAGTAGAGGCTCTGACAAATCCTCACTGATGAGCATGGGGCTTACTCTTTTCTACAGATTTTGATCTTTAAGAATGTGAATAGAATGTAGACTAATGCAGCATTGCTTTCTGAGAACACAGATGGACACACTGAGTGAAATGAACACGAACTTTAGCCCATATCTTGGCCTTAGAAACCAAGCCAAACAATTAAGCTGGGAGGAAGAAGGAATCCTTCCCATAGGCCACTACACCAACTTTATAGCTAGGGTAGCCACTATATCACTGGCTCCTCCACTAGTGGGGGTAAGAATGGCAGATAGGTACATGTAAAGGTCGATCAATTGCCACACGTAAGCAGATGCACAGCTGTGTGCAGGGAATCCTCGTGGAGCTGGATCCTGTGGTGGGTAGAGTGAACATAGCTTGCACTGTGTCCCCAAGCCCTACCCCACACTGTGCTCCACAGTGGGGTAAGCAGGATTTACCCATAAAGGACACGTGAATTGACTCTGAAAGGGGAGTTATCTCTGAAGTAGAATGGGCTGAAAAAACAGGGGGGGAGGACAATTCACTTAAAAAAACCTCACTTTGAAATTTCAAATTTAGAAAGCTCATCATAATTAGAAATTTGAAAAAGCAACTAGCTTTTCTCCAAATCCTCATCTTGTGTTCTACAACTGGAGACTTCAACTGTCTCCATCTCATCTGCCCATAAATACAACTGCATGAATAAAGTTGTGGAGGGCATACAAGTGAAAATCCACAAGACTTGCTCCCAGATTGAAGGGGACCTCAACAGGATAAGAGGTTTGGGGGCATGTTCCTATCATTCACCATTGGTAGCACAGGTACTCACCCCAAACTAGAGCTATTAAAACAACAAAAATCAAAATAAAAAGACAAAAACAATTTTACATTAAGGTTTTTGGTTTTTTTAATCTCTGTGTCAGAAATTTAGAAAAACACTGACCAGCTCTCTAAACTGATCTCAAAAATTAATGAAAATTTGTCAGAGTTGGACAAAAATTGAGTAATTATTTTTGGAAACTCAAAATTTGAAAAATATTGAACACCACAAAAGACAAACCTTGTACACACTTGAAGTGCTCATGGGAAGTAGGTTATGTCTTCTGGATAGTGACTTACTGGATGATTTGTCAGCTGATGCTCAGACCTGCTATCAGGAGCGATGCCAGGGTTTTTGGTGCCCTAGGCAGGGGTCCTTCCGCGCTCCCGGTCGTTGGTGGCAATTCTGCAGGGGTGGGGGTCCTTCCGCGGCCGGTCTTCAGGGTACTTTGGCGGCAGGTCCCGGAGCAAGTGAAGGACCTGCCGCAGAATTGCCGCCAAAGACTCGAAGCGCGGAAGGACCCCCCACCGCCGAATTGGTCTTCAGGGTACTTTGGCGGCAGGTCCCGGAGCAAGTGAAGGACCCGCCGCAGAATTGCCGCCAAAGACTCGAAGCGCGGAAGGACCCCCCGCCGCCGAATTGCTGCCGAGGGTGGCAAAATGCCGCCCTCTCAAATCCTGGCGCCCTAGGTGACCGTCTAGGTCGCCTAAATGGAAGCACCAGCCCTGCCTGCTATTTTTGAACATATATATTCTAGAAAAGGGTAAAAATAAAATTTATTTCTTATTTACAAAAATTTCCTCTAATTTCATTATAGAGAGGACAACTTGACAGAGTAGGGAAGCAGGGAAAGAGGGGGAAATCTCTGTGGTCACAAATGGACTCAAACTATGGAAATATAACACAAATATTAACTCTATCAAATCATAAATCAATCATTTGTAAAACAAAAAAGGGCAAGAAGAAATAAAGCTAGAAAACTTTTTCAAGAGCAAATGACACTTTCACGCTAAAATTACACTTGCTACGGGAATGTTGGGAGAGCAGGAAGGGGAGATGGAGGGAGGGAAGAGGAAACGAAAAAAAGAGTAGATTTTCAGTGTTACCCTGTTCTTGGAAGGTGTGATTGATGTTCACTGCTGTAAAAAGCATGAGACCGCATCCCAAACATTTCATTCCCTTCTGCAAATGTCTCACTCTGTTTCTCTCTGATGATAGCCTTACATTACATGGCGTGAGCCAGAAAGCATCAGGTTTTACACATGATCTACAACGTGAAAGCAGGAATCTCTCTGCCCAGGGGTCAGACCAGGGCAGAATGAAACTTAAGTCCCTACACTATGCTTTGTTCAATATATACTCTATTGCATGTTTCCATTTTATATAGGAGTTTTCTTTGAGTAAGTAGGGAATGATTAAAGCAAAGTTTTCCTTAAAACACAAAACTCAAACATATGATATGAAAAAGCAGAGCATACATGAAATGAAGAGTTAGGACCAAAAATGATTAGTGAACAAGTTTCCACTCTTTTTTGGTTATTTCCTGAGTTAAATCAGGGTGCTCAGTGCTATACCACACACAGAGGAGGATTCAGTCCTGGCCTCCAGGGGTCGTACCAAGTGGCTTCAATTCTGCAATAAGATCTGCATGGGCAGTCCCTGATTCCTGTGGGGATCCAATTATAAGACTGGGCAGTGTTGCTAACTCTGATAGTATTTGGAGCTTTTCTTAAAGGCCCAGGTCCTACAGTCATGTGTGTGCAAGAGAATCTCAGCTTTCACTAAAAACAAAAAGTTTCTGGTTCTCATAGGTGCAGAGGAAAGCTTGAACGTATAACCTGGGTGTACTTACAGGCTCAGAAAGCAAATGAAAAGAAACTGAAAAATTTATTACTGAAAAAAAATATTTTTTTAAGACACTCTCATGAGTTTTGGAGCCTGACTCATAATCGTTTTTAACACACAAAACTTACAGTAAAACAACACACCATACACCTCAGCTGGCAGGAGAAAGCATCAGATTAAAATGGTGTTTTAAAAAAGATTTATTTCTGGGGTAGACTTTCAATATATTGTATTATACCGGGATGGGCAAACGTTTTGGCCTGGGGACCATATCCGGGTATGGAAATTGTATGGCGGGCCATGAATGCTCATGAAATTAGGGGCTGGGGTGCGGACTCTGGGGGGGGCTGGGGATGAGGGGTTTGAGGTGCAGGAGGGTGCTCCAGGCTGGGATTGTGGGGTTTGGAGGGTGGGAAGGGGATCAGGGCTGGGGTTGGGGTCAGGGGTGCAGGCTCCGGGCAGTACTTACCTCAAGTAGCTCTCAGAAGCAGTGGCATGTCCCTGCTCCAGCTCCTACACAGAGGCATGGCCAGGTGGCTCTGTGTGCTGTCCCGTCCGCCTCTCCAACTCCCTTGAACCGCAGCCAATGGGAGCTACAAGGGGCAGCACTTAGGGTGGGGGCACTGTATGTAACCCCCTGGCTGCCTCTATGCATAGAAACCGGAGGGGGGACATGCCGCTGCTTCCAGGAGACTCGCTGAGCCACAGTAGCCACAGAGCGGGGCAAGCTCCTGACCCCGCTCCCTAACTGGAGCAGGGCAAGCCCCTGACCCTGCTCCCAGTGGGAGCTCGAGTGCTGGATTAAAAGGTCTGATGGGCTGGATGCTACCACAGTTTGCCCACTCCTGCATTATACTCTGGTAGTATAGTTTGCCATAGCTAGTTTGCTAGACACTTTTCCAAACATAGGAGCCAGTGTGATCCTTGTCCCAATCTGCTCAGACTGAAGACAGACTGACTGCTCAAGACATTCTGCCACCCTAGGCAAAACTTCAGTGTGCTCTCCTCTCAGGCGGGGTTCTTAACTAGGGGGGGATACATCGGACTTTCAAGGGGGAGGGGCTGGTGAGCCCTCTGATGGTTTGGTAGTTATGGTAAAGGTGGAGTGGGCCAAGTGCCAGGAGATTGCAGCGCTACTCATTCAAGACGGGCAACAAGGCCATATCCGTACAATCATGGTGTTGTGATGTGCCACATGCGGTCATAGCGCTGTTCAGGTGTGGCGTAGCTGCTCAGGTTAAGCAGTTGCCTAGTTTGCCCATAATTAGAGTGGCTTCTAGCCATACAGTGAGTAGGTACAGAGGGAAGTACAGCAATAAATATACAGTTGTGTTTACATATAATATCTAAGCAAGACAAGAAAACCCATGTCAATGGTTTCAATGTTTTTTATAGGCATAGTTAGGTGAAAGGCTTGGCAGAGGGAAGAGACCGAAGGCTGGGCCGGGACGGGCAGCAATGATCACAGAGGTGTGAAGAAAAGCAGAAGTTTCTAAAGGTCTGTGTTTCAATTGATATTATTTAATACTTATAGCACTAGCATCTAGTTGTCTCCATTGAGATTGGGGCCCCAAACTGTTAAGCGCTGTACAGACACAAGAAAACATTGTTAACATAATCTATGTGCCTTTCGTGGAAAAGTGCAGAATATTTCTTTTTGGTTGAAATGGCTTTATTGTAACTTTTCTTTAAAAAGTTTTTAACTACTGAAAGGATTATTTGGGGCTCAGAAGACATTTGTAACAGTGATGGTTTTTAATCACAGATTCCAAGACCAGAAGGGACCATTGTGATCACCTGGTTTGACATCCTATATAACGCAGGCCATAAGACTTCCCCAAAATAATTCCTAGAGCATATGTTTTAGAAAAACTTCCAATCTGGATTTAATAGTATCCAAGAATGGAAGAAAATCTGGCATTACCCTTGGTAAAGTGTTCCAAAAATGAATTACTCTCATTTCTAGCAAGTTCATATCCCACCCTGAAACCTGTAGGGAAATCTGAGATATTTTATCTCCTCTGAAATGGAAAACTATCTTACTTTTTTTTTGTGGCTAACAAAATTTTCATGTACATATAACAATCTACTAGATTCACATTATATTTAGATTCAAAAGGACAAATTCAACCAGAACTTACATTTTGTGTATACTAGCACCTGGAAGAGGGCACCTCAGGCTGAAAGTATGAATGCTGGGAGCTTTCAAGATCAGAGAATGGCTGCAACTTCCTCTCCAGCAGGTATGAGACGCAAGGGGCTTGGGCAGACAGCATGTGCAGGTCAGCCAGGAGATGCACTGAATCAGTGCATCCCCTCAACAGCCTCAGCTGGCAGGGAGCACTGACCACAGATTAAAGCTCCCCACACTCAGGTCTGTTCCACACTGCAGAATGTTACCCTATTTAGACAACTGTTAACGAGCGATCAAGTTAGTAAAGATGATGCCAGTCATGATTAGCTGTCAGTGCAGACCAGGGCAAACTGCGTTTTAGGAGCAGCCCAGCTAACCATCTAACCATGATTAAACTGCTCAGAACAGTTGTCAGCTGACCTGATGCTGAAATACAACTGGTCCTGGTCTACATTGACTGCTAAACTGTATTTAGTATCATGTCGGCTTACTGGATTCTTCAGACAGAACTGTGTTCAACAGCATGCAGCAGTTCCAAGTGGAAAATTCTAAGGCAGGGAAGCAGGTTTTCCACCATCTGTCCTCTTCTGGAGTAAATTCCTCTGGGGATACACCAGCCTCACAGGGCAAGAGAGGTGGGATTTGCCTTTGGTGAATATGGCTCAAAACTTGTAAGACTTATACATAAACCTGGAATACTTTGATGTAGGAATATATTTGAAATAAAACAAACAGTTCTGTTGTCACACTACATCCCCTCAGCAGCATGATCTACGAGAGGAGTAACTACTAGATTGAAAAGGGGAATGAATATATTCTATAAGTAACCCTCCAAATGATAAACAGAAAATCATGTTACATTTGACAAACGATTCAATTGTGTGATATATTTCTCCAGAAGGGCTAGAGAGTTCAGTTAATGAAAACGCTAACATGCCAAAGTAAGATGAATTGGAGACTAGACTGAAATCACTAAAACTACCACAGAATCTTGTTACCAAAACTGGAGTCCCAGGTCTGATGTGGGATTTGACCGTGTTTTCAATTTCTTCAATTAGGACTCTACACTTTTCATGCCATTGCTAAAGGATAGCCCACTGGGCTTATGCTTTGGGATTTATTCCATGATGTATGCAGACCATGCGGATTTACTTGAAGTCCTATTGCAGGCTGAAGATTTTCAATGTTTGTCATAATCTAACTGACCATTTACAACTATTTCTTTTAAAAGTCCTTTACAAAAAATAAACAGTCCCAAAAAGGAATGGATCACTCAAGAAGCCAATATAACTTTCCCCAATAAACTTTAAACACATGAAAGAGGCATTGTAAATAAGTATAAGTATTAACCACGTCCACCGTCATGCTTTGTTTTTAAAAAGGGTTTTCTAGAACATTTCTAGGAGTCCGGTAGCACCTTAAAGACTAACATTTATTTGGGCATAAGCTTTCGTGGGTAAAAACTAGGTTTTTTACCCACGAAAGCTTATGCCCAAATAAATCTGTTAGTCTTTAAGGTGCCAACAGACTGGTTGTTTTTGTGGATACAGACTAACACGGCTACTCCCTGACACTTAGGACATTTCTGACAATCTTCTATTAAGCCCTTATTCAACTACAAAAATAAGTATTTAAAACAGAGGTGAGAAATACGGCTGTGGCCCAGCAGTTTATAACTAAAGCAGAGCTGAATTTCAGATAATTTCAAATTTAGCTGAAATCTGATAGTTTCCAAGTCAGATAAACATCTGTGAATCCCAAAAAGTTACACAATCGACCGAACACAGCTTTCATTAACTTATCAGTTGAATGCCTACAGATGTACTTAAAATTAGGGCAGGTAAAATTAAGGGGAAAACAGATTGAAACAAAAAGTTGTAAAATTTTGCAATGTTTTACTTGAAGTGAACTTCTGCCCCTCTGCTCACATCTGACTATAACACTGTAAAGGAATTATGTTTTAGTTTAGGAATACACTTAAGGAAGTAGATGTGCAGCAAATTATAGTACAGAGATACTCTAGGTCCTGAACAATTACGGTAACGAATGCAGTTTAATTAGATAACTACTACAGGAGACCAAAAGATAATATTTTTATATTGCTTGACTCATCTGTTAATCATGCCAGTTTAGGTCATCTTTTCTGTTATCATCCAAATGCTGCTCTTTTCTTTAATGCAAAGCCAGTAATGTCAATTGGTTGCAATGGATGTAACTAAAGAGTAGATTTCGCCCAATGGGCTGGATTCTGATTTCATTTAGTTCAGTGCTAATCAAGAATAACTCTACCTGAAGTCAATGGAATTATCCATGTGTAAAAATAGATGCAAATTCAGAATCACGCCAAACGTCATTCAATCATTTTCCAGAATGCTCTCTGGAGACCATGGGTCACTGGGTACAGTAATGCCGTTCCATGTATGAAAGGACTGCTTTTTCATTTCTCCATCTTTACTCTCAAATTAAGCTGGGGAAGTTTAAAAAAATTAAGAAGTCAGTTTGTGGATTATTTTTCATTCTGTTGCAATGAAAAGTAGAATCATGAGAGGAAAGGGGCTAAAAAATAATTCTCTGTTGTGTGAACTTGAAAAGCCAGTAAGGCCATGCACACTAATGCTGAGAAAAAGGAAATGGTACTTCATTTCAGCCAAAGTCATAAATCTTACAGGTCAGATTCTAACAGCAAAAGGGCAAGCAGGGGAATTTTTATAAACAGATAATTAGTTCTGAGCTGAGATCAGGTTTACTGTACTGTGTATTTTGTGTCTGTAGCACTGCCTGTATATCGTTTCCCGAATGTTCAAAGTATTGTGTGAGGTTTTAGCATTGATTGCCACCGATTTGACTGGGAGATGTGTGGCTGAAACTCCCACAAACTGCTATAAAAATGACACATGTGCAGATGGTTATATTTGCTCCACATAAAGCCAATAATAAAATTCTTCCAAGAAGAACTGAGCAAGATTTTCAAAGCAGAAAATGCCCTGGCAGCACTGTGTTCATAAATCCATTTTTGCCATGGGGAGGAATGGATAAAATAGAAGATGGGTTTACAGGCCTAATCCAGAAGAAAATAGTCATGCCTCACTGGATGTGCAAACCACCAAAGGATGAAGACGCTGGATGCGTAGCAGGCTGGCTTATCCAGGGGAAAGGTTGGCCTGCTGAACAAGCCCAGACAGGAACATTAGAAACAGTTCGGCAGTTACAAGTTGCAGTGCTGCCTAGAAGGAAGAGAAATCATGTCGACAGCTTTCCACATGGTCTCAAGCAGGGAGTCTGCCAGGTCCTGTGCTTGGATACCCTGTGATGTTTTTTAAAATGACAAATATCTCAGTTATTGGTAGATGTGAGAGGGACTCTACTAACCCGAATAGCTAGAAAGGGGTGATAGTTTGAGAAATCTGTTCCCAGTCACTGCATGCAATATTATATGGCAGCACCTGTTGATTAGCAGGGGTTCTCATAACAAAATTTTTGGCGGCCTCAGAGTGTGGCCACCAACTCTTGCTGGTGGCCGCTGTTACAATTTTAACTAAAATTCCTAATTAAGTTTAAGAAAGACAAATAAATTTGTATGGATATTTTGTCGACTCTAATAAAAATAATGTACATTTGTCTCTATTCTTTACAGGCCTAAACAGAACACAAATTAGGTGCTTTGCACGTTCTTGTATTTTTTGTTGTTCTTTATTTTCTTTTTTGGTTGTTTTTTAAAAGACCTGCTAGCTAGTAAGTCTGCTGCTGTGAAAAGTGATATGTGTAAGTTTGTTAATATCACTTTCCACAGCAGCAGATTCACTCAGTCCTGGCAAGCCCAGGGACAAATTAAGCGCTGGATGAGAAGGTGGGTAGGGAGGCAGTAGGGGCCAGAGGTGATGGGGATAATGTATGGGGGGTCAGGGGGAGGCAGTGGGTGCCAGGGGGGAATGGATGGGGGTGAGCCCAGGCCTGCAGCCTGCTGTCCTCCACCCCAGGGAAGGTGGGGAACTCACTAGCAGCCTGCTTCTCCAGCATTTGTGTCTCCAGAGGGGGGCATGACCCAACCCCTGCTGGCAGCCTAAGGGCAGGGGCCACTGCTTTGCCCTCCACCCCCATCACTGCCCAGGAGGTTGTGGTGGCAAGAAAAGCCCCTGGTGGCCGCATGCGGCCACAGTGGCTGCATTTGAGAAACACTGGAATTTTGATATTGAGGCATGGCAGATCTGGAAATCTTCAGCCCAAAAGGCCTATCCCCCTCCCAGCTGAAGTTAAGAACAGAACTGTCAAGGCAACAACTTGCTCCCTTTAAAACTATTCCCTGGCTGACAGAAGTTTAGTCAACCAAGGAGAATCTACCCCTCTCACCTGGATATTTGAGAATGAACTCGACTCAAGGTCATTCCCAGTTCCCTGAGCATCTGGGTAAGGTCACAGGCTCTCCAAGTGGGAAAGAAGCAGTCATAAGCAGTAGCAAAATTTTGCTTCAGGCAGTGCAAAGTCATGGCTAATGGCATGGCAACTCCTTAAAATATGGTCAGCTTTGTTGCTATGCAGCTCCAAAGTCCAGAGGAGCTGCTGTAGCCTAGCAGCAATGGAGACTGCTTTCTGCTAGCTATGGCCCCAATGCACTATACTGATTGTACTTACTACTTTCTCCCTACTTTTCACTCATTCTGCTTCAACCCCATGCAAGGCCAACTATCATGGCGGCTAAGTCAAATCACACTCCCCTGCTGGCCTGAGGGATCACTGGAGAAATACATAACATGCTGACTCCACAATGTTTGTCAGCTCCGGGGTTTAGGACCAATGCTCAAGTCCAAAACTAAGATGCCCTACTTGGGATCACTAGACTCCAGGGCCAATCTTAATTTACAGTGTTAAACTGCAATTATGATTCTTTAAACATTCAGACTAGTGATATCTTTAAATCTTTAACTCTTTAAACACAACACTGGCTCCCACTGAATTGATAAACTGGATAAATGACCATGGTCAAAAGACATGGAGATGGGTCCAAATTTAACCTGAGTGGAACAGAGTGGGAAATCTCATTCAAAGTACTGGACCAAATGAAAAGCTACAATACAAACAAAGGTTTTGTTTTACTATTTTAATGGACAGACAAAAATTCTTCCAAATTGTCATTTGGCTTAAGTAGCAATATGCAGTAGAGTAAGCAGTGGTGATGGGTTCTACAATTGCCAGACAAATCTGAGTATGCCAACATATATGTATTTCCAGTCCTGAACTCAGGGAGAAGCTACAAAGATATTGACCATACCACTAAATGTAAAATCCACATCCAAATCCAGGTTCAAGGAAGGTATTTGGATCTATTCTGTGTAACAAAATAAAAAAAATCTTTCTACTAAACACTTCACTTCAGTTCAGCAGGTTCTCTGTACAATATTTTTTTATTTAACAATATACTACTTCTATAGCAGGCATGGCGCAATGGTGGCTCATGGCTCCTTTACAGTTAAAGTCTGGCTCCTGGAGCCTCCACACACATGTACCTGTCCATTCTCCACCTACAAAACTAGTTGGGGGGGGGCTTGGGGCTCTGCTCTGTGGTGGGCTGGTGGGACTCGGGGCCTCTACCCTGTGGTGGGATGGGGTAGCGCTGCAGGGGGAGGCGGGGTCTAAGGACTTTAGCCCCATGAGTGGGCACTGCTCCTGGCAGGCACAGCGCCCCAAGGCAGGCTGCGCATGTCTTGCAGCTCTCAAACTTCTGAAAATTATTGTATACGGCTTGGAGGGTCAGTACATTTGGCCACTCCTGTTCTATAGAATCTGCTTTTATTAACCGTGTAATACTTAACACCACTCCCAGACCACCAAAATAAATATCCTCCAGAGCTCTAAACATTCCAAGAGGAATTACTTTAACAAGAGTTAAGAATATGCATTGCTTTTATTGTAAACTGTATTTAATAAAAAGCTCTGGATCTCAATTACTTTCTTTGTAGAATGTTTACTATTGGTGCACCAGCTTTTCAAAGGGAAGTGCATACTCTTTAAACAAATCAATCAATAGCCTACTTTGCTCTTATATAGTGATTTCCATACATGGATCTTGAAGTGCTTTACGAAGTCCATACAAGCCCCATTTTACACACAGGTTAAACCAACAGAGACTTGCCCACGGTCATGCAGTAAAAACAGAGTAGAATGACTTGGCTTGACTAACACAAGACCCTCGGGTACTATGGTGATGAGAGCACATACATAATACATAAGAGAGAAAGAAGCAGTAAGAGAACAAAAGTCTTATCTTCCAGCACCTCCAGAGCATGCACAGCTGCTCCTTTCAAAAGTTAGCCTCTAAAGAGTTTTCTGTACCTTTTGTATCATTTGCTTAAATGCTAATTTGAAACTACTTACAGCCATATTGCTCAGTTTATTTCCACCCCACCATGCCTCTAGGAGCTGCAGTAAAAAAGGATTAATACTTGTCCTTTTTTTCCATTGGCAGATGACCACCCAGTTACAAAATGATGAGACTCTCCACACTTAAAATGTGACCTACTGGTGTCACAGAGCATCCTAAATATGGTAGTGTATTGTATAAATCAAGTACACCATTTAGTTCAATTCCACTGGTGTAGAACACACATTCTTCTACTTCTTTAAATATTAGATGACCTCAAATGTACCAACATCCTGTCTTACCTAATACTTCTAACAAGTTCTATCAAATGCCATGACAAAATCAGACAGCACTACGGGCAATGAAATCATTCACTAGGAATTCATTTTTTAATCCAAAAATTAGATGTGCCAGATAGTTCTAACATGGTTTATTGTACAGCCTGAGGATCATACGGGCTCTACCAAAAGGAATCTAAATGACTGCTGAAGACAAAGCATATTTACACATATAATAAATAGATAAAATTGCGGTCTGCACTTTGTTTCAGGTTTCAAAGCTAACTTCCGGCCACCGTTCAGAGAAATATTTTGCATTTCAGTTTCTGAGTCACCAATTTCAGCAAGTGCACTGCCTGGAATTACTAAGAATAGGAGCTGATCAAAATATTGCAATTTGATTCAGAAATTTCTTTTAAATTGCGACACAGGAACTTTTTATGTGGTGACTGGACAGAGAAATCATTTTGGGGCAGATACAGCCACAGGGAAAGCAGGATAACATACAAAACCATCTTCCACAAAAAGTTGAGCTTTCCATTGAAAGTATAGGGCAGTGTCTAGTATTATTCAGAAATGTTTGGTAGCCTTTTCCCAAAAGCTGCTTCCACTCTCCTGGTTAAGAAATATAAAACAATACACACACTTCAGAAACAAATCTGAATCACGGAGGAACGAAAAACATTCCTGAAAAGAATCTGCTACGAAACTGAAATTCGGAGACCGCCACAGTGTTGTGTCTAAGTTGAGTCATCAGTTCCCTTTACACCCTAATAATCGTCGGCACTTTGATCAGAATGACTGATCTGAATGCTACTTTGTGTTTGTATTTTTAAGAGCTTCCCTATGTAAACAAGCACGCTATCATCTTGTGGACAGGGTTACATTTGTGGAATCATGAGGAACATCTGTCAGAAACAGATATCGCTCTCTTCAGTCAACCTAGCATATTCTGAATCACTTTAATTGTGGTACAAAAGAAGCAGCCCAAAACAGGTCCATTATCATAGCAAGATCATGCCATCACTTCTAAGTGTTAGCTGCTTGATCTTACTGTTCTTTCCTTGGACAGTGTGCTATTAAGATTAAATTTAAAGTCTCCATGAAGGAACTCCTATGGAAAGCAGCTCATGGGAGTATGGAAGGACCTCTGTTCCTTTCAGCCCCACAGTGAAACCAGTTCTGCTAGCAAAAGACAAGGAAAGAAAAAGAAAATTATTAAACACATTTTAGAGCAGGGAAGGACTGGACTTTCACCTGTTAACAAAAGGAGCAGCTCTATAGGGTCATAGGAGCTGTTCATAAGAATTTAAGACTGGTCGTATTTGGGTCAGAGCAACAGTATTTCCAGTCCAGTATCCTCTCTTCTAACAGTGGCCAGTGCCAGATGCTTCAGAGGGAATGAACAGAATATGGCAATTTATTGAGTGATCCATCCCCTGTCATCCAGTCCCAGCTGGATTTAAGGATACCCAGAGCATGGGATTGCATCCCTGACCATCTTGGCTAATAGCCATTGATGGACCTATTCTCCATGAACTTATCTAGTTGTTTTTTTTTTTTTTTATCCCAGTTATACTTTTGGCTTTCACAACCACCTCTGGCAACAAGTGCCACAGGCTGACTGTGTGTTATGTGAAGAAGTACTTCCTTTTGTTTGTTTTAAACCTGCTGTCTATTTCACTGAGTGAACCCTGATTCTTGTGTTATTTGAAGGAGAAAATAACACTTTAGTCACTTTTTCCACACCATTCATGATTGTATAGACCTCTATCATATCCCTCTTTAGCCGTCTCTTTTCTAAATTGAACAGTCCCATTCATTTTAATTTGCCCACAAATGGAACCTGTTCAAGACCCCTTATTTTTTTGCAGCTTCTCTATACTTATTCCAATTCTAATATATCTTTTTGAGATAGGGCTACCAGAACTGCAGGCAGTATTCCAGGTGTCGGCACACCATGGACTTCTATAGTAGCATATTTTCTGTCTTATTATCTATCCCTTTCCTAGTGGTTCCTAACATTCTGTGAGCTTTTCTGACTGCAATTGCACCTTGGGCAGATGTTTTCAGAAAACTATCCACAATGATTCCAAGATCTTTTTCTTGAGTGGTAACAGCTAAATTAGACCCCATGATTTTGTATGTACAGAATCAGAGTTTAAGGTCGGAATGGACTATTATGATCATCTAGTCTGACCTCCTGCACAATGCAGGCCACAGAATCTCACCCACCCACTCCTGTATCAAACCCTTAACCTATGTCTGAGCTGTTGAAGTCCTCAAATCAGGTTTTAAAGACTTCAAGGTGCAAAGAATCCTCTAGCAAGTGACCATAGGCACCGGTGGGATTATGTTTTCCAATGAGCACTGCTTTGCACTTATCAATACTGAATTCCATCTGCCATTTTGTGGCCTAGTCACCCAGTTTTGCCAGAACTAGGCAGGGAGGAGGGGGAAAAAACAAAGCTATAGTGAAGACACCAACAGTGAGGAGAAGGAGAGGATACTGGATGGTGCACCAATGCCTACAGGCACCATATGTTAACTCAGGACTAAATCAGTCTTTGCCGCTCCTTAGGCAAGTAAGATCTAGGAGCATTAATCAGAGTGTAGACTGAGCCTTTAAGAGGTTGCACTTCACATTCTCTATAGTAACATATGCTCAAATGGATGATGGAAGGATCAGTATTGACGGGCTGTAGAGGGAGCCATTTCCAGCACTTCACAGTAAGGCTTTCAGGGATGAGAAGAACATAAGAATATTAAGAGCCTCTGAAAAGAAAAATGAGCATGAAATAAAAAAGAGGTGACACAGAAATTAAGAGGGGAAAGGAAGGGATGGTGCATAGAAATAAGAGGAGAAGCAAAGGCAGGAACAAGGAAGATGCTGGAACAGGTAGAGAAAATACACAAAATCCAGAAGGAGTAGGTCTGGGGAAAGGAGAAGGCAGAGACGAGAAAACAAAGAGGAAAAAGAAAGGTGACTTACTGACTGGAAGCTAATAAAATGCATCTGAAAATTTTGTAGTTTTTCTTTTTGAAAAATGCTTGGATGGGAACACAAGGGTATTTCAATAGCAACACGTAATGGGTGTGTATGATGGGAAAACATCTTAATGCAAGCTCTTATTCAAGCCCTTTAACATAGCATGTAACTAGAGAGTAAAGCTGGTTAATGAAAGAAAGCTACAAGATTATAAAATTGCTTCTGATACATTTAGACTAACTTAAAATCCAGTGGGTAGCTTCAATCTTCAAACTATCATTCAGGGATTCCTAAAAGGGATCTTTCATATGTTACCTGAGAACATCACAATGGTTCACTTACTTTCAACTAAATTTGGAAGGAAATGGATGGAGACAACCATACTGCAGGTAGGAGACAGATCATGCTGGCCAGATCTGAAAATGACGCATGCATCTAATTAGTTCCCTGTATCAGTATGGCAACCAGATTTAGCAAAACACAAAGCAACAGGGCTTTTTGACCCTGCCTTCCATAAAGTGTTTGAAGTTTACTGCTCCAAAATACAAAGTAAATTAAAAGGAAGGCAAAAGTAAAAAAACAAACAAACAGGGATTAAGGGAGAGGTACAATGATTTTGGAATTCAAGCAGGCATGCAATACAGACTTAGCAGCTGGCTTCAAGAAAGCACTGCCAATACTAACAAAACCTTTCCAGTCTAGCACTGCATATCAGTGGGTGGTGTACAAATATACATAAATGTTAACTTTGCTGTAGGATAGGTAGGCACAATTTGATGTGAGTAATTTTGTCTGTTGTAGTTCCTGTTTAGTTTAGTTTGCAACAACTCCTAAATACCATGATAAAAGAACATAAGGGCATTGGAGAACAAAATAAAAGATTCCTCATAAAGTCGAGAACAGATAAAGGCAGTTAAAAATAATTAATGCTACCTCGTAATCTCTCTCTGCTTCTCCATACCAATGTAATTCAACCAGAAAACATGAGTACAGATTTTATTCCCCGTCTACCCTCCATTTCATCCTATATGCAAACGGAAAATTTCAAGATTTTAAAAAAATATATGCATATCAACTGTGCCACAGTGGTGGAGTCTTATTACTTTCAAGGTACTCAGTAAGTATCAATATGGATTAATCTAGTAGACGGACTGGCAACCTTTGGCATGCAGCCGGCCAGGGTAAGCACCTTGGCAGGCCGAGTCATTTACCTGCCGCGTCCACAGGTTCAGCTGATTGCGGCTCGCACTGTCCGTGGTTTGCCGCTCCACGCCAATGAGTGCTGCAGAAAGCAATGTGGGTTGAGGGATGTGCTGGCTGCCGCTTCCCGCAGGCCCCTTTGGCTTGGAGCGACAAACTGCGGCCAGTGGGAGCCGCAATTGGCCAAACCTGTGGACACGGCAGGTAAACAAACCAGCCTGGCCCGCCAAGGCAAAGGTTGCTGATCCCTGATCTAGTATCAAAATACATTCTGAAATAGTTTTTAATTTTTTTTCACTTGACATTCTCAAGTAAGAATCACACAACCTCACTACTGTTGGTGAAAGAGCCCTTTTCTTTGTATTTTAAATATTTGTTTATTCCTGTGTTAGCGCCTAAACAGTGTCAGGCATCCACTCCCCCCTCCACCAAAAAGCTGTTGCCTGAGGGTCTCTCTCTCCCTCTTCAACTCTCAATCTCTTCTCAAATCTCATCTGAAAACCTGTCCATTAATTTTCTTCTCATTCTACTGTTACTTATCATTGTAGCTGTGTTTTTTAATTACATTAAGGTGTTTGGAGTAGAGTTTGTATGGTAGATGTTGTACAATGCAATGTTGTGATGTATTATTGTTCATGTTCATCGGTGAGCAGGACCCAACAATACCACATCACTAGGCGCAAAAGTCTCTCTTTCTCTTTGCCAAATAATAGTATTTCAAACAGAAAATTCCATCACTTCTCCTTAAGTTCTGCAAGCCAAACAAACACTTATTCAGCTCCCTTTGACTTTCAGATAAACAAAATCCTACTGTATTCTCTGCTGGATATCTGTGTACATTAATGGAAAACTGATGAAAACTTAGGTAAAGAAGCCCTCCTTGGTTACTGTAGACATGGTTATAAAAGCAAGTGTAAATCTGCCAACAAATGTTTCTATGAAGAAACTGGCATAAGACAGTTTCCTATATGGTAAATAGAAGAAGTTCTGAATAAATATTTGTTCCCTCATATTTATTTTTTCTACTCAGATTTAGGTAAGACAAGAGGATGTTTAATGAGTAAGCTGATTTCAGCATTTATCCAGTCTATATAATTTGACCTATAACATAACAGGGCTTCTGGTCTCAGAGATGCACTATGGATTCTATTGCCATCATAATGAAACCACACAAGTTCACTTCTCCTTTTATTTTACAACCACCTGAAGGACATATTGTAATGGAAGAGTTAGTCATGTTTTGGTGACTTAAGAATATTAAGCAATATGCTTCAGTCACCAGTCTCTACCTCCATGTAAAATGGTTAAATTGAAAAGAAAACAGTAACTCTCCCACTTGGAGGCATGATGATCATGTCGTGGCTTTCTAACCCAAAATTAGTAGCCATCAGATTACATACAGTAAACTCATTACTGAAAAAAGCACTACTGTCCCCGTCCCCAGACACTTCTATTCTTTTTGCTTTCCAGCAAGATGAAACTTTATTGATCTCCAATCATCGGATAAATATGTTGAGACTTGGCTATCAGTTACCCAGTGTTAAAGAGTACCCTTCCTGATTTACAGAGGAAAAAAGACGGTTACTCACCTTTGTAACTGTTGCTCTTCGAGATGTGTTGCTCATATTCATTCCAAGTAGGTGTGCGTGCGCCGCGTGCACGTTCGTCGGAAGAAT
>NC_133771.1:72478799-72514073 GCF_003597395.2 Chelonoidis abingdonii
GCACCATAGCGGCGCCACTCCAGGGGGCGCCCAGCCGACCCACCGAGTGTTGCTAGGGTAAAAGTCTTCCGACGAACATGCATGCGGCGCGCGCACACCTAACTGGCATGGATATGAGCAAGCACTCGAAGAAGAAGGTCACTTCTGCAAATGTATGGCCTACCAGAAGGTCTTGAAGAAGAAAACCTGGTCTCCTTTTTTGTTTCCTTCTTGAATTACTGGAGTTCATCTTTGAGAGACCATCAGTTTCAAGGCTGTCTTCAGCTCTGCCAGACTTACTACTATCTTAATATGCAGAGATATCTGCATACAATCCAAATACTGTGAAAGGCTACGTTTTTGGGATGTGTGCACATGCAAGTATGTGAGTATCCAACAGATACAGATGACTCAGAAAACTGTGGCGAGAAGGTGAAGGAGGAAGCAAAGCAGGGCAATGGGAAGAGGGGTGAGAGCCAGCTGTTGTTTAAAGCAGCTGTCACTACACAGTAGCATCTAGTTTTTTAAAAAAGAATCTGTTACACTAGATATCTGGTCAAATGGTGGGATTTATGTACAAGTTATTTGGGGAATCATCTCCTCCACCTCTAAAATATTGAAATTCAGGAGGAAGAGGTTACTTACCTTGTACAGTAACTGGATTTCTTCGAGATGTGTCCCCCTATGGGTGCTCCATGCGAGGATGTGCATGCATCTGTACATTCTTGATCAAAGATATTTATCCATAGGTCTACGTCCTACACACACTCATGCTGTGGTATGAGGCACGTAGGGAGGAGCAGACTACTGCCACTCCAGTTCCTTCTCACCCATGAAAGTCCAGTGAGAGACTGAGGCAGGGGAGAAGGAAGGCGGGTAATGGAGCATGCATACTGTAACACCTTGAAGAACTCCAGCTACTGTAAAAGGTAAGTAACCTTTACTTCTTCGAGTAGTGTCCTTACCATGTCAGGAGACTCTCGAGCAGTACCTCCATCACAGAGGAAAGTGTTGAGGTATTGGATTCAGTATGATTCGTAGAACAGCATCAGCAAAGCCACATTGGCTCTGGAAACAGTTAAGAGAGCATAATGCTGGGAAAACGTGTGCAACAAAGACCAAGTAGTTGCCCTGCAGATATTTGAGACAAGTGTATTTTTCAGGTGCGCAATGGAGGTAGACTGAGCCCTGATGGAGTGAGCAATTACTATCATAGGGGGATGTAACAGGAGAATATGCATCCTGCAACCCATTTAGACAGTCTTTGGGAGGAAATCAGATGCCCTTTCATTCGTTCAACAATCAAGATGAAGAGTTTAGGAGAAGTCCTAAACGGCCAAGTCCAGTTGAGGCAACAGGCAAAGGCTCTTTTAACATCTAGTGTATGGAGGCTTGTTTCTTCCTTTGAAGTTTGAGGCTTGAGATAAAACACTCTCACCAGAGAGTCAGCTAGGAGCCACGCTTTGAGGTGAAGCGCTGAGAGGTTGGGGTGGGTGATGGATCCCGACTCCTGGATGAGGAGATTTGCTATCGGAGGAAGACAGAGGAGTGGTTGCAGGAGCATATGAACTACAGCTCTGCAAATGACACCTGGCTTGGACATGCTGGTGCTATGATGGCTATGAATATCTCCTGTTTCAATTTGTTCAGGATCTTGAGCAGGAGACGCATGAGGGGAATAAGCATACCAATCACAAAGCTAAGGAATGATCAGGGCATCTCTCATTGATTTGTGCTCCTTTGGACTGCACTTTGGACTGAATGGAGTTGCAAAGAGATCTCTCTCTGGATGAACCCAAGACAGACATTTTTTTCTGAATATCTTGTTATCCAGCTTCCCTTTTTGATCAGTGCAGAAGCATCTGCTAAGGGAGTCCGCCACTACGTTCTGTCATCCTGTAGATAAGCCACTGAGATCTCTATGCAGTGTGATATGCACCAGTTCCATAGTTTTACAGATTTGGTGCAACAGACTAGGATCTTGCTCTTCCTTGTCAACTGATATAATACATTGCTGCTCCGTTATCCAGCACTACTCTGATTGGGCAACCTCCAGTATGGGGTAAAAAGTGCTGGCAAGTGTAGTGAACTGCTTTGAGCTCTAGCACGTTGATATAGAGGATCACCTCCTGAGGTGCCCATTAGCCCCAAGCTGTGAGGTTATGGGAATGAGAGACCCAGTCTATCAGGGAAGCATCTGTGATGATGATGAGCCTCATAAGAAGAGGCTGTAGGAATGGAACTCCCATGCACATTTTTTTTGATTCCTCCACCAATCTAAAGTATCAAGAACTTTCTGAAGTACGGATAGCTGTTTGGATAGACTGTGTTTGCTGGGGATGTAGACAGTTCTCAGCCAGGCTTGACATCAAGTCCGCAGTCTTGCTAAGGGTGTCACAAATATAACGGTTTCCATATGGCCCAGAAGCTGTATGCAAACCCTTGCTGCATTTCACAGGCTTTGCTGTACTGTTGAAACAAGGTTAGACGTTGTGGCAAAACTGTCCTTAAACAAGTACATCTTGGTAGTGGAAGAGTGATCCTGATGAAGCCGGTGTGTTGAGTGGGCATGAGAGTAGACTATTCCACATTGAAGTGGAGGCCTAGTGAATGCAACAGAGCTAGGGCTTTGCTGGCTGTGCTTTGAGAAATAGGCAACTTTTCAAGAGCCAATTGTCCAGATAGGGAAAGGCAATTATCCCCATCTAGTGAACACTGGCTGCGGCAGCTGACAGGACCTTGGTCAAGACCCTTGGGGCAGCGGAGAGGTCAAAGGGTAGGACATGATACTGGTAGTGGGCCCTGCCTACCACGAAACTTATGAATTGTTTGTGTGAGGAATGTATGGTGATAGAGAGTCCTGAAGCTTGAGGGGAAACAAACCAATCTCCTGGCCTGCGTGCAACATACAACTCTGTTAAAAAGTTCTAAACATTTGAGGAAAAAATGCTATAACACCACAAACTTTCACAAATTCCATGTACTACATAACTGCTTATTGGGCTGCAGCAAAAACTATCCACAACATATAAAGATGCATCAGGAAAACACATGTGCTCTTCTGCTACCACAGCCTTTCACTAGCTTGTGTGTGCCGAGTCATCCAATAACAAAATAATGTGAAACTTAAAATGTATAAAGCAACTGAACAGCTGCAAAATATTTAATACCACTCAGCAGCTGAAAAAAATTGCTTACAGAAGACACTCAACATTATTCAATAGTTGGAAAAAGCTACTTGTGAAACAATTAACATTTACTTAGCTGCTTAAAAATATTGTAGGTATGTAACAGTTCAGACCACTCAAGAGGCTGGACAAGCAATCTTTTCATATTCTTGAAGGGACATACAGCCCTACTCAAAGACATGAAATCTAAGGCTATATTGGAATTGAGAATCAAGGTCTTTAAAAAGCTGAGATTTCACAGAATCATTACAATTGCTACAGCAGTACTTCCTCTCGGATACCTGGTCTGAATCTGGTTTAGGATCGAGTCGTGACTACTTCAGGGTGAGTTATACACACAAATGGATCAAAAATACAGTAAGAATAAAAATATAAAATAGCATTAAACCAACTTCTACTTAAAATCGATCATAATAGTTATTTAGTATTTGTACTGTGGTAAAACCCACTGAGGCCATTTAGGATCAAGGCATCCTTTTGCTAAGTGCTGTAGCAACACACAGGACAAGACAGAAGAGCTTACACTTCAAATAGAAAAGAAAATTTATAAGCAAATGTCAAAGGTACATATCTTGATAGGCTTTTATTTTAAATATAATTTCCCACAAAAAATTTTCCTACTCTATTCCTCTGTCAAGGTGCCTCAGTCAACATGTTCCACCATCACACCAATGAATGGATCCTTCTTCCACCTTGCCTCTACACAGATACAGAATCAGGCTTGGCATGGCTTCGGCAAAGTGCTCTGTAGATGTACAGCACAGCTGGCAGACACAGCCCAATGCAGAACTGGAGTGGGAAAATTCTAGTCAAGCTCATCAGGACAAGCTTTATTCTTACATGAAGCGTCCACTGTCAACACCAGAGATTGGCAACCTCTGGCACGCGGCACGCCAGGGTAAGCGCCCTGGCAGGCCGGGCCGGTTTGTTTACCTGCTGCATCCACAGTTTCGGCTGATCGTGGCTCCCACTGGCTGCGGTTTGCCACTCCAGGCCAATTGGGGCTGTGGGAAGCGGCAGCTAGCACATCCCTGCGCCTGCACCGCTTCCCGCAGCCCCCATTGACCTGGGGGCCCTTAAAACACATGCTTAACTTCAAATGTGAGAGTCACACTTGGTAGGATGATGTCTTAGGTCACTTTACCCTGGCCCCGCCCTTCAGCTGAGAGGAGACAATTGTTGTTAAAAGACCATTTTGAGGAACTTACAGTCTAAGTGGTAGTAAAAGAGTTATGAATATGTGTCGCATGCACAACAATCACAAAATGGAGGGCAATGTAAATAGGAAGGGAGAAAGTATTTTTAATTAAAGCCATAGCCACACCAAAATTGGTTCTAACTTGGAAAGTGACTTTAAAAATGGAATTGGGAAGTGGTTCCATTTTTTAATTATTTTTTTTTGGTGCCTTAATGATTTCCAGAGCAATTCTGCTGAGTTTATAAGACAAAATATGCTTGTAACTGCCACACCCATATACTCAGCCTGAAACCTGAAAGGGGAACTATGTTCTTTTTGGTTCATGCATCATCAGCATCAGTAATGGAGAACCCTCGTTTAGAACTGGGTGAAATATTCTGGCCTGTAATATACAGGAGGTCAGACTAGATAATCTAATGGTCCCTTCTGGACTTAAAAATCTACCAGTGAAGGAACTGTATGGAAAAGCAAATCACCATTTACACCCGTGGAGCACCTCTGCTTTAGGGGTTTGCAGTGGAGAACACTACTATACTGCTGCAAAACAAACAAATACACAAATATCAACTCATTGAGAACAACACCATCGTCATTTATCTGACAAACATACTGAGGTGAAAACGTGAACTGTCTAGGGGATTTTTCTTTCTTTTTAGATTTAAGAGTAGGCACTTGTTCCAAGAACAATTTTTTGCCACTGTATCCTGGAGCTTCAAAATTAGCCAGCAAAGTTCTGGAAATGCTTCCAAGGGATGAGTCTAGGTAAGTGCCTTAGATGCTACAGTTAAATAGACAGCATATTAAATTATAAAACTGTATGGAGAGATTCCAAAAACCAAACCTCTTTACACTACTTGTGCAAAATTACTTACCCAACATACAGCCCCTGGCAACTCTCTTCAGGCAAACAAATTGCTGCTTTAGGCAGTTGACTACCTCCAACTGGATGTTGTGTGGCTCAACTTTTTTGCCGTAAGAATCACCTATAGTTATACCTAGAAACAGAAACAAAACCAAAATCCTTTGTAAGAAATATGCAAATTTAGTAGTCTTTTTGTTCACCACATTGGGGCAAAAGCAGCTTGATGGGGAAATTTATAAAATTCTCAAGCCTCCTTTTACAATGAACTACAAATCTAACTACACCAGGAACAAAAAATAAAGGACTTAATGCAACAACGAAGCCAACAAGCTACTAAGCCTCACATCTGCTGTTGTTAAGATCATAAATGCTTAGAGAGAGAGTGGGGGAGGGCTGCTCAGAATTGGACAGTTGAAATTCTTTGAATTTCAAAAACTTTGATGAATTTTTTGTGAAAAATGTTTGCAATTTTCTAATCATTTCATGTAGAGCGGGTTGAATTTTTTTCCAACATTAAGAATTTAAATAAAAATGAGGCTGAAAATTAGCAAGACGATTTTAACTTTCTTCAGCCAGCTCTGCCTAGAATGTTCTGAAACAATAGTAAGGTGAAATGCAAACTCCATTACAGTCAATGGCAAAACTCCTACTGATTTCAGTGCGGCCAGGATTTCATGACTTGTGTTTAGATTAAAATATACTGAACAAAGAGAAGAAAGAAGTACCATTGTTGATAAAAGGCAGACAGGTTTTTTTTTTTGTTTACACAGGTATGTTCCTTAATTGTTAGGCGTGTTAGCAATTCAGTGATTAGGCAAATTAATGCAAACATGTATGCTTATCATGTTGGGAGGCTACTGTTGCTTGGTTTATTTAAATCTATTTGAATCTATCAGTTTATGTCTGAATAATCGCTTTCGGTCTTATTTGTGAAATTAATGTGAATTCTTACAAAAGGGACTTGCTATGGAATTACCAATCAAACTGACATTTACAAAAACAAATCTACTTTCAAACTGAGAAGCCAAAAAAATAAGAAATAAAAAAAAACCATGGCCACTGCTCAGTCATGACATTCTTCCTGTAATTTTGGAAAAGCAGATAGTGACCAAATTTCTGGTAGTCACAGTGATTAATAACATGAAGTGACACAGTATTCATTAATGAGGTGCATCATAGTCCTTGAAGCTGTTTCCGTAGAAACTCTGAATTCAAGCAATACCGAGATGCTTCATGACTCAGCAGAAAAATGCTAAAAGTGGGTGCTAATCTGTTGCAGGCAGCAAAGAATGATTTTATCAGGCATTTCAAACTGAAAATCCTGAACAAAATTCAGCAGATGTGAACTTACACTGAACTTCTACTCACACCACGATTTAAAAGAGGCTTTGCTACACTGTTACAACAACATTTTGCTCAAATGTGTCTGAGACTTTTAATACTATATACAGGATAAAACATTTGCCTAATGCTGGGACTTTTGCTGCTGTCTATGACGTGGTCCCGCAGAGTGAATCTCTGCTCCTCAGCTCCCATTTCCACTACTGAGTCATGTGCAGCATGCTTGTATTTCTTTCTTTCTGCAGCATGGCCTGTATCTAGCACTATATTCTGTGCAGTTCCTCCTTCCTGATGGCCAAGAAGTGAAACCGTTCCTTGCTCAGATTTAATGTGGCTAGCATGGCAGTAATACATTGAGTCCAGGCCAGGCAGGCATCCTCTTGCTCCCTGGCTTTCTTGGACTGTATTGAATCCCGTTATGCCATCTGCAACATATCACCTCCTATTGCTGAACTGCTCCTGACAATACTACTGCCACAATGAGCCCAGGAAAGAGGAGACAATACTATGCAGTCCTTTACCATATTAGCTTTTCACCCATCCATTTTGTCTGTGGCTGCAACTCCTTAAATGTTTTAAGTCCTTTTGAAAAATTAATTACTGGATCCCAATGCACATGCAGATACTGGTCTCAGGGCATATGACTTCAGATGAATTTTTGGAAGTTCAACCCTATGTAAGAGTTCTAAAAAAGGGGATTTAGTTACCACCTTTAGTTACCATACTCATTTAAAGGAGGGAAGGTGATGTCCTAGTTCAAAAGGTATTTTCTAACTTTTGCAGCTGAATCTGATGATCTAGGAACTTTTACTAAGATTCCTTACTCCTTTACCTGAATCAAAAACAAAGACCATCATTTCTATAGCACTGAAAACAGTGATCAATAAATATAGACAAATTCCAGATTCCAAAAAGAATAAAGCTGACACCCGTCTAATCTACCTGCCTTGAGTGTGTAGAAATAAAGTTTACATCAGACACTTTTAGGGCTATGGGTCTGAAAGTCAAGGTTCCACAAGACTAGCCCAGCCCACCTGCTTACTTAACATGAGACACTAGCTGACTATGTGAGGAAAATTCAAATCTCAAGTGTCAGGGCTTAACTGATTGGTCTGGAAGAAATAAAAGTGCTTCATTTTTCTGCCATTCTACCTATAATACATTTTGTAATAATCAACGAGTTGTTCAGCCTATTTTAAAGATAGACATCAAGCTTCTGACAACTCACACTGTACAAAAAGTTGCTCACACTGCAGAAAATATTTGCCACACACAACTGATGTTCAAAATTAATTCACAGCAGCACCATCAGCTGCAGAAAGCTGTGACAAACTGTGTCATGTGTTGACAGAGTCATAAATTGTTAGTTAAAAAAAGTTACACTTTCTCTCTTCAGCCACCTCACAGTTAACATTAGGAATGGGTGTAGAATGCAGTTTGAGGATTTGCCAGCTTCACGAGTATTTGGGGTTCACAAAGCATGTTGACCTGTGAAACTTACTACCCTGTCAGTTAAACCTGTGCTTATTTTCATGAAGATTCAATTTTTAAAAAATTCTTTACTACCTTCCAAGAAGCCTCTGCTGTGTAAACAATGAAGAAAGCTATGAAAAAAAAACCTCGCATAGTGCTCATGCTCACCTATCTCCCAGCACATTTAGACCTGACCAGTGAAAAATATTCTATATTAACTGTTCATGGCCATGGAAACCAACCAACAACCCACTTTAAATCGAAAAATAAAGTTTACAACAAAGGCTTTTATTGATTCTAATCACAGACTAGTTTGTATGCGATATCACAAGTGAATATATTTTCTTACTGAGAATACTTCTGGTCCTCACTAGACAAGCTAAATCGACCCCTGGTGGATTGATCATCGCAGCGTCAATCCCACCAGTAGTGGAGACAAGCCCTAAAGGTTCCTACTTGCTCCAAACAAGAATAAGATAAGCCATCAAAAGAAGATAGGAGAAACAATGCCAGGAGAACTAAATACATGGATTTCTTTAGTTGAGAATTAAGTACTTTTTGCATTGAACTGCTCTGCTCCTCAGTACACGCAAATTAAATGCAAGGGAGCCTAAAGCAGCAAACAAACCAAAAACTTAGGGTGGGTACTGTGTGTCGAAAAATCATGGTGGCAAAAGAAGTTAATCCCAGAGTATAACATAGGTAAGTGATCATTCTCTTCATTAGCCAAATCATCTCCACTAGTCTATTCATACATAAATGCAACACAGAATTTTCAAAATGCAAGATGTTCCACATTTTCTGGAAGCAATCTGGATGTGCTATTTGCAACATCAGGCCAGTATGTACACTGTTTCATTTTGCTTTCTGGTATTCATATGGGCAGCTCACAATATATTTAAGTGGTTAATGCAAGTAACTGCACACCACTGCTGGAATGGTTTGCTCAACATATGGCTAAACAGGTGCAGCAGTGATCTGTGTAAGATCTCTTCAAAAGCTGATGCCTGTGCAACCCTGAGTCCAAACTACTGCTGCTACATACTAATAAAATGTTAAGTGGAATGAGATTTTTATTGACCTGTTAATTTGGTCACACTGCACCCTACACACATTTTTCTTGAAAATTGTAAATCTTATTTAAGTTAACATTATCTTACATACTAAACTATTTTTGTAATGTAGTAGAAGCCCTAACTCCTGGTTTTTGAGACTTGATTTCAGGTTGGCACTGCACAAAACACTAGTTTTGCATTGCATGCATGCATTAAGTTGATTTGCACACACACCGCCACTCCTACTTGCACACAACCCGTATATGCTCCAGTAAAGAATTTCTACACCACCTGAGACCTTATTCTGACAAGTGAAATTGATTACTCTTCTAAATCTAATGGAAACAGAGACACTGAGACTACTACTAAGCATTACACATTTACGTCATGCGGGCAAGCTGGACATTATCTGTGCTGCTGAGTGAAATGATATAATCCATGCTCAATTAACTTAGATTGCTTCTCTAAACACAAAGCAATCAAGTGAAAAAAACAGCAACTACCAAACAGTTATATATACTTAGAATGCATCACATGAATATACTATCCCGCTAGTCACAGTCCATCAGGCCATAAGGCTGAAACAGAAGATAGCCCAAGTATTAACTAGACTACTTCAGCAGTTTGCTGGGGACTTTCTTCTGTTCTACACAGATGGTAACATTAATTTTCTTCCTATTCCAGGAAAACTGAAAATCTAAATTATTACATCAAAAATTATCTGGATTATCGAAGTAATGGGCCCCTTCTCTCCTGTGCACTTTATTGACAGTGTGTGTGTGTGAGAGAGAAAGAAATTGAATTTTTTTTTTTAACCAACTCTATTTGTGAGTACTGAGAGATCCACGGGAAGCCAGGTGATTACATGGATATGTCCCTTGTTTGCACCACTGCTTGCTCCTCTCAACCCCACACCTTTGACAGCTCAACTTTTGCAGGAGGAGGGGATGCCTGTCACAGAAGCTTGTGATGGGGACGGGGGTTCATCAGCATGGTTAGTGGAGACCAAGTAAATTACTAGGGACTAAGTATGAAGTAACTTTGCTGCTCTGCCTGCAGGTTGAGGGATGGAGGGAAGGAGGGAATCTGGTAGAAGTTAGCAGATTCCCTCCTGCCCCCCATAGCCCCACATCCTCCCAATGTTCAGAGCAGTTTCCACGGGGTCAGGAGCACCCCTCGAAGAACATTCACTTCTGTAGTCCCATGCCCTGGATCCCAGAATCAGAAGGGAATATTTAGATCATATTCTGTATTCCTCATGCCACTTATATTTAAGGTGATAACATACCAGATAATATACTGCCTAGATTCAATATTTATACTGAAAATCAAAAGTCCTTTAGTTGAGAGGAGTGAATAGGATTCAGCATTATTAATCCCCATGTATCATTTTTTCAAACTTACAGTTTCTACTATAACCCAAACACTGCAATGCTGATCGGTTTTATCAAAAAGTTTCCTCACTCCCAAGACAAATGACATCAATGGCTAAAAAGAAAGTGGGTAATTTCCCTATTTATGCTGTACAATTGTCTTCATGTTATTTAAAGGTCACCACTGTCATCAGCAGTACTGCTGAGAGACGTTCCACCCACCAGCAAATAGGAAAGCAGTTAGTTTGGACATTCTGATAGAGCCGTCCTCTGGCAATTGAGAAGGGAAAAAAATCTTTGTTTTCAGCCGAGTGGAGGCTTCAAAAACCTCTTTCATTTCTTAACCTTTAAAGGGACTGTGAGATGTTCAAGCTGGGCTGAACCAAAACCTGTACTGCTTCACACGTGGAAACCATTGGGAAGAGCTTAAAAAACAAAAAACCACCAACCCCTCCATCTCCATGATTCTGAAGTGGCTTTCTGCTTCAGAGAAAAAGCTAAGTGAGGGAAAGGTTGGGTCCCTGTGCATGAAGTATTATATTTATATGTAGCATTAATTATGATGTAGGTCACATCAGTGATGAAGCTGGCCATAAGCACCCAAAGAAAAAAAGTTTTGCTTGTTGGTCTATTAAATCTGTCCAGCCTCCTGTTGAATTTGTGCCAGCAGTGTTCAAACCTAATTAAAATCCTCCAGCTTTGGTAGTGTTTGGGTTTTAAAAAGGATGAACAAGGGAGTCCTCAGACTGCTCTCAAACCCAAGCCCTGCTCTTGGCATGAGCAATGTCAGGCAATTTTATTTTAACATGACGTTAAAACAGAGGTAACTAATTTAAAAATCGCTAAGAAGGCACAAAAGAATGATTAGCCTTAACATCACCAGTTATTGTCAGACACTACACATGGCTATGTATTTTTGTTCCACTGCAAAAGCTGACTTAAAGACTCAGTTCAATAACAGTCCAGTCTTGCAGGTGATGTTCTCTCATATAAAAAGTATCATCTAGAGCTTTAGAGGTATCACATCAGAAAAATCCCTCTCTGCAGGACACTGGTAAAAAAGAACCTAGAATTCTGTGTACATTTCTGGGCCACTCAGCACCAGAAAGTGAACAACAAACTAGACAGAATTTGGAGAAGAGCAAGAAAAAAAATATTAAAAGTGTTTGTTAAGAAGAAAAGTTAATACATTGACCTTGTCTCCAGATAAACATCCATTTGTTGCTGGTGTTGTGATCTCTGTGGTTAAACATCTCCACTTGGTGGCTCGTAGAACTTTTATGATGATTTGAGGGAGAATATTTAAACCAGATCATTTTCTACTTCAAGCATGACTGACTCACCTCAAACCTGACTCCAAACCAAAGGAAAGAATCAGCTCTATGGCTTTCAGAGAACTGTCTCACCTTACACACACACACACACACACACTGCACTACTGAAACACAGTACTGCAACTAGAAATCCCAACATGCAAATTTTATTGGCCCAATCCATTCTTGACCCCTCAAATCCACTCTGATTTTCATAGTAATATAGGTGCAAGCCAAGCAAAATAATTAAATAACTGTGAGACTTATCACATCCCAGAAAATGCAAATATGAATTTAAAGTAACATTAAGGGGGATATATTTCCTCACTATTTTAAAGTAAACTGTCTGCAGATTTGCATGGAAACCTATGAGGAAAACTAGGGGAAAAATTCCTAGGGAAAAAATGTGAATCGTGACATTTAAAAAGTTTTATCTCCTTAGCAATATAGCTACTAATGTTAGCAACACAAGCACAGACAAATCGTATGGGTATAAGCAAAGGTCTCATGCCACATGAAGGGAACCAAGGCAAGGATACTTGGTCTTCCAGATCATTCAGTTCCTACCTTACTCATAAGTTTCTTCCCTACCAGGGACATGTTGGTTTGGATTTTATCCAGGTCTGTGTTCCAAAGTGTTCAATTTCAGTTGTCAAAAAACCTGTTTGAATGCCTTGTTCATTACAGCGGCTTGTAAAAATTATTAGGTATGTTACAAGGCATTTCCCTCTGGAGACTATAAGGGGTGAAGAAAGGGGATGCATAGCGACAGTTTGTGGTTTCTAGTGTGGCAATGAAAATAAATAAATAAGAGGAATACAGGATATAATGTGTTTACATTTGCATGACAAGCTTCCTGGAGACAGTGAGGTTTGCTGCTGCTGAGCTGTCAGTTACTCTATAAACTGCTGCTTCATACTACTGGGAGGTCACTGACTGACCTACTTTCTGATGGAGGAGTTCATATGCTAGTTCTGTACACAAACCCTTTTTTTTTTTTTTTTTTTTAAAAAGGCCACTCTCAACAAACCACAGAAAGTCTCAAACAGCCTTTTAAACCAGCTTGGAAGTTTGACTGATGCTGTGTTAGAATAAAATATTACATAGCCTGGCTCAAGGCCCATTTCCTCAGTCTGCTTATTCTTTTGGAAAAATCCATATTAGCTTTTTTTTTTAAATGAGGTCATGCTGCCATTACATTTTCTTCACTGAACTCTTGCATTGCACCAATACCAATACTAGCTCTATACCTGCAGCAGACATACAGATGGATACACAGCTCTTCTCTTAAACTGTTCTTGAAACACCAAATAGCCAGATATATAAAGTGAGAGTGTTATGGGATCAAGACATAGCTATTAATAGAAAACAAAAACGTGCAGGTGAAACGTACACCTGCTTAAATCATTCGAAGTAGTGTGGCAAATTGCTGGTACTGATCTGCTGGGTCTCGCGCTTTCTCTTCTCTGGGGTAGGTTCAGGGCGCTATTGCTTACCTCTGAACTGGTTCTTAATTACTCCACTAGCGTCCTTGGAGGAGGGGAGTGGAGAGGGAGGGACCTGGGCCCGCCCTCTACTCCAGGTCCCAACCCAGGGGCCCTGAGGGTTGTGGTGAACCACTTGAACTAGCGGTTCCTTCCCCTGGGTTACTTCCCTCTTCTACCTTCTACAGCTTGTGAAGGGCTTCTTGCCTCCCTTCTACACAAGCCTGGTGCCCCTTACCTAGGGTTTCTTCTGGACTTCACAATCCACCACAGCACTCCTCCAAACTTTCTATTTTTCTCTTATCAAACTCTTTTCTTCTCCAACTTCTGCAACCTACACTCTGCTCCAATCAAACCTTCCTCCTTCAACTCCCCCACTGTCTGACTGAAGCAGGGGTTTTTATCACATGACTGAAGTCAGGTGCTCTAATTGGAGTCAGGTGCTCTAAATGGCTACAGGTGTTCTAGTGAATCTAAAGCAAACCTTCCTCCCTTGGCAGGGAATAAGGCCCCCTGCTAACACTCTCATGCGGCCCTCTGGCCATGCTGTATCACAGTAGCTACCAATCTGACCACATGTTGGGAAATGCTTACAGCAAAAGCTTGTACATGTTGGGAAAGGACAGCAGTGGAGAGAGATGAAACTAAAGAATGACAGAACTCTTCTTCCATACGTATACATCGAAGAAAGTTCCACATATTGCTCTATTCACTGAAAGAAAGTTCCATATATTGCTCTATTCACTAAATGGCTATGTATAGGTAGACTGACAATCTACTACTATTACTGAGATACCTCTCCCCTTGAAATAAAACCTGGGTCAGATGTAGCTTTTTGACAGCACTTCCAGGTACACTGAAAAGGAAATCAAAAGCAGTATATAATCAAAGCTTTACTGCTCGTTGGACAAAGCTCCCAAATCTTCTCAGGTGTAACTGAAAAGAGACAATATGTCAGATAAAGTCAGCCTAACGATGGAGTGAGGCACAACTATTCTGTGGGGAAGGCTCTGGCCTGGGACTCAAGAGATCAGGGTCCAATTCCTAGCCATGCTAGGGACTCCCGCTGTGACCTTGGGCAAAGCACCTAAACGCTGTGTCTCAGTTCCCCGTCTCTAAAATGGAGATCATATTCCTTTTCTCCCTCTCTTTTGATTGCAAGATCTTGGAGGCAGGGACTGTTTCTATGTATTTGTACAGTGCCTAGCACTCCAAGGCCCCAGTCACACTTGAGGTCTCCAGGCACTACCCCAAAACAAATGTATAGTACAGCCAAGCAGAAGATTACATTATCACTGTGTACGCTGTTTGCTTGTTGCTGGACCTGAGGGAGCTACACTATGTAAACTCAGCAGTTTTAATTCCAAAGGGTTGCTGCACCCCCACATTAGGAGGAAAGGGTGTGACTATCATAGGTCCATGTCAGACACTCAGGGTTGCCTCAAGAGAAAACTTATTAAAAGTGTGCAAATGCCACTGTTATAATACAGAAGAAAGTTGACCAAACAACCTGTAATTATTGATAATAATTAGTTTCTTATTTCTGAAGAGCCCATTATGCCACAGATGGAAAATTTCCTCCTGTAAATTTCTTTAACAACTTTTATACACTTTTCCCATAAAACACACGTCACAAACAAAAAAATAGAAAGATGTAGAGGGAAAAGGAAAATATTTATGCACTTAAATCAGAGGCTCAAAACTATTAAACAAACCATTTAATCCTCTTACCCTCATTCCTGTCTTAATTATTTCTAAGTCTCTCAACAATCAACCATTTTGGGGATTCACTACTGTGCAATCTCAACAAATCCCAGCAGTATTCTTCAGCTGAAGAGGCACTCTAACACCAATGAAGTTTCCCTGTATGTTGCACCCAAATTTTGGATTTATAAAAAATGCTGTGATTTGTCAGACTTCAACAACCCTTTACCTCTGCTTACCCAGAAAAGAAAATAGAAGTATCTTAGACATGTGTCCAGAATGATGCCAGAGCATCTGCCATGGCAGCTGTGCCATTGGGCACCTAGAGGAACATTCAAAAAGGGCCAACTGAAAGAGTCCCTGTGTGAAACTCTACTCAGAGAAGGAAAGTTTATGGGATTTAAAAGACATAGAAAAAGCAGTGCAGGATAGACAGGGATGGCGGAACCTTGTTCATGCCCTAAGCAACCTCTGATGACATAGGAAGAATTCAGATTCAGATAGTACATATTCTTACTCGGATATCATCTGATGATGTAGTGTGGTATATAAAGGCTTTAATAGTATGAGTTTTAGGTGACCATACCACTCATAAGCAGCAAATCCATAAATGAAGTATGCAAGTCATTTGAAAGAATGCCAATAAAACCGTGACACCATATCATACCAACACATATTATTCATATGCAACATTTCAGACTTCTTTTTTAAAGAATATTTTAGAGCATTTTCCATAATTTAATTATTACTCTTTTCCTGACCTTCCTTCTATAATGCAGGAGGTCCAACTGCACACACGCCTCAAAGCAACATAAAAATGATAAGTTGTAAAAATGGTACAATCTCTAACAGTTACCTAAAACAGCTTTTCTGTAAATCATATCTCAATTTCAAAGTCCACTTCCTTAATACCCTCAAGGGCTAGGACCAAGTGTTGTCTCTGCTTATGTCTCACTGAAAAGCTAAGATACTTTCCCTTCTAATTGCACAAGGCTCTTGATTGCAGTACTCAATTATCAGAGCTTAAATCCTGATCCAAGGCTGAATATTATCTTTCCTTAGCTATAAGATGCCGGCAGGAGAGTGTGTCCACATGCTTGTGGGAAGGATGGAGCAGAGGGATTCCATATTTTGAGGAGAAGAGAGGACATTTCTCTAAAAGGTTTTTGATTAATTTGTTGTCAGAATGATAGCTATCAGGAGTAGTACTGGCAGAGACTGATTAGTGGGCAGAGAGCAGGTGAGGTGGTCAGCCATGCCTGGAAAATGTAATTTTTTGTTTAGCTTTACAATATAGTAGATGAATGTCAACATCACATAGGAGGTGTGCATTTGTATCTACTGATTCACCCCCCACAGGTGGCAGCAGTGGTGGTATTTATATAACTGCACACTTGGCTGCCTTGTGTGCACTCTTCTCACCAGTCCATCTCCCACTCTTTAGTCCAACATTCTAAAATCCTGAGTAGCTCCTGACAATTGCCATTTGAAACACAAATTGGCCTGTAAGCTCCTTATGGCAGTCATCATTGTTTCATACAGAACATTGCACAATGGGACCTTAACCTGGCTGGCTTCTATGCACTACAGCAGGGGTCGGCAACCTCTGGCACGCGGCTTGCCAGGATAAGTACCTGGCGGGCTGGGCCAGTTTGTTTACCTGCTGTGTTGGCAGGTTCAGCCGATCGCGGCTCCCACTGGCCGCAGTTCGCCGCTCCAGGCCAATGGGGCTGTGGGAAGCAGCGCGGGCCGAGGATTGTGCTGGCCGCAGCTTCCCGTCGCCCCCTTTGGCCTGGAGCAGCAAACCGCGGCCAGTGGGAGCCACGATCAGCTGAATCTGATGATGCGGCAGGTAAACAAACTGGCCCAACCCGCCAGCGTGCTTACCCTGGCAAGCCGCGTGCCAGAGGTTGCTGACACCTGTACTAGGTTTTTCCACAATTAAAATGAAACGCTGAACTTTAGTTTCCCTAGCCCCAAAATATATAGGTATCAGTTGAACACAATGTTTTATTGATGTACAGTAGAACCCCATTTAACCAAGCCTCCATTATCCAGCTCTCCATATTAACTGAAACACCAGCTGCCCGGGGCTGACAGCAGAGAGGCTGTCCACCCAAGTCCCCTACCCCTATTCTAAAATAAGGGATAGAAAGCTTTTTGTCAATCCTCCTGATTATCCAATCTGGTTCCAGTCAGATCAGATAAGCTGTAAATGTAAAGCGCATTCAGAAGTCAACCACAAGAGTGGAGGTTGCACACATTATGTAAGTGACACTGGCACTTCCAGTAAAATGTAGTTAATGATTATTTTTTCACAAAACGTAAAAACTAAAGTTTCTCTGTAAAAACACAAATTCCGCATTTTTCTGTGGGAAACGGATTTCTAGGATCCTAATGATAATAAATTAACTAAGAGATATGTTCCTCTCTTCTCCAAAATCTACACGTGTTCTAAAATTCAAGAGGGGCAACATTCAGTCCAGGGACAATGACAGGCTTTAGGTTCAATGTTTTATGGCCCTTTGAAGCTTGAAAAAAAAAAAGGAGTTTTATACTACGGAAACAAACTACCGTAGAGGCTTTATATAGCAGAAAGCCAGGAAGTCACCTTTCTAATAGCATCAGTTTCTAGCCCTGGAAGATCTAGATATACTGAATTTAAATCTGCAACACAGCAGTGTGTGGAAAAGCTATTTTAAGTAAATTTTAGAAATAGCTAACAGTTACTAGCTAGATTTGACTATACCACACTTGCCAACTGTGGGGTTCTTGCACCTTTCACTGAAGCATCTAGAGCTGGCCTCGAATAGATAGCATACTACAGTGGTGCACAAACTTTTCCAGTCACCCCCCCCTTACCAGTACTGGAATCTTTCCATACCCCACCCTCCATTACGGCACAACCAAGGCTTCCTCAGCATTGGCGCTTGGGCTGAAGGTGGAGCTGGAGCAGAACTGGGGATGGGGGAGGAATTGGGGCTAGTAGCAAAGCTGGTCTATGGGTGGCGAGGGAATGAGGGTAGAGCAGGGGGTAGAGTGGAGCTGAGCTGGCCTGGGGGCTGAACAGGATTGGGGGAGGAGCTGGTCTGGGGACAGGGTGGAGTGGAGCTGGAAGCATTCCACTCTCTACCTACACTCTATGGGGGCGGGCAGTGGAGCTGGTTTGGGGGTGGAGCTGGAGGCAGAATGGAGCTGGGCCTGGAGGCAGAACAGGACTGGGTGCTGAATGGGACTGGTGGCAGAGCTGATCTGGGGGTGCAGAGGGAGTGATGGTGGGAGCTGAGCCTGGAGGCAGAACAGGACTGGGTGCTGAATGGGACTGGTGGCAGAGCTGATCTGGGGGTGCAGAGGGAGTGATGGTGGGAGCTGAGCCTGGAGGCAGAACAGGACTGAGGATTGAACCAGGATTGGAGAGGAGCTGGTCTGGTGCCAGAGAAGGGCTAGAAGTGTGGCATTCTGTCTATGCCCCCATATGGGGGCTGGCCCAGGCCCTACTGTGCACCCCCTTCTCTTGAATGTTCCTATATACCCCCTTAGGGGGGCCTGCCCCATAGTTTGGGGACCACTAGTACACTGTGACTAGATGGACCATGCGTCTGACCCAATACAGCAATTCCCATGTTCCTTTGTGTTCTCTTCCTCTGAGCCATCCCCCCTCCCAACATGTGCACACTCTCTTGCTTTATGTATACAATTGTTGATTGGAGCACAATGTACAATTTAGAAGGGTTTCCTTTCTTGGTGCCCCAGACAAGCAGGCCCCCAGCTTTCCCAGGCTCAAATGCAAGACAGGAGACTGAAATCAAGAATAGTGACAAGATAGCATGTACTTCAATATTGGTGCGAGAGCTGCTGTCTAGACTGCATCATGACAAAAATATAAAAGATCTCCCAGAACCAAGCTTCATTTTTCCAACATACACCACAGGGATGTATATAATCATCACACAGGATTAGAATAGATCTTAGTCTATATTGTGGGGGGAAAGAGGCAAATAATGGAACTTGGAGAACAGAATAAAATGAGGAATTTCTTTTAACTAGAAAAGGTGCTGCAGGGAAACAGATATGGGCTTTATTGCACACACACACTAAACCCTCCACACCAATGTGTAAGTGTGGTGGTCGCATCAAAAATATGGTGCTGTTTAAATGGTATTTCTGAAGTAATACAAGTCAAGTCAAAGGAGGTCATGTCATTCCTAGGTAGGTTGTATGAATTATCATATCAAGCAAGAATAATAATCCTTCCTGAAAGGGTGCAATGCACAGGAACAGAGCAATGCCAGCAAACTAGATTCCAAAGATTTAGGTTATGACAAGAGACTGACGAAGTTAGATCCCTAACAGGTTAAATATAGATAAACTGCAATAACTGAAATATACAAAATGATAGAAATGATACCACATCAAAATAAACTCTTCACTTGCCAACACAGCCTAAAACTGCATGGAGGGGGCGTATTTTTGGACTGGGAGTTCAGCCAAAAGGAAGAGTGCATGTGTGTTGCAAGACACATACAGAGAGTAGATTTTTGGGAAAGTACTCTCAGGCTACAAGGACTCATTTTAGAAGGTCATGTTCTGAAATAAGGAGAGGTAAAGAGAAAAAACAACCCAGACAACAATGAATGAAGTAAAACAGGGCAGGCAAGAAACCCATGGTGTTGCATGGATTTTCTTTTTAAAAGTTTGATGATCTTTGAAACTATTTCTTTCAGCCTCCCCATGTCTTTTTCAGATGTTCCTCATTTTCATGTAGTTTCCTTCACAGACATCTCCCTCACTTTCATGTGTAGCTTACCCCATCTACTCTCTCACTGCTTCCTAACAATCTCATTTTTACAGATTTTTCTCTTCAAAGCTTTGACCCCTACCAGAAACCACCCACATAAATATACAACAAACAGTCTACTAAAAGCTCTTCTTTTCCCCAACAATGGAAACATAACTGACACGAGGTCACCGGTTAGTCAACAATCTTACTAGGGCTATGGATACCAACTGACATTACCATCATGCAGACCTAAGAATGAGCAAGGAACAATGGCCCAATTGTCAAGTTTCTATTCTCAAGACCATTTCTATCTGTGTGTATTCAGAAAAATACAAGAAATACAGCTCTTTCAAATTGGAATGAAATACACCTATAGAAAACTAAAAATAAAGTAAGATGTTGCATTCTTAGCCCTTTCCCTTGGAATGCAACTAGAATCCAGAACAACTAGTTTACCTTAGTTCATACACTGTTACCGACAAATGGATGATGGCCAAATAGTATGCATATATAGGCCTCTATTGTAATATACCTAACATACAAGGAGTGTCCCTAAAACAAACTATTGCCCAAAATACTTTTCAGGATTGAATTCAAGTTAATGATCTGTATAGGTTTATAGTATAAGCCCTGGGATCGGCAACCTTTGGCACACGGCCCATCAGGGAAATCCACTGGTGGGTCCGGACGGTTTGTTTATCTAGCGTCCGCAGGTTCGGCCAATCGCAGCTCCCACTGGCTGCAGTTCACCGTTCCAGGCCAATGGGGGATGAGGGAAGCAGCACAGGCTGAGGGACCTTTGGCACGTGGCCTGTCAAGGAAAATCTGCTGACGGATCGCATGCCAAAGGCAGGGCCGGTTCCAGGCCACAGAGCACCAAGCGCATGCTTGGGGTGGCACGCCGCGGGGGGGCGCTCTGCCGGTTGTTGGGAGGGTGGCAGGCAGCTCTGGTGGAGCTGCCGCAGGCATGGCTGCGGACGGTCTGCTGGTCCCGCGGCTCCAGTGGACCTCCTGCAGAAACGCCTGTGGCAGGTCCACCGGAGCCGCGGGACCAGCTGACCGTCTGCAGAAACACCTGTGGGAGGTCCACCAGAGCCGCGGGACCGGTGAGCGGCAGAGCCCCCCCTACCCCCCCCGCGGCATGCCACCGTGCTTGGGGCGGTGAAATTGCTAGAGCTGGCCCCTGGCCAAAGGTTGCTGATCCCTGGTATAGTCAGAGTGGTGTAAGGGCAATTTCAAAGGGCTGGATTAAAGCATATGCAATATAGGCTCTTGGAGTGAGGTGATGAGATTTGAATCTTAGCTTCCATTTACAAATATATTTTTCTAGCCCTTGTGGACAAAAAAAATCTTGAAAATGTGAGGTGAACATAATCAATGTCAGAAATAATTCCAAGAGGCATGTGACATCTTATTCATCTTAACCCTGAAATGTGCTGCCACCTCAAGGAGGGGCGAGACAATCAGTAGGGGGGTTGGGCTACAAGGGGCCCCAAATTTTCTTAATTCAGCTCTGAGTTAACAGCAAAGCTGCATCCACATACCTGATGTTTTGGTACACGCAAAATGAATAATTATTCTTGCATTATCAAGTGTGGTATGTGCAAGGGCATACTTTTCAGGCATCAACTTAAGTTTGGCCCTTTCAGGTAAACAAATTAAAGCAGGCAGTTGTTAGGCTAATAACACAGAAACAGAAGAATAAAGACTCACAGGTGAGGGAGAAAAGATATAGTTTAAGATGACATTTGAATGTGACAGAGAACCCCTGGGGCAGAGAGATACAGGAATGTTACATGGAACAATGGAAACTGCAGAAGAGACGGTGATGAGATTGAGAAGATACAGTAAAGAGACTGATATAAGACAAGTGGAAGGAGAAGAGCCCAGAAGACAGAGACCATGCTCAAGGAGGAGCCAGTGGATCTGTCTGTCATCATTAAATTGTAAGCTCTTCCAGTTAAGGACTTGTCTTCACTTGGGTTTTACAGGACTCAGCACAATGGGCCCCGGATCATGATTGGGGCATTTGGGTGCTACTGCAATATAAAAGTGACAGATGCTATTTACTGAGTAACACAAAAGAACATAGCAATAGTTTCTAAGCAATGCTCCAACATAGCCCCTTTGGCTTTCTTTTATTTAAGCAAATCCTGTTTAATTTTTTTATATTTGTCAATATAGACAGATTCAAAAGATCAGCTGGTTTCAGTTAATTTATTTCCTTAGCAGGTACATCATTCTCCTTCTGACAGAAAAATCTGTCTATGGTAAATTACATCAGCTGGGAAATTTTTTTTTAAAAAGACTAAATAATTGCTGACTATAATTTGTGCCTTAAATAATAAAGCAATTAATGGCATTTTAGCAGGAGCACATTCTTCTCTCCAGAAATCTCATCTCTTATAAATTGCTTGGTCAACTTCAAATGAGCACAGTATAAATCTCTTCCCAATGCTGCTACAATTATCTATGATAAAGGAGACAGAAGGTAATCCTGTGTTCTGTATACACTGACAGAAAATTTTCATGGTACTCTATACTAATTTATTTCCAACAGGATAAACCTCATGTAGTCCTCCTACATTGCTTGTGTGTCTGAGCGCACAGCCTGGCCCCATACACGCACCTATCCCCAATCAGCACTAAGATTGTAGGACTGGCAGGTGCAGCACATATAAACCACGCGCAGTGGAATTTTGATGTCTATTGCATATTTCACAAATGGTGCAGCTGTGAAAATAGACAGAGACACTCTATAATTAAGACATGTTTTTATTCTGCCCCACCCTCAGACTCTGGCAAGCCAGTCAGTCTTTGGACATAGTACATTCACATAATTCTTTATCATTTCAAATTAAGCCTTTCAGTTTGCATCTAATCTATACAAATGCCTAAAGGAACACTGTCAATTTAAGAATCATATAGTGCAGTGGTTCTCAAACTTTTGTACTGGTAACCCCTTTCACACAACAAGTCTCTGAGTGCGTTCCCCCACCCCCAAAAATATAAAAAAAAGTTTGTACATCTTTAACACCATAATAAATCCTGGATGCCAAGCGGGGTTTGGGGAGGTGGCTGACAACTCGCGACTCCCCATATAATAACCTCGCGACCCTCAAGGGGTCTCAACCCCCAGTTTGAGAACCCCTGATATAGTGTAAGATAGCATTTCTTTACCTACACCATTCACATCATCTTAGATCAGTGATGGGCAACCTGCAGCTTGTCAGGGCAATCCACTGGTGGGCCACTAGACAGTGTTTACATTGACCGTCCACAGGCACAGCTGCCCGCAGCTCCCAGTGGCTGCGGTTAGCTGTTCCCAGCCAATGTGAGGTGCGGGAAGTGGCGCGGGCCGCAGGGACGTGCTGGCCGCTGATTCCCATAGCTCCTATTGGCATGGAACGGCGAACCACAGCTACTGGGAGCTGCGGGTGGCCGTGCCTGCAGATGGTTAATGTAAACACTGTCTCGTGGCCCGCCAACGGATTACCCTGCAGGTTGCCCAACACTGTCATAGATTATTAAAAATGAGAACAATACAAATCCACCTTATTTGTTAGTATCTGAGGCAGGGTGGATAAAAATCAATGATTTAAAAAAAATATTAAAAATCGGATTTTTTTTAATTTAAATCGGATTTTTTTCATAAAATGCTTTTTGAGCAAAAAACCCATCTAAAGATAGTTTTAATTAAGATACATTATAGCTCAAAGATATCTCATCATGGAATAAGATTATAAATTCTAATTCTATAGTATGAGAGAATATATTCATGTAATGTTTAAGAAAAGTTTTGTAAATGAGTTCCAATAGTTCATGGATTAGGGACCCAATCTTATGGGGTTCCAGTGGTTTCTGTATAGATTATTTAGGTTAATCTTTCTATCTACCCAGTGGGACTCAGTGCTCAATCTAGAAGATACCATCAGAGATGCTTAGTTTTGCAGTTCTCAAACTGTGGATTTGTGCCTCCAGAGGTAACATGTTTGTTAACAGCAAAAATATTTTTAAATAAACAAATAATATAGAGAGGTGAGAAACAACAGACCTCAACTCTATTGTTCCTCTGAAAATTTGCGTACACAGAGTCAATCCCTTACCTCTCTCTAAAAGTGCAAAGTTTCAATAAGTTCAATGAATAGAAGATTGTTGGGGGTGGAATAGATCTGGACAAGGAGAAGAAGTCTGGAGATAAATGTGAGAAGCGAGGGACATATGCTTGTTTTGTTAAAATACTATATGTTTGCTGTTGAAAAAAAATTCTGAATACTTAACATTGTTGTTTTAGTTAAATAAAACAATTTAAATGTCTGTCTGGTGATGTTCTCCTCCTAATACAGCATGGCAAGAAAATTGTCCAAATATTAATGATTAACCTGTTGAACTGGAGATAGTTCACCTCTCAATGACTTCATAAATATCTGCTTCAATTACCTTTGGTAAATAAAATAACCAAACCACCATTCATTTTCTGATATAGCTATAAAACTAATCTGAAAAGTTCTCAAAATAAATCACTGTTTAAAAACGTATAGTGCGTATCTTCTAAAAATGAAACCTACATCTATCTCTGAGTTGTGAAGAATATGTATTAAGGTTATAACAACCAACAAGAATGCATTTTTATGTAGAAAATCATGATTAAATCGAGCCTTCCTGACTAGTGATTTAGATCAATTCCACCCTGATCTTAGGGCCAGATTTTGCTACCCTTTAACCACTAAGTATGTCACTGATCCTACAAACAATTACTCACACGCTTGACTTTACTACTCAATGAAGCTCCTCACAACAATAACGTTAAGCCTATGTGGCAGTGTCTGCAGGGGGCCTAACACCATACTCAGTGACTAAACACACTGAAACCAGTGGGACTACTTGAGGAGTAAATCTAACCCCACAGAAGTAAAAGCTGCAAAAGCTGGCATTATGTTTTTAATTTGGTTTACTTGTTTCTTGCATTCCTCTTAGCTATGACAATGGAAATTAATGGAATTTCATCAATTACAGTACATTTTGATTTCAGATTCTCAAGTACTGGCACACTAATGTAGCAAACTCTGAAGGTGGGATATTGCTTTCTATTTTTTAAATGGGAACATTTTTACTGACCTTAGGTTTTGTAACACCTTGTTTAACATAGTCTAAATTTTGGGCCACATTTGACTTGACAATATCCCTTTACCAACCTTTGGGAGTCCCAAGACACAAAGTGTGCAGGCCACAGAAAGATGCTGACAAGGCTGATATGAAAGTAATTTTTAGCCAATTTTTATATGACTTACAGTATATTCTTCTGTAAAAAGATTTTTCTATGAAGCTTTAAAGGGACCTTACAAGATACTAATCTACCGTCAGTTACTAAACAATGCTGTAAATCAGGGGTTCTCAAACTGGGGATCGGGACCTTTCAGGAGGTCACAAGATTATTACATGAGGGGTTGCAAGCTATCAACATCCACCCCAAACCCTACTTTGCCTCCAGCATTTATAATAGTGTTAAATATATTAAAAAGTGTTTTTAATTTATAAGGGGGGGGTCGTACTCAGGCTTGCTGTGTGAAAGGGGTCACCAGTACAAAAGTTTGAGAGCCACTGGTGTAAATCAACGTAGCTCCACTGAAGTTAATGAGGTTATGCAGATATACACCTGCTGAGGATCTGATCTCATTACTTCATCTACAACTGTTTCAACATCTCCCTCTTCCTACTTACAAACATACCCACATATGGAGCACAGCATATGAGCTAATCAAAAACACCAGATTTTTATCCAATTTAGCCAACTCTTATTTATCTGTGTACTTAAGAGGCCCTGTCGTAGATGTGTGGGTGTCAGAGGCTTGGCTAAGTGGAAACAATGCTACTGAGGAGTGGGAGGAGTAAGTCAGGGAGCCAGACCAGGCTTCCTGATTCTCAGATTCACCCCAGCCTTGACGTCAGCAACTTTGAATTTCACAACTGGTTGGGGTCTTTAGTGGACCCTGAACTTGCATAGCATTGCTACGGCAAAGCCCTGGAAGTCAGTGTCACAGTCCCTGGCTTAATACAGATGAGCTCCCATCTGATAGGGAAATTTTCTGCTAGGCATTTGCAGATTGAGATACGGCCACTTTGCATCACTCCGTAACACGGACTGTGAGTCTGCCCTTAACTCTGCTATACCTACAATTTATGCATTTTTTTAAAGTTTAACTTCATCTCCTTCTAAGATCTCTCCCTGCTGCCACAATTAACCTAATCTAGGGCCTGGTCCTAAAGACACACATGTAACTTTACATCTGAGAGTAGCTGAACTGACTTTAATAGGGCTAATTATGAGAGCAGAGTTACCCCATGTATGTTTGCTGGACTGGATCCAACATGCACATTTTTAGGTGCTGACTGGATTTTTGTAAATACTTGTCATAAGTGTTTTAAAATCCTGTATCAGCACAGGTCAACTCTATCAATGAAACAAAGCTCACCTAGAAAGCCTTTGCTGCACACAAGCAGGTCACAGAGCTGAAGGATGGAGCTCAGCCCTAAACTGGCCCATGTTTCTTTCCAGTCATGTCACAGACACTACGCCAGAGTCTTCTGTGCTTCTCTCCACAGAAACTGCCAAGCCACAAAACTGAAATTCCCTACCTCAACACCTCCAGTAAAAATCCACACCTCCAACTGACTCCTTCCCAAACACTCTCCCAATAGATGGGGCTTGCAGTATGCCCAGAAGGTAAACAAATCTGGAATATTTCAAAAAGGGAACAGGAGTGAATTCCCAAGTCTAGGTGTCATTCAAGCAAACACTCTGCTAAAATCCCCCTTTCTGTTAGAGCAAGGAAATGTTGGCTTAAACATCTCTGCACATTGCAACCATGGCAGCACTGCATGGAGAGAGAAGCAATCTCTCAGGTGGGCCAGAGGTCCCAAGCTATTTAAGGCTTTATAGGTGAGCGGGATCAATACATTAACTCCCCCGAGAACCTCACAGGCAGCCCTGGCAGATTCTGGGGCACAGATATTGTGAATATGTGGAAGATATGGAGACGAACAGCAGACATAATGGGCACGCTTTCAAGACTGGCTTTCTTCTGCCTTCTGGCACAGATTCGTGCCATGGGAGTTCTGCTCTGCAACTTGCAGCAGGTGCAGCACCCGCTTGAACAAACTCGCTTCTCCTTTGTCCCCAGTGCTCATAATGGAAATTCAATAGGCCTGGTGAGTTTGGGGCCCAGCCGCCCAGCGTACCTATATGCAGGATTTGGGGCCAAGAGAATACCTATATGTAGACCTCAAAATTTCAGATAGATTAAATACAGCAAAACCATGTTTATCTTCATTCAAAACTCCCTCTTAAACACAAGTCAGATGATTCATGCCATGGGATCCATGTGCTCAGTAACTGCCCCATTTATCCAAAGCCCCATTTAGCAACACATTTCAAAGACATCAAAATCATTTCAGATAGACTAGTTTTACTATATTTGAAAAACTCTGCTCTCAGGCCCAGACTTTGGTATTCTGAGCTTCCCTGAAAGAGAGGATGACGTAACTCACACCTAGGGCAATGCAGCGAAATGCACTACTTTAGCCACTTGTGATGTTATCAGCTCTTGCACGGAAAACACATGACCCTCAACGCAGATCTTGGCAAGCAAATAAAAGAACAAGCTTCAGCATCAAATAACTTTAAACGCAAGGCTGACTGAGTTTGAAGTACACATAGCTACATGGCTCTGACTGTACCTAACACCATAATGTGCCCTGCCCCCCGAAGTCATACACAGTGCAAATCAGGACAGAATGTAGCACATGGAAAACAGCATTCAGTCATGGGCATCTCATTATCAGAAAGATGCTGTGACAAATGGAAGGCTACTCAAAGAGGAGCCATAATTATGATTAGAAGGCTACGGAGACTGATTTTGGGGGAAAGATTAAAAGGGCTAAGTATGTATAGCTTGGCTAAATAAGGACAAGGGCAGGGCATGGTAACAGTCCACAAATACAAAACAAGTAAACACCAAAGGGGCAAGCATCATTTAGCTATGTGAAAGTGGAGACTATAATTAAGATGAAGAGAACTGAATTCAGAGCAGGAGAAAGTAATGATCACTATTCGGACTAACTCCATGACAGATAGTTTGCTTACACTGTGGAATACTCTTCCTAGACTAGTGGCTGAAGCCTTCTCTCCTGAGTCATTTAAAATTAGGCTAGTCAAGCAACAGATTTAAAAAAAATTATTAAAGCTAATGTTAAAATGATATAATACATAGGTTAAGAAAAGAGTGTCTGTACATCTGAGTATATACTACTAGACTGGCAGGGAGATGGAGCAGATCAGTGCTTTTCAACCTTTTTGATACCAGGGACTGGCTTGCTCCCTTCCTAAACTGTGCCAGGGAGATCTCAGGGACCCAGCTCACGGACCAGTTGTTGAGAAACACTGGAGTAGATGACATGATAGGTCTTTTCCATCTTTAATTTCTATGCTTATAAAAAAATAATCTGCCAACCAACAGGCTAATAATAATGACACTGCCCCTAGAAATAAACATTATGGCAGTCTGTACACCAGTACTAGAAGCAGAAAAACTGAAATGGGTGAGCTAGAATGATTGGCCTGGAGAAGAGAACGTAACTATTTTAATTATATTACATATATATCCAGGAAGTGGTGGGGTGAGTGATCATCAATGGGACATAACACCTCCCGGCTACACAGTACAAACCAGAGAATAAAAGGGAAGTAGCAACACTCAACATAAAAGATGCCATGAATTCTAAAGCAAAGTGCAATTCAAGGTGAGGAAAACCCAGGTATAGTTTGTAATAAAAATACTAACAAAACAGTGAGAGACTTAACAGTTTTTTGTGATCTAAAACCCTGTGCACACCGTCAAAGACTGCAAAAGCTTCTTAAAATGATAACTACTGTAACAACCATAATGGCTTTTTGTCTGGAATTTTATCTATCAAGACAATGTTAAACATGCAAGTGCCAGTAAATGCCAATGTTACATTCTGGGCTGTGTAATTAGGGGCATTGCCAGCAGATCGAGGGATGTGATGATTCCCCTCTATTCAGCATTGGTGAGGCCTCATCTGGAGTACTGTGTCCAGTTTTGGGCCCCCCACACAAGAAAGATCTGGAAAAATTGGAAAGAATCCAGCAGAGGGCAACACAAATGATTAGGGAGGTGGAGCACATGACTTATGAGGAGAGGCTGAGGGAACTGGGATTGTTTAGTCTGCAGAAGAGAAGACTGAGGAGGAATTTGATAGCTGCTTTCAACTACCTGAAAGGGGGTTCCAAAGAGGATGGATCTAGACTGTTCTCAGTAGTAGCGGATGACAGAACAATGAGTAATGGTCTCAAGCTGCAGTGGGAGAGGTTTAGGTTGGCTATTAGGAAAAAAAATTTCACTAGAACAGTGATGAAGCACTGGAATGGGTTACCTAGTGAGGTGGTGGAATCTCCTTCCTTAGAGGTTTTTAAGGTCAGGCTTGACAAAGCCCTAACTGGGATGATTTAGTTGGGGATTGGTCCTGCTTTGAGCAGGGGGTTGAATTAGATGACCTCCTGAGGTCCCTTCCAAACCTGATATTCTATGATTCCCTACACTACAGGAGTGTTGCAAGGATAAAATACATTAAGACTGTGAGGTGCTGAGACTTAAAAAATTTATTAAAGCTAATTTTAAAATTATATAATACACAAGTTGAGAAAACAGTGTCTGTACATCTGGATATAGGCTAGAAAGATTATCCACAAATACAAAGTTTGTTCTTAAAAGTCACATGATACACATTGTACATAATCAGCAATAACCCAAATTTAGGTGAATAAATTTAAGAATATAGTTTAGATATTAGCTTCCAAATATTCCGGTACATCGCTCATGAAAAGTTATACAAAGATTTGGTTGTGGAAAGCAAAATATACCAATGACTGAAGATTGTGTCTCAGTAATTGAGAATTAGGGTAGATTATATTTTCTAATACAACCTATCAGGGAAGTATTTCAATTACTTTCCTGACTGTGCTTCTCATTGGCACTCCACCTCATCCTTCCTGGTATTGCCAATGTCCAGTGATGTGTTCTATGTAGATGTCCCTCAACCATCTGATGACGTCCGACACCATGAGTTGCCATATCAGCCGAGTGTAAAGTTGACCGTTTCTGCATTCTCTCAGTACTTGCTCTATACTGGGGTCCCATGTGCCCAAGGTTCTGACTATCAGCGTGTGTGTCTGAACCTGGTAACCCCTAGCTCTCAAGGTGTCGGCCAAAGGGGCGCATTTCTTTTCTTTCAAGTACTACAATGACCCTAAGTACCAGATAAGTACCTGGGGGTACGTCTTCACTACCGGCCATATTGGCGGGGAGCAATCGATTTCTCGGGGATCAATATATCGCGTCTTATCTAGACGCGATATATCGATCCCCGAAAGTGCTCCTGTCGACTCCGGAACTCCACCAATGCGAACGGCGGTAGTGGAGTCGACAGGGGGAGCCATGGACGTCAATCCTGCGCCGTGAGGACGGTAGGTAACTCAATCTAAGATACTTCGACTTCAGCTACGTTATTCACGTAGCTGAAGTTGCGTATCTTAGATCGATTCCGCCCCCTAGTGTAGACCAGCCCTAAGACAGACTGATGGCATGAGACAAAGATCTATTACACCAAAGAGCTGGGTTTAATCCCAGCTCTTCCACAAACTTCCTATATAGCTGTGAGCAAATAAAACAATTTATTTGTGCATCACTTATCCCATTCCATTCCACTAAAATACCAGTAATTGTATCGGCTTAACTCTTGCAAGCCATGGAGTGAGGATTCACCAAAGATGAGGTGCAGAAAATTAAGAACTGCCAGTGAAAGAGATGGAAACTCAGGACCTCCTGGAGACCAGCCCAGTTCACATTCTCCAAGGCTGATGGGACTTTGGTGAGCTGAGGATAAGCAAGAGGAAAATCCCTTTTAACCACTTCTTTTTGAACAGTTCATCCTAGATCATGCAAGGTAGGAGATTCCCCTCAACTTGGTCCTGTGCAATAGATAGGAATTGTTCCAGAGCTAAACAGTAGTTAAACTATTAGGCGACAAAGACAAAGTTTTAACATCCTAGGTGCCCAAGGGGTAGTACTATTATACTAACCATAACTAAGGCACAGTTTAAAAGCATAAGAAAGTCAGCAATAGCCTTAACTTAAGTTAAATACCTTAAAATCTAAAGAACCAGCTCAGAAATGCTTCTCAAATACTGCCAGAGTCAAATGATGATAGCGTATCCACAACTAAAAAAAAAGGAAATAAAGCTAACACGGTTGAATAGAAAAGAACAGTAGCTCATCACCACTACGACATTGGCCTTTACAGTGTGGAAATCCAGCCCAAATTATGTCCACATGCTGAAGCAATCTACAACTTAGACTTTGCCTGATGAATTTATTTTTTGAGAGAAAAAATATGAAGGAAAAAAAGCTAAATATGAGCCACACCTGAGATTGTCAATAGATGTGAACACAGTGGCCAGAACAATTCCGTAAGTCTGCTGGACCACTATAAGATTAAGGCAGTGCTTGAAAAACCTACTCACATAGGCCAAGTGAAAATCTGGGTGTACTTTCAGCCCTATCCAGTCCACCTGATTGCCGCTGGAAGTGCGTCTGTTGAGCCAGCAGAAGTAGCACCTGTCCCCTTCTGTTGGGTTACAGACTCCTGATTGGAGGGGCTGGAGGGCAACCCAACACTTACTCCCTACTCCACCTCCTCAATAGCCAGGGTGAGAGGAGATGGAACAAGGATTTCAGCAGAGACAGTGCTTACATGGACAACGCCTGTCAACAGCTAGATCTGAAGACATGGGAAGATGAAAAAAGTTCGTGGTCAAGACGATCTTATTGTAATTAAACTAAGTGTGGCAAAAATACTACAGCCAATGTTCTGAGTTCAGTGTAAGTCTTTTCTTGAAGTCAAATACACCAAAGCAAAAGAGAAGTATTCACATAGCTCAATTCTGGCGATACGCTAAGAGATTGTTTTCCATTGTCCTCGCTGTCAGAATCAACGCTCCACTAAAAATCAATGGTTTAAGTGCGTAGCAAGTTATTATGGTGTAAGAATGCCAAACACCTTCTGTCAGTGACCACTGAAGTTTTATAGATAAAAATGTAGGAACTCACAAAAGTATAGCATTCAAACTAATGTATAACCTCTCATAAAATAATTTTCCATAATCTCTCTTCAATCAATCTACAGTTGAAAATTCCATTATCAGAGAAGGTGAGGCAAGTGACTCAACAGATCTCATACCTCAGTTTACGAGTGTGTGTTGCCATTAGAAATTTATCATTTTCCCCCAGTAAACCAGAGCTTAGTTTAATTTACAAGAAGCACAAATGTGCTCTTTTGTTTCTGCAACTGAAACATGACTCTTTGATCAACTATTCAGGTCAAGAATTTAAAATGTAGCAAGTAAAAAAAAGCTCAGTTCTCTGGGACAAGGCCATTACTTTTTGGAGTTGTTCTCCTTTGAGAAAAGGGGACTAGAGGAAAAAGGGCTGTTGCCTGCCTGTATTAATTCTCTATCAGTCCCCAGAGGAGGACTGCCAATGCAGCTTTCTAGTGAAGAGGCCATGGTATCATAATGCCTCTTGACAAGAGCAGGCATCCAAGCAAATACAGGTTCTAAAATATCTGCAGCTTAACAGAATCCAAAGGCAGGAGCAGAAATTTGTAGGATGATGTATAAAGAGGAGGAAAAAAACAATTATTTCAGATTTGCAAGATTTAGCCTTTGGGCTGCAAAAAAGTGATCTTGAGGTCTTAATCACTACATCACTGATTTACATCACGTTTGGATTCTGCAATATCTTCATTTGTTCTGAATCATCAACAAGACCCAGGCAACAAATGCATGACATTGAGTGCATATTCATGCATGCACCCAGACAATTAGTTTTGCATAGTATGTTTTAATATTTCTTGTACCTGCAATCTCAGAGAACAAAAATTACAGATAAGCAAGCTTGCTCCTGAGATGCTGCATAAATTAAAGATCAGGTTCATTTACAAGTTTAATTTTCTTAAAGTGAAAGGGTGTGGGAGCACAGGAGGGAAAGCAGGAAAGCACAATGTAGGTTTTTCCCCCCTCACTCTGATCAGATTTTCCCAAATGCTCTGTCATCTCCAAAAGCAATGGACTTAGGATACACAGAAAGTCCAGTGGGCTTGCAAGATTATTTACCTCTCAATTTGTTTTGCCACTCATGTAATTCTACTATCCTTTACTTCAGCACCTGCACTGCAGCCCAGAGGAATGAAAGCTTCCTTCAGGATGGTTGCAATTATTAATTATTTGTTAAGAGCAGACAGTGTGCCTATACCTATACCAGACAGACACAAAAGATACACTCCCTAGCGAAAGAGCTCTCAAACTAAGCAGACAGAATGCAAAACACTTGAGGGATTAATGCAGACAAAGACTGGTTCTTAGAACATCTTTTGATTTTACTATTTCGCTAATGGATGGGTGACAGCAGCGCATACTGATGTGGGGGAGCATACGTGGGTTTCATGAAAGACAGAATGCCAATGTTCATTCTCCCTGGAGACTCAGTCTCACTGATGTGACACCCACGCTCACACTGGAATCACAACTGTGCTAGCTACAATTTTGTTTGAGACTCAGTTGGTGTGATACTGTTTAAATATGCTTTAGCTAGCACAGGGCTAAATTCCAACCTAATTCCCCATTATCTCAAACTTTTTTCCAGGTTTTATTTACAGTTGAAGGGACCTGCATGGTCAGCTGCACCATCAGGCTGGCATGCAAGGAGAACGTAAAGATTGCATTTGATAAAGATGAACTTTATATAGAAAATTGTCTAAATATACAGCTCTGATTAAAAATTATAACTCCTTACACCCTGCATGGAATCATAGGCCTGGTCTACACTACGCATTTAAACCGATTTTAGCAGCGTTAAACCGATTTAACGCTGTACCCGTCCACACTACAAGGCCCTTTATATCGATATAAAGGGCTCTTTAAATCGGTTTCTGTACTCCTCCCCAACAAGAGGAGTAGCGCTAAAATCGGTATTACCGTATAACCAGGATCGAGTATGGTTAGGGCCCGCTGCAAATTGAGAGAATGCCTGACGGGCGGTATCCCACAGTGCAACCACGGACCTTCGTTTCGAGAAGCAATCTGAAACCCCGAGCATGCCATAAACAAAAACCCCCGAACGGGAAAGCCTCGCCAGCGGCAGCCAGAAACCAACATGGCAAGCAACCAAACCAAAACACACCAGAAACTCTCTGATTGTGTAGGGAACAAATCTTCTATACAGAGTTCCGCACAGAGAATGAAATGCCAAGCATTTAAAAATCTCCAGACTACACAGTCTTTTAGCGGAACAATAGCCGTAACGGAAAACCAAAGATCAAATGACACTATGGAGGAGGGCGGTACTGAGACACCTATGCCTAATCCACAGTCCACAACAAGCCCAGAAAAATGATGACATTCTGGCTGAGCTCCGCAAATGCTGTACGGTTTCAATACACACATGTGGCACACATGGACCACTGCTGTATAACCCACAATGTAACTCACACCCCCCTCAACATGAAAAAAAAGGGAGAAATCATTTCTGAATACTCAGCACCCGCTTTCAACCTAGTTCTACAAAGCGCTGCAGACACGATGCTGCGCAGTGAAAAACGCAGTACACGCGCCTCTATCCTCTCTCCCAACGTGGATTGTGCAGAAACTGCTACCCTCCTCCTGTCATCAACCCGTGAGTCCCTGGCGCCCAAGAGCTGCCGGGCGCCTGGGAACAAGATAGATGATCCCGCTCATCCCAAGTAGATAGTACAGTAACGCTGAACGACGCCATCGAGCATACTGTCAAAGCTGGGCTAACTCCCATCAGACACCCCTCCAATTCCTGGAAATGAAAGACGTACTGCCTGGAGATCATAAGCAGCGATGCTAGAATCCTCTCTCCCAACACCACTAAGTTCTGCTGGACTGTCATCCCCCTCATTTTACCACTAACAAAGTCACTTCTTATCCTGCATTCTTATAACACTCAAGACACAAAATGGGGCGGGGGCGGGGACGAGCAGGGAGCCCCAGGAAGTTGAAGAGGAAGAACAACAGATGGGTGCTTTTTATCTGCCAGATGTAACATCTTCATCAACCGCTTAGTAGAAGACTGACTTGAATGGTCATATAATAAACTTTGAGATACTAAATGGAGGTACATACGAAATACATCAAGCACACTTATACAATTGGTGAATATCAACCCGCATTATCTCCGCTTCTCAGATCTGGAGACCAGAGTTGTTGAACGATCAAGAACCAGAGGGACACTAGGTAACTGATTCCAAAAGAGGCAAACCTTGAGCTTTCATTTGTGCAAGGTGGTGTATGATGGGAGGGAACCAGTGAGGAGGAACAAATTCCTAGTTGTTTAGACGACACTTGTTTATTTTCTTCTATTTTTCAT
>NC_133771.1:72514098-72560296 GCF_003597395.2 Chelonoidis abingdonii
CAGAACGACAGATAACCGTCATCTCATTGCCAATTTAAAATGGCAGCAGACGGTACAGAACAACTGATAACCGTCTCTGCTATCATGCAAAAGCAAGTGAATGCTGCTGTGTAGCGCTTCAGTATTGCCTGTGTCAGCAGCATCAGATAGACATACGGTGACAGTAAAAAAAAAAAAAAAAAGCTGACCGGGCTCCATGGTTGCCATGCCAGGGCAATCCAGGGAAAAAGGGTGCGAAATGATTGTCTGCCGTTGCTTTCCCAGACGAAGGAATGAGTGACGACATTTACCCAGGACCACCCGCGATAATGATTTTTGCCCCATCAGGCACTGGGATCTCAACCCAGAATTCCAAGGGGTGGGGGAGACTGCGGGAACTATGGGATAGCTACGGAATAGCTACCCACAGTGCAACGCTCCGGAAATCGATGCTAGCCTCGGACCATGGATTAATGTGCTTAGTGTGGCCGCGTGCACTCGACTTTATACAATCTGTTTTACAAAACCGGTTTATGTAAAATCGGAATAATCCCGTAGTGCAGACGTACCCATAGTTTGAACACTGCATAAGCGCTAGTTATCTTTGGTGCAAGCTTCAGGAGCTGGGATCTAAGAAAATGTATCTTTGCATCAAGAATGTGTCACATCAAGAGTTCCAATAGCTTTGACATTTCCCACTACATACAGTCAGGAAAAATTCCTCTGCCCCTCTTGTTTGATAAATGCAAAATACCGGCATCATAAAGCTCATCTGACACTACCACTCTGAATCTGCATTGAGGTACAGGAACAAAGCAGTACTAATCTAGATGGTCAGAAATTGCTTTAGTGTTTTCTAAAATTGTTGTTTAAATAAGGTCTTGGATACTTTTTGAAAATTAATGTTTTAATTTTAGAGATATCTGTGTGGAAATCATTCAAAGGGTTAGTACCTGGATGCAATAGTACCTGCTTTTATTTCAGTGGCCAATATACAGAAGGTATCTGAATTCTACCATAAGCCTATCTTCCATAAAAATACACTCCATGTGGAAGCCTGACACACATGCTCTCAGAGGGGAAGTACTTCTCCCCCATATGTCCCCCATCTAGTTTATAATTTAAAAAAATCAAAATAAATTCTTAAAGAGGACATGTAGGGTCAATTCCGAAAAGTGCTCATCATTGATCACACTCTGCTCTCATTCAAGTCAATGGGAATTTTGCCTTTGACTTGGATGGGAGCAGAGTCAGGCCATTGCTTTGCACTTTTCAAAATACCGCACAAAGCTTCAAAAGCCCCCAGATTTGATCCACCTTAAAACTAGTATAATGTGATGGGGGGAATCCTCTAAATTAAAAAAAACCCAAGGTGCACTGCATTCTGTTTGCTTTTAAATCTACAACTTCATTGACAGGAAATTAAAACAAACCAGCGCCACATACTCCACAGACTTGAAAAAAATCAAAACGTTTTGTTATCCATCTGTTGGCTCTGCAGCAGCAGCTAAACACTATTCACAGATTGTACAGATATCACCAGTGATGTTATGGCACATAAAATATCCCCAATTCCAGATTAAATAAGATTTGTTCTACAACTTTCTTTTACAGATAAAACACTGAGAACTTGATCAACCTCTCCTCATTTTACACCCATGTAACGCTGTTAAATCAGTGGGGTCTCAAGGCTGTAACTGAGGGCAAAATTAGTCTGTGTTTATTAAAATAATGGTTAAGGTTATGTTAATATTTTGCCCCATTTTGCAATCCCAAGAATATTCAAAGTTAATTGCATCTTTTGTTTAAACATACACAAACATTATATCTGCCTTAAAGAGACAGTGACAGATTGAAAATTATAGCTTTTGAAAAAGCTATTTCCCCCAGCCATGTTACCAACACTTCAGATTTCAAAAATGAAAGAAGATCAAAAATGTAGTTTACTTAACTAATTATTCTCTTTAATTTATATTTTTTGCATTTTACACTCAGCATGGGCAATGCACTTGCAGGTTCTTCTGCACCAATGCAATTCTGTGATGTTTTTAACATTGCCTGGGAACAGTCAAATAAAATTTTCAGTAGCATTTTGAAATAATGACCAGAAAATATTTTCAATAGCACTAGCTTTGTCAAACATTATACAAAGGCTAAATTTTAGTTCTACCTTAGATTAAAGTCTGTAAGTTTGAACTTCATCTAGCATGTCAATTTTAAAACTGTTTCCTTGATACTCACACAGAAGCTGAACAGAGAGACACGCATCCCCATGCACACAACAGCAGACATCTCAATACAAAGTTATTTTTAAAAGTAACGCATATGAATGGTTTTCAAAGGCATAAAGGTTACGTTTGCTCAGATACCTGAGCTTATGAAGAAGAAACTTATTTTGCATCTCTATTCAGCACACAAAGCACATTTACTTTACACATTTTAAGCAACTGATAAATATAGATGGCTTCTTTATATAGTGAAGCTTTAGTTTGTAAGGGGAGTAAGATATTATCATACAGTTCATACTAATATTTATTTTACAATACTCTGCTTGTGTAAAAATAAATAATTCTGGCTTCTCTGTTTGTATTGGTCCAGATCCTTGACTATGGCTGACGGTATGTCTACACTGAACTCATGGGGTGTGACTGCAGTTTATGTAGACATATCTGAGCTAGCTTCTAGCTAGCTAGCGTGGGTACTGGTAGTATTGAAGCTACAGCAGAGTGCACTTCAGCGCAGATCAGCCACATGAGGAATTAGCCAGGATTCTTGGCAGGCCTGTACAGCCCACGCTGCTGAGGCTTCACTGCTCCCATACCTGAGCTTGCTAGATTAAAGTTAGCTTGGGTATGTCTACACATGCAGCAATCACCCTCCATGCTTGCACTGTAGACAACCTGTCAGAGAAACAGTATAGGCTGAATAGGGAGTGATGTATGTGTGAAGGTGGCATAATGCTCACCTGATGGGCCAGCTCCTGGCCTAAGTTAAAGTGCTCATTAGCCTGCTATAGCTTTTGCTTGCTGCCAATTGCCCCAGCAGTCAATGAGGGTTTAATGAGGGAAGTCCCAGCCACACTCCCTTTAAAGAAAAATGCTGGTGTGAGCATGTTACGCTGGTTTTGTGCCACTGGAGGATCCCCTTAAAAATGAAATGATCATGGTGTGGCTGGCTATGCCACCTAAATGGCCAGATTCTGAGTGTGGTGCAGCACAAAATTGTTGCAGCATGCCTTAAATTCGGACCCATTAGACTGCGAGTGGTGACCAGCAGTACTACAGTCACGATTCTTGGATGCATTGCTGGGTTCTGAGTAGTTTATAATTTGGTTGTTTTTCATTTGCTTTGGCTGGAAGTTACAGAAGCAGCAGTTAGAAAGCACATTTAGCTTTATAAGAACTGATTCTCTGTTTCACTCTCAGTGGAAGACTGACAAATTCCCACGGATACTTGCAAACTTTTTGACAAAGTCACCACTACAGTAATTTGTGCTAATGTAGGCTATCATACTGGAAATTACATGAGATCTTGTAACAGGTATCAATGTCTTGAGAGTTATCATTACTCAATTCCAAATGAGACCTTAAACAGAGCTCTGGCTGCTCTGAAAGAACATTAAAGATCTCTATAGCAGTTTTCTGTCATAATACAGTTTGCGCTGGCATCTTTGGAAAAAGCTGCCTGCTTCCTTCCTCATTTGTTGGATAGTATGCTCATACTGATTGTCACATCTGGCTATCACCCTCAATCCCAGAGAAAGAGCCCTTCTCTCTTATACACACACAAGTTTATGAAGCACTTTGAGATTCCTCCTAGGGAAAGATGCTATATAAATGTAACATATTACCACAGACCTACAACATACCGGGTAATATTTTTTGTATAGCACCCTCTTTATATGAAACATTTTACAAGCCAGTCACTGTTCTATGACTCCATCACATAGCATTTTTTTTCAAAAAAATTGACTGTCCTGGGAAAGAAGGATCTGCCAGAGGCACAAATACAAAATGTAAGGATCCAGATTTAAAATGATCTCTCTACAGGTTAGTACAATTAAGTCAGGAGAAAAGATAAAATAGCAGCTTAAATGATTACACAAATAAATAGAGCAAGACCTTGAAAGCATTTTTGTCATTTCCTTCATCAGGAGATAGGACCATCAATCAAAACAAGGCCTGCAGCCTTACCACCTTGAGGCTGTGATCCTGGCAGACATCATAAGGTAAGCAGGGTTGGATACACAGAGTAACTGGATGGAAGACGTGAATGCTACAGAATGTAGAATGTATGTAGTTCCATTGAACTGAATGGGACTATTCACATGTTTAGAGTTATTCACATGTGGGATCAGAGCAACTGTCCTTTCTCTGCTCCATTTCAATCCCAGCAATAACATTAATTAATAGACTAAATCAAAAGGCACTAATTCTAGTCTAATCTCCTGTAAATTGTAGGCCATTAAATTTCACCCCATCATCCATGTATCGAGTCCAAAACTTGTTAAATAGCTTATGTTTCACTAAAGCATATCTTCCAGGCCCTGGTCTACACTACGAGGTTAAAGTCGAATTTAGCTGCGTTAGGTCGATTTTAAAATGAATGCGTCCACACAACCAACCCCATTCTGTCGACTTAAAGGGCTCTTAAAATCAGTTTCTGTACTCCTCCCCGGCAAGGGGAGTAGCACTAAAATTGACCTTGCTATGTTGAATTTGGGGTAGTGCAGATGCAAATCGATGAAATTGGCCTCCGGAAACTATCCCAGAGTGCTCCATTGTGATCGCTCTGGACAGCGGTTTGAACTCAGATGCACTAGCCAGGTACACAGGAAAAGCCCCGGGAACTTTTGAATTTCATTTCCTGTTTGATCAGCGTGGTGAACTCAGCAGCACAGGTGACCATGCAGTCCCCCTAGAATCGTAGAGCGTAGAATGTTTCTACGCTCTCACTATCATCTCCATCCCTTAGGTTATTCCAGATTAGAAGGCAAAAAAAAATGCACTCAGGATGACATGTTTTCTGAGCTCAGGCAGCCCTTCCACACTGACAGGGCACAGCTTAATGCATGGAGGCATTCAGTGGCAGAGGCCAGGAAAGAATTAAGTGAGCCCGAAGAGTGAAGGCAGGACATGATGCTGAGGCTAATGGGAGAGAAAACGGACATGATGAAGCGTCTGTTGGGGCTGCAGGAAAGCCAACAAGAGCACAGACCCCCGCTGCATCCCCTGTATAACTGCCTACTCTCCTTCCCATGTTCCATAGCCTCCTCACCCAGATGCCCAAAGTATGTGGGGGAGTGAGGGGGGCAGGGAGACTTCGGGGACCCAGCCACTCCACTCCAGAGGATGGCCCAAGCAACAGAAGGCTGTCATTCAGATAGTCTGATTTTTTGTGTGGCTACAATAAGCAATATGGCCTTGTCCTTCCTTCCTCCCCTACTCCACCTCACCCAGGCTACCTTGTCCATTATCTCATTTTTTTTAATTAATAAAGAATGCATGATTTCAAAACAATAGGTACAGTAACTCCTCTCTTAACATTGTAATAAAGTTGCATTTTTCAGGAACATAAAGTGAAACAATGTTAAACGAATTCAGTTTTCCCATAAGATTTAATATAAAAGTGGGGGGTTAGGTTCCAAGGAAATTTGGGGGGGGCAGACAAAAGGCATTATATACTGTACTGTGGTTGGGAAGTGCCCCTGGCTTACCCCACACAGGAACAGCCTGCTCCAGCAAGGACGCTAGGAAGCATCTTTGCAGCAGCAGCAGCTTCCCTGGAGAAGAACAGGCTCTTGGGTGAATGCCATCTGGTCCTGGTGACGTGTAATGCTCCAGGCCCACCTCCAGGCCTGTCCCTGCTCCACTCCAGGCCCATCTCTTCCCAGCCCCACTCCACCTCCTCTCCAGAGCATGCCACACCCTGCCCCCCACCCCCAAAGTCCTAAGCACTGCCCACCCTGCTCCTGCCTCTCCCTTCCAGAAAGTCCTAAGTGCTGGGAGGGAGGGAGAGGAGGCGGAGAAGCGGAACTTGTGCAACACTCCCTTGTAAAGTCACTGCTCTTCCACAGAATCTTACAAGCAGGCAGCCAAACGACATTATAAGGGATCATTGCACAACTTTAAACAAGCATGTTCCCTAATTTGGCAGGGACATAACACTGAAACAACGTTAAGTGGGACAACGTTAAATGAGGAGTTACTGTACTTTATTTCGAAGAGGGGAGAGTGGTTGGCTTACAGGGAATTAAAATCAACAAAGGGGACAGGTTTGCAACAAGGAGAAACACAACCGTCACACTGAAGCCTGGCCAGTCATGAAACTGGTTTTCAAAGCCTCTCTGATACGTAGCACACCTTGCTGTGCTCTTCTAATCACCCTGGTGTCTAGCTGCTCAAAATCAGATGTCAGTCAATGAGTTAGGCTGCAAATTTTATCCACACAGATATACACACATGCGGGAATATATGCACCTCCCTACACAAAGACACGGTCTCTTACACACAAAATGCATGCATGCACACACTTGCCTACACAGAGACACTTTTTCATACACTTTTCAGCGACTGCCTAAATCACCCAGCCAGGAAGGGAGGAAGGTGGGCTAGAGGGGAAAAGATGGGGCGTGGGGTGGAGGAGAGAGGATGAGGAAGGAAAGAGACCAAGGACGAGAGCAGGGTGGTGGTGAGAAGGGGGCAGTGAAGAAGAGAGGAGGGTGTGGGGGTATGTGGGGTAGATGGGGATGCAGGGGGAGGCAGAAGGCTACAGTTGCATGAGGATGTGGGGGGCACAGGGGTGTATAAGGACATAATGGGATTGCAGCAGTATATAGAGGTGAATGGGATGTGGGCTGTGTGGGGTGAGAGACATGGGAGTGCTGGCTCTGGGAGGTGGAGAGGATGAGTGGGAGAGCACTGTAAGGGGTACAGGGCTGGGACGGGTAGGTATGGGGGGCAAGACGGGATGGGATAGGGGAGGGATGCAGTGATAGGCGATTGTGGTGCATGGGGGGTTGGAAGAGAGAGGGATGCAGTGAGGGGGATGGGGGTGCAGCCCTATTCCCAGCACTCAGAGATGGGGATACCCATACCTCCAACTCCTGGGTGCTGGCGATGGGGCAACAGGCCACAGTTTGTCACAGGGCAGGCGTTGCAGCTGGAGCCCAGCCATACAAGGAGTGCGAGAAGAGGGTCAGCAGCAGTGGGAGAGGCACACGCCATGCAACCGCTCAACAGCCATCTGGTGAGTGCGAGTCATGATAGTTTCTCCCCTACCCTGGATCCAGCCAATGGGAGCTGTGCCTGCGGGCAGAGCAGCACGCACACTCCCCTGCCCTGGCCACCCCTAGGAGCCAGACATGCTGGCTGCTTCCCAACCGGGAGCCACACAGCGCAATGGCTGGCGCTGCCAACCAAACAGTTAACAGCCCAGTGCTGACTGGAGCCGCCAGGATCTCTTTTCAACTGAGTGTTCCAGTGGAAAACAGGACACCTGGTCACCCTACATACAACCAAGGCCTTCACTATTTGTGATGAATAAAGATCCTATGACACTTCTTGAAATATTAGGGGTATTAACCCTTGTTTCCTTGACAAATTCAAACTTTAGTAATTTCACTCAAGCTACCAAAAAAGTCTCCCGGTAGTTTAAATGAATTATTTTTTCCTTTCTATCACCATTAGTGTAATGCTAGGAAATGAAGAATGATCGCTATGTTCCTCCCCAAGATTAGCCATTTTTCAGTGGTAAGTAAATCCCGTTACATACAATCTGTAAAATGTTTTTTTGTTTCCTCAGAGTTAAAACCACTGTGGAGATGTAAAGTACCATTATTTTGACATTTTCCTTGGTTTCAGAAAAGCAGCCTGGAATCATTTGTATGAAACCTAATCAATAAGCAGAGTGAGCTATAGCCACAATGACAATCTCAGAACATCTTTCCTTTTGTGGTTTATATGTCAAATTACCAGTACCTCTAGAATTGTGTGTCATTTTTAAAACTTTGTCTTTTTAGCTGTTACCTTTGTTATCATATTTTCTTCCCTTCCTTCTCCTTCTCCTCACCCTAAAATCACATTTCTTAACTCCAGAAGTGTAAATGAAGTTCAAACAGAGGAAGTTGATGGTAGTCCACTGCCAATTCCACTTTACAGTCACAGCTTGTTCCCAGAGCTCCATCAGCCCATAGTCAAGGGCTGCTGGCTCAGTTCTGCTCGCTGTCCAGGTTTAATAAGTTCAGCTAGTAATGAGCAATGGCTAGATTGCATTCCAAGACTTTACATCATTCACGAAGCAATTAAGTGTATACCTCTTGGTCTCTTGGAGGAAATGGCGAAGTATCTTATTTCACTGAAAGGATAAATGGAATGCATTTTTCATCTGAATGTTGCAACATAATGAAAAACATCTTATAAAATATTTACTTTCTGTAGATATCAAGAGAAACGTATCTTTAACCAGCTTAGGAAGGATTGCCCTACCTATACACTTTTGGAATTATGAAATGCTTTCACAAGATGTTTAGATAAAATCAAATAGTGTGAGCCATCAGGAAGTATCTCATTGAGATGCTAAAACGCCAGGCAAGGGAGCTTTTGTAAATACACCTCTACCCCAATATAACGCGACCCGATATAACATGAATTCGGATATAACGCGATAAAGCAGCGCTCCGGGGGTGGTGGGGCTGCGCACTCTGGCAGATCAAAGCAATTTCGATATAAGGCAGTTTCACCTATAACGCGGTAAGATTTTTTGGCTCCAGAAGATAGCATTATACTAAGGTAGCAGTGTATATTAACTACTGAGACACAAAGATGTTTAATTTGAAAGACATTTCAGAGATAGTAATACCTTGCACTTTTAAGGTGCTTTTCATAAAGGATCTCAAAGCACTCTACAAACATTAGTGACTTATTAAGTATTATTCCTGACTTTGCAGTTGGGGAAATTAAGGCATAAAAATTAACTAACTTGAGCAGAGGTACACCAGAGAGTGTACCTCCATATCCCTATATTACACTAACAAAAATAAACCAAGCTTCTCTCACACACTTACATTCCCCTTCACTTTAACTGCATCTCCCAATATTCTATTTCTTCTCAGGCCTCTTCTTGTTTAAAAGTTCTACAACAGGAGGCCACAGCTCTTCTGGTGGTGTTTAGAATATTGGTATGTTCTTGAATTAAGAACTCCCCATTTTGACCTGAGATTACCTCTTTTAACGCGTAAGTCTCCAAGTTTTGTGGTTCAGTCCGAAAGAGGAGGAATTATACTGACGTGGCACCTGCACTGCTTCCCCCAGCCTCCCACGGCTGCTACATCAGCAACAGCTGACACTGTTTCCTGCTCCTCTCCCCTGCCGGCCTTTTCAATACATGCAATGCACTAGCAAGGTTTGCTGCTGATACCTTGCACCAAGCAGAACAGCCAAGGCATGGTGGAAGAGAACAGAGAGCAGAGGAGAGAGGTGGCATGGAGATAGTGGGTGCAGGGCAGCAGGAACAGAAAAAAGGAAAGATTAACAGGCCCCATGGCCATGACTCCCTTATATGAATCCTTCCTTACCTGACAGAAAATTATGCAATTTGTATTTTTGAATGATAGGTACTATGTCCTAAAGCTGTTTAAAAAGATTACTATACTAATATTAAAAAAAAACCACTCTCATGACTATCACTGCTGCAGACTGGGGAACCAATAAGCCTACACTGGAATGGGGGAACTTTATAGGCTGGAGAATCAGATTATCCAACACATACAGCCAAATAAATTTAGCTTCTCTGACTGTGGAAAAATCATGACTTATTTTGCTATCTTAACTGAAGATGAATTTACAGAGAGATGACATGTTCAGTCACTTACCAAAAACCTGTGGTTCAATTTTAGAAAGGATGACTAATGTGATAAAGAGACTGAAGGTTTTTTTTTTTAAACTGAATGCAAGAGTCTAGCCATATGAAATAAGCACAGCAGAAGAGTTATGTAATCTTTTCTCTTGTTACTCCCCATTTCCTTAATGCATGCCAGCCAAAAATACAACACTTGCACATTTATCTCACAAAACATGGTTTCACACTCTGAAAGATCAATTACCATGTGCTCCATGAAGCCGGTGGGACTACTCATGAAAATAAGATGAGCAGGGTTTGGCCCACCAATGCAGTGATCATATACTAAAGGCCCTATCCCATTAACACTTACTACTGTGCGTATTCTCTAGTCAATAATACTTCACCAGCCCTAAAATCAGTAGCATTTGAAGGACCATCCCTAAACCTGCTAAACTGCATATACTGTGTAACAGTACTAATGAGCAACTGTAGATAATGCATTTTTTTCTAACACTTACAGTGAAGCAGCAAGATACTCAAAGCTCAGATACAACTTCAAAGCTATGTAAATATTGACACCACGCTCAGAAAAAAAATAGGTAATCATACCAAGGGAACCTTATTATACAATGTTAAAAAATAAATTCTATTCCTTGGCCCTTAATCCCTGCTTCCATTTCCATCCTTTGTGGGAGGGGAGAGGAGGGATATCTCAGAGCAGGGATAGTAAATTGTTTTTGTTTTTTTGGTCAAGGTCCAAATTGCTTGATCAAGGGACAGTCAAGGTTCAGACTCCGAAAAAACATTTTTTTCACATCACAACAATGATAATAATAAGTAAATAAAAAGATTTTGTGGTCCATTCAAAAGTATCTGGCGGTCCAGATTTGGCCTGCGGTCTGCCTATTGACTACTCATGTTTTAGAGTAACAGATTTCTAATTCAGGAACTGCACAGAAACCACAATGATGGGCATGGTACAGTAGGCTAGATAAAACAGCTGAGCCTGCAATCAAGACCATGTGATGTAGAAGTGTTTGGATGATTAATCTGAGCAGTAAATTCAGTCTGAAAGGAGAGAATCTGAATTCAAAGCATCTGAAATACAGCAAATGTTGAGCTTCCAGGTCATGACATAGCAAATCTGAGAGGTCACTCACCAATGAAAATACCTAATGTGAAGACTGCAGATGATGGGGGGTTGGGGGGAGGGGAAGGAGAGGAGAGGAGAAAGGGCATGATCTTGAACCAATTAGCTAAAAATTGTCAAGCAACAGTTAACACTGAGGAATCTTGCAACACTGTTTATATCTTGTCACCATAAACACGTTCTGGGAAGGTACAAAGGGCCTGGGATGAGGGGGTGGGGGGTAGGAACCATGGAAGGTTTTATTTGACCAGTTCAGATTAAGCTGTTAAAGGCAATTTCTTTCCTGGAATGAATACTGACACTCAAATGTGACTATAGTGCTCTCTGACAAGTAGAGAACAAACTTCACAAGATTTAGGTGATTTAGACTTTTTAGGTGAGCATTTTCATGATGGGGCAGGAGAAGTTAGGGTTTTTTAACTATTCTATTCTGTATAGTTCTTATACCATGCTCATCATCATAGTATCTGAGCATCTGAGATTTTTTTAAGCCTTCAGAAAAAAAAACTATTTTTACACCTGCTATTTACCATTTGAAAAGGGAGGAATAAAAGAAAACATGTCCATCCCACTTTAAATCTGTGTCAGAATTTACCTTGTATACATTGGTGTCTGAAATATCTATGACTCTACACCTACAGATTTTGTATTCAAAAAATGCTTTGACCCACAGATTATTTTTTTCTCTCCTGCTGCTTTTCTTTCCCCTCATACCAGCTACTTCACTCTCCTTTCTTCTACAGCTCTTTGTTGCAGAATGTCAGGGTCATCAGTGTCACAGTCTGACATGATTAGTGTTGCTGACATTACACCAGTGTTCTAAGGAAGCAGGCAGAGGGCAGAAAAAAAGATTGCAGCCATTTTAGGAAGAAGGAATCAGGCTAAAACACATATCAGCAAACTGAGTAAAAACTCCCATTTCCCAATTAAAATAAGGTTCTTGAACCACCGCAGCTTTGTGCTGCTTCTAAGCAATCTCTATAATGCCAGATTCATAAAATCGATGCATCTCTGCCTCCACCGCATATATCCCTGAGGTATGTTCCTATTTTTGTGAGATTAAAGCCAAGGACTGGAGTTACAGATAAAGCTTGCACCTATGATTCAGCAGATTCTAACGTTCTGAAGTAGGATGACAATCTGTGTACTATTGAAAGATAGTAGCAGTCCATTACATGTATTGATTTGCAGCACTTTGTCAGCACTAATGATGTTATCTCATTAAGAGAGATAAATGCCCTACTGTTCTACCAAAAGCATCTGCTTCTTATTTTTCTCTCACACACTCCAGCAGGGCACTCAGCAGCAAGCACACTGAAATCAAATTGAAATCCAATGCAAAACTTGCTTACAGAATTGCTTACTAAGTCTTCTTTTTAATTAGGTTTTTCTACTTTTCTTAAATGGTACTTCTGGTTTAGATACTGGGTGGGCGTATCACTGAAAAAACAAATTTTGCTTCTAATCAATTAAATTTGAGGGAGCAGCAGCTGAACACCAGTTAGAGAAGTTTTCAAACAAAGAGAGATGTAATTTGCAATTTCTCAACATTACAATTAATCTTTGCACAAAATAACTATATGGTTGCAACTTTTGTCAGAATACGTAAAATAAAATAGAAAGTAGTATTAATTATTCAGTTTGTTAACACCAAGCAACATGTTGCCATGTGTACTGCAATGGTTTTGTTTCAACAGATTTCCAGTTAAATAAAAAGGTAGCAATTTACCATAATGAATGTTTGATACATAATTCCTTTGTGTATAGGGTCTCTAAATACACATTATTAAAGTCTATTAAATTCTCTATTTAGCAGTATTACTAATGTGCCTATGGGGAAATTATTACAATGAAGCAACACCAGTATTTAAATTCCAGTTATTTAATATGCTCTCCTAATAATCAATCCAGACATCTACTTTAAGATGTAGCCAAACTACTTCCAGAATGGCATCATCCGTATCTTTTCCTACTGTTGTAATAAGAATTGCTTATGGTCATTTAGTTGCTAAACAAAGTAAAAATTAGTATTTTAACCTAACATGTCTTTCATAATTAAAGTTATAGGTTGCTACTGTTCTAGAGTAATACACCCCTCCCTGATTATCCAGACATATCACAGTACTTTGTTGCTAGGGACAGATTCAGCAATAAGTAACCACTGGTAACCATATCTATCAAAACTAGTCTTGTTTCAGTTACGTCTGCAAAGCACTGAGCTCTATAACTAACTTTAGGCCCCATTACTGCATATGACTCAGTGAGGGAATAACAATGAACTTGCGCAGAGTCCACTGAATTTGATTAGAGTCTGAACACAAGCAGCTACCAAATGCACCACCTCCCTAAGCTTCAGAGCCTGAGCTCCAGCTTGAGACCAAACGTCTGAACAGCTATTTTTACTGCCAGAGCACAAGACCTGGTCTGTAGAACTGGGCTGAGAGACTTGATGTTGTAGGCTGCTGCTTACTGTGTAGATGTACCCTTGGGGAACAAATGTAGGTTATTTGCAGAGTATTAAAAGGAGTGTGTGATAAACTTTTTAAAATCCCTTATACCATTCCCTTTCCAAACATTGCAAGTTATAGTTATTAATCTTCTTCTGAAATGTGTTAGATTTCATTGCAATTCATTTTAAAATTTACAGTTAGTTTGATCCATTTAAATGTGTAAGAGCAGCACCAGATCTAGTCCTATTGGGAAGGTTTTGGGTTGTTTTTTTGTTTTTGTTTTTTAACAGAAATAAAATTGTATTATAAAAAGAGAAGAATGGTATTTGGTAAAGTTGCTGGGCTGGGACTCAAGATATGTGGGTTCAGATCCGTCAGACTGGAAAATTCTGCCCTTTCTCTACCCTTCAGTCGCCCACAAGTATAATGGGGAGTACTACTTCCTTACCTCACAGAGATACTGACAGGGTAAATTTATTTATGCCAGTGAGGCTCTCAGACACTACAGTGATGAGGATTATGAAAGTACTTAAGCAGATGAATAGATAGCTTAACTTCCCATCAAGCCACCAGCATAATCTCAACACCAATTTAAAATTCAATTAAACTACAGTTATAAAGAGGAACAATTACTACACCCAGTAAGCAGAAGATAAAAAGGTGTGAAGCTAAATACACATGGAAATAAGGTATCAGTAAGCCATCCTAACACATAAAGCAGTAAGTAGGAATGTGATGCTGCTCAGTACTGTTGCTTATCTATCCTTCCTCAAACACAGACATGAAGAATTTAGACAAAATATATAAAACGACTCTGGCACCCAAATGATTATGAAAATACTCATGAAAAGGAGGGATCAAGCCATAATTTAATCTTGAAAATTATCTTGTATATACAGTGCGAGTTCATCCCTGGCAAGAATGAACCAAATTTTGCCCACTCGTACAGGTTCTGAGATAAGTTCAAGCCCCCAGGCAGGTCTGTGCAGTTATGATATTTTCATATACAGACCAGAGGTAGTCTGTAATAAATCAGAGAGATCCTCAAAAAAGTAACGCAACTGAGTGGATATTTTTGAGCTATACACTAATTCCTATAAATCAATGTCCAGAACACACTCCTTTCTCAAATTATAAACCATTGTAATCAGTTACACAAATGCAACCACATTACCTTGACTGGATTTACATGTGTAACAGAGCAGAATTTATCCTCAGTTGGTTATTTATAGAAGGCCAACATTTCCATAAATTACAGTAAAGAAACCAATTTGTTTAGCTAAACTAAAGCAAGTGAAGCATTCCTTTCATCCTTCAGAAATCAGACATATTTCTTGAGAAGAGGATGTGGGTAGGATCATAACTTAAAAGTTAAATCTATTATCTATTTGTTTGTTTCTACTGTAGACCAGGAAAATTATGATACCAAAGTCCCTGCTCAGAAAGGGCAATAAGACTTTTGGAAAGGGTTTGATTAATTGTTTTATCACGATTTTAGTCAACTTATCTTAACATCCCACTGCAGAACAAAAATTCAGCCAGCATTTAGGTATAATCCCAAGGAATATCACACACAGGACTGGAAGAAGGTACAAAATGTTAAATTAGAGTCTTGTCACTATCATGAAACTGAAGTATAGACACTCTAACCAGGTAGAAGTACAGTGTAAAGATCCATAATCTAATGTGCAGTGGTACTATATTAATGAAGGCATTATCATATGCCTCTCTAAAATATCCCTCTCCTCATCTCTTACACAAAAGTGTCTTGGCATTAGTCATAGCACATGACAGACATATCAGCATCCAGCTGTAGCCTGACAAATGGTATTAACATTTACCTGGTGTGAAAGTTGTGATGTAGCCTTATATTTACACTTTGTATTGGCAGAGAAAGCAGCTACTTCTGCCAGTCACTTTGTCTGTCCTACTATCTACAGTTCTGAAATTCACAAGTGTGTTACCAACTGCAATGCGTCTCCATATCTACTGAAAATACCATTCTCTACTTCTTTTAGCAGAATCAGTGTTCTCGGCTGGGAACAAGGGACTTTTCTATATTGCAGTCATGCCAGTTGCATCACCAAACATTTCCTGATCAAGGCTAAGGGTATGGCTACACTTCGAATTTCAAAGCGCTGCCGCAGCAGCGCTGAATGTGGTCAGAGCGGCAGCACTGGGAGATAGCTCTCCCAGCTCTGCATGTAAACCACATCCTTTACGGGTGTAGCGTGCAGCGCTGGGAGCTGTGCTCCCAGCGCTGCCGCCCTGATTACACTGACGCTTTACAGCGCTGTATCTTGCAGCGCTCAGGGGGGTGTTTTTTCACACCCCTGAGCGCAAAAGTTGCAGCACTGTGAAGTGTGAGTGTAACCATACCCTAAATGTGGCATCTCTGTAGCTATGCTTAGCTAACTAATTTTATTCTCTGCTAACTTTAGGGTTAAATACTAAAATTTCTCCTAAGAAATTTTAACTTACTGGCATCCCCTTACTTCCATCAAACGCAACTTGTCGTAAGTAGTGTACTCCTCACCAGAGCATTCGAGTACCTACTTCCCTGTTTACAGTTAATTCCAGAGATTAAAATTAAAAGAAATAGGAAGAGAGATTTGAGGTACGTCTAAGGCACTGGTGGGTAACCTGCGGCCCACGGGCTGCACACTGCCCGTCAGAGTGATCCTATGGCGAGCCACGGGCACTAGGAGCTGCAGGCGGCCATGCCTGCTGATAGTCAATGTCAACAATGTCTCACGGCCCACCAGCGGATTACTCTAAAAGGCCGCAAGTTGCCCACAACTGGAATACGGTCAATTTGTGAGCAGGGGAGACATTAACTATATTTAAAACTAGCTAACCAAGCAAGTTAACTAATGTCAAGCAACAGCAGTCCCAGCAGCAGTAGAAAACAACTTTAAGCCATGCTTAATTTTGTCATCTTATCCTTTCATGTTCAAACACATTTTAGCAAGTAATGAAAGGGCCATATTCACCTAGTGCATAGTGCTTGACCAACAAAACTTCCTTCAAAGGGATGGCATTTATATACTCAGAGCTCTAAAATCATGTAACACAGCAAAGGTGTCAGAAAGTGACACTACTCACAGATTCCAAGGCCAGAAGGGACCACTGGATCACCCAATCTGACCTCTTGTATAACACAGGCCAGAAAACACCCCCACCTTCAATAATTCCTACAGCATATCTTTTAGAAAAAAAGTCCAATCTCGAATTTAAACATTGCCAGTGATGGAAACTCCATCATGACCTTAGGTAAATGGTTAATTACCCTCATTGTTAAAAACTGCCTTATTTCCAGTCTGAATTTGTTTAGCTTCAACTTCCAGCCATTGGACAGTGTTGTACCTTTATTTGCTAAATTGAAGAGCAAATCATCAAATATATTTGTTCCCCATGTAGGTATTTACAGACTGACCAAGTCACCCCTTAACCTTTTCTCTGTTAAGCAAAATAAATCAAGCTCCTTGCGTATCATGATATGGAATGTTTTCTATTATCTTGACAAACTGTAGTTTCTTAATTTTAATTACATTCATAAGAACATAAGAATTGCTGTATAGTGTCAGACCAAAGGTCCATCTAGCCCAGTAATCCTATCTACGACAAAGTGGCCAATGCCAGTTTGCCCATACGGGAGTGAACCCAACAGGCAATTATCAAGTGATCTCTTCCTGCCATCCATCTCCACCCTCTGACAAAACGAGGCTAGGGACACCATTGCCTTACCCATCCTGGTTTAATAGCCATTTATGGACTTAACCACCATGAATTATCCAGTTCTCTTTTAAACGCTGTCATTGGTCCTAGTCTTCACAACCTCCGTCAGGTAAGGAGTTCCCACAAGCTGACTGCGCGCTGCGTGAAAAAAGACTTCTTGTATTTGTTTTTTAAACCTGCTGCCCATTAATTTCATTTGGTGGCCCCTAGTTCTTTTTATTATGGGGAACAAGTAAATAACTTTTCCTTATTTACTTTCTTCCACATCACTCACTGTTTTATGTACCTCTATCAATCGCCCTTAGTCTTCTCTTATCCAAGCTGAAAAGTCCTAGCCTCTTTAATCTCTCTCCTCATTATAGACCCATTCCAAACCTTTAATCATTTTAGTTGCCTTTCTCTGAACCTTTTCTAATGCCAGTATATCTTTTTTGAGATGAGACCACATCTGTTACGCAGTATTCGAAGATGTGGGCGTACATGGATTTATTAAGGGCATAAGATACTCTCCACTTTTTTCTATTCCCTTTTAATGATTCCTAATCCTGTTTGCTTTTTGACCGCTGCTGCACACTGGCCATGGACGTCTTCAGCCGAAACTATCCACGATGACCCAAGATCTTCTCCCGATTTGTTGAAGCTAAATTAGCCCTCCATCATATGTTATGTATAGAGTTGGGGTATTCTTTCAATGTGCATTACTTTACATTTATCCACATTAAATTTCATTGCATTTTTGTTGCCCAATCCACTAGTTTTGGAGATCTTTTAAGTTCTTCAGTCTGCTTTGGTCTTAACTATCTTGAGTAGTTTAGTATCATCTGCAAACTTTGCCACCTCACTTTTTTCCCCTTTCTGCAGATCATTTATGAATAAGTTGAATAAGATTGGTCCTAGGACTGACTCTTGGGAGACACCACTAGTTATCCCTCTCCATTCTGAGAATTTACCATTTATTCCTACCCTTTGTTCCCTGTCTTTTAACCAGTTCTCAATCCATGAAAGGACCTTCCCTCTTATCCCATGATAACTTAACTTACGTAAGAGCCTTTGGTGAGGGACCTTGTCAAAGGCTTTCTGGAAATCTAAGTACACTATGTCCACTGGATCCGCCTTGTCCACATGTTTGTTCACCCCTTCAAAGAACTCTAATAGATTAGTAAGACATGACTTCCCTTTGCGGAAACCATGTTGACTTTTGCCCAACAATTTATGTTCTCCTATGTGTCTAACAATTTCATTATTTACTGTTGTTTCAACAAATTTGCCCGGTACTGACGTTAGACTTACCAGTCTGTAATTGCTGGGATCACCTCAATATTTTTAAATACTGGCATTACATTCAAATTGAAAACTACAATATGAAATTTTCTAAAATATTCTGAGCATTTGATTTTTGTTTAAGCCAGCACATATGAGACTCAGCTGCTTATTTCTCTCATATATGGCACTTCCTTTTACCTACCATGCAACAGATTGGAGCTATATGAGGGCTGCTGCTAACACTGATGAAAACAAACCTTTAGATAGAGAAAGATCTTCAACATTTGCATGAGCACATAAGTTATCAGATTCATTTATTTATGACGTGACCTAACAATCCAGAGCCATTAAATGTAGAAATGAGCACCAGTTAAAAAGGCACACAGTGCATTTTGAATCTGGATTTCTCGTTGATAGAGAGGAATGAAAATAACCTTTACTGGCAATGTTCTGAAGAATGCAAATGGAAAAGGAGATACCGAAGAAATGCTGAGCTCTTCTGCAAAGGCAAGAAATTCTTAAGATTTATAGCAATAATTCTGACCTGTCGTTGTGGCATCAGAACACTAGATAAATTTAAAAGTCATAGAAGGCCAAAATGAAGTGTTCTCAGACCTGAAATGAATGGATTAAGGATTCAATATTAAAAAGTATCCATTTGGATATGTGTAGTCTTCAATTCTTTTCTAATTTTGATGTTTTGTTTACGTTTAACCTTTACTTTATGTTTTAAATTATTTAAATATTTATATATTATTAAGTTATTTTAAATTCAGTTCAACTTTTGCTCACAACTGTCTAGAATAAATTTAATGCATAGAACAAATCTATCAATTCATCATTTCTTTCAGCATTTTTTGTGAACGAGACCAATAGTTAATGCAGCTTTGTTGTTCCAAGGTTGGTCTCAAGATACTAGAGAGACAATGTGGGTGGACAATATCTTTTATTGGACCAGTTTGTCTGTCTCACCAACAGAAGTTAGTCCAATAAAAGATATTACCTCACCCACTTTGTCCCACAAATAGTTAAGAAAGTCGCTGAAAGAAGGCAGAAGTAGTCAGATTTCAGTTTTGACTTTTATGTGGCGACACTGATCTGCTGTGTAAAGGTGAAAATGGTTCAAAACTGTTTGCAGTATAGAATGCTAAAAATCCAGCTGCAGAATATCAGCTATGAGAGTTCAGAAAGCTTTTTGTGTACCAAAGTTTGAGAAAGATTATGTCATGAAGGCTCTAAAAGCAACCTGAGAGGCGCTATTTTGTTCACTGGCAAGCAAGAAAGACCCACTTTCTGGACCATTCTAAAGGTAAAGATTCACTATTTGGATTAAAAAAAAAATGAAAATAAAAAATTTAAGCAGACAGGAAGTTTATTTAGATACCAGGAGATTGAGGAATGAGCCATGATGTGAGGGGAACAGCACAGTATGCCATTAAATAGAAAGGTAGGAAATGAGCGAGCACTGGTGAAAACAGGCCTTTTTAGTGCATAGTTGAAGAAAAGAGTCTTGGTTAGAGCTAACTTCATTTAAGAAAATAAAAAAAAACACAAGCCAAAGCCAAGTGATAATTTTAGCAGTTGGTAACACCACAGGCAAACCACAAGCGAGAAGCTAATGGACTGCTCAGACAAATGATCGGAAAGTTTGAAGAACCTGGTCCATTACTAACATATGGACTGAAAAATCTGCCACTGTAGCAATATCAGAAGATGCTTGATCATCATCAGAAAACTCTCACAAGCATTCCTTTAGAGAGCCTTTACCAGGTCTTTTGTGGGAATTCAGAAAAAGACATTCCTGTTTGTGCTGTGTTGTTCATTTGGATCAATGCCTGGCTATACCAATAAGCAAAGATTAATCTCTGAAAGGGATTCTCTATGTTCTGTGGAAAGGATGGGAAAGAAATCTAAACTTGTTTGGTCTCCAGCTGAACAGGGACTTTCTAACAGAAGTTTCCTCCTGAACTTGCTTGCTTTCTGATCAATCAAGCTTGCTGACTCCTGGATGATAAGCTGGTCCCAGAGTTTTGCTTGCTCTGGGAGAAGAGAATTTTGCTGTTCATGGATTTATTTCAGAGTGGATTTCAAACTACTTCAAGTGGTTAACAGGGTGGCTAACCAGGAGGCTCTCTCTACATGAAGAGGGAGAAGGGGGGGAAGACATAACCAAACCCCTTAACTAGAAGGAAAAAATTAGAATAATTTTACTGTCATTTAAAAATAACCTTGCATTTTGACACTGTGCCATTTTAGACCCCTGGAAGGGAGGGCTTTGCATGTATTTAGCTCCCTAGAGATATTTCTAGAGAATTTAAATTAAAGCCTCCACTCAGAGTAAATCCCTAATATCCGTTGCTGAGCTGCCCTGAAGATATATACACGGAGGAAAATGCCACACCCCACACTTCCAGCCAGTTCATATATCTTCATAAGAGCTCCCTCTATCTTTTTGTCTAGGGAATTTCTAAGGGAAAGCATGCTTGTTAATAATATAAATGAGCATTGTAAAATGGAGTCGCTGCCAAGCCCACTTTGGGAATCACCTGCCAGCTCCCCAAGAGAAGTTTATAAAATTTGTTAAAGTTTTCTGCTGGAGAGAACTGGGCATCTATCTGGGCTCTTCCAGCATGACTCCACAAATGATGAGCTTCAAGTAAATGAGCCAGATTATCTGGTTCATAAGAGAACATGCTTTGGATCTGCAACTCAGGCACCAGAAAAGGTCTCCAAGATCTTTGGGAAGAACTGAAGATCTCTCAACCTGAAGCACAGCAACAAGAAAGTTCCTCCTCTTCTGAAGCCTCAGTAAAAGTGAACACAATAGCCTTATTGCATGTAGGAAGTGCGAGCTCTAGAAATCCCTTTCAGGATTGCTCTCCGTTATGAAGAGATATAGACAGGCCAGGATCAAAACTTGAACCTAAATTCCATAGCCTTATTGACCAAATTAACCACATCTGGGTGCAGTGCCTCATGGATCCTATGCTACTTCTTTTGACCTGGCTGTTGGCCATGAGGATGACATCTCGTCTGCCAGTTATACATGGTACAGACCCCTTTTGTAGTACAGTGGCATACCCATGTATGCCTACAGAGTTCTAACAATCAGTTCTTGGCCCTGGAGGTAAAGTTCTTCAACTACCTGTGTGACAAAAGAAGCAAACTGCTGGATCACCAGAGACAGAAGCAAGAAAACAATATAGAACCATTATGTAGAAGCAACATGAGGAAAGGAAGTGATATATGCTGTGACTGGCAACCACCAGCCTGTTGATGTCACAGGTAAGAATTAAATGTTGCTCACTGCACTGGTGGCAAACAGAGAGGCAGAGCAGCCACTATATCATGGCATTCTTTAAAACCTGAAATACATCTGTCAAAGAAAATACTTTTACAGTCTGTTAGTAAGCCAACAGACAGAAGAGAAAAGTGCTCAAGGCTGCAATGAAGAAAAATTACTTCAAAAAAAGACAGCCTCTACCTTGTGCATGTTGCATAGACTGAAGTGAAGAGTGAGACACGGCACAAAACATGTAAGCACTTGAATATTTTCCTCCCAGATCCTCAATTCCAGAAGGAGGCAGCACCAGTGTGAATACAAGTATGGAAGAAGCCAAAGTCAAAAATTGCTGGTCTAACTCAAGAGTATGGAACAAGACCATGGAACAAGGGAAAGGCAACCTAGATGGAGCTACTAGAAGGTGGGTGCATAACTAGTTGAAAAACCATTCCCAGAGAGTAGTTATCAGTGGATCACAGTCATGCTGGAAGGGCATAACAAGTGGGGTCCTGCAGAGATCAGCTCTGGGTCCAGTTTGGTTCAATATCTTCATCAATGATTTAGATAATGGTATAGAGAGTACACTTATAAAGTTTGCAGAGGATACCAAGCTGAGAGAGGTTTAAGTGCTTTGGAGGATAGGATTAAAATTCAAAATAATCAGGACAAACTGGAAAAATGGTCTGAAGTAAACAGGATGAAATTCAATAAGGACAAATGCAAAGTACTCCATTTAGAAAGGAACAATCAGTTGCACACACACAAAATGGGAAATGACTGCCTCGGAAGGACTACTGCAAACACAGATCTGGGAGTCATAGTGGACCACAAGCTAAATATGAGTCAACAGTGTAACACTGTTGCAAAAAGGGCAAACATCATTCTGGGATGTATTAGACACGAGAAATAACTCTTCCGCTCTATTCCGCACGCATTAGGCACACTGGAGTATTGTGCCAGTTCTAGCACCACACTTCAGGAAAGATGTGGACAAACTGGAGAGAGTCTGGAGAAGAGCCAGAAAAATGATTAAAGGTCTAGAAAACAAGACCTATGAGGGAAGATTAAAAAAATTGGGTTTGTTCAGTCTGGGAAAGGGAAGACTGAGAGGGGGCATGATAACAGTTTTCAAGTACATAAAAGGTTGTTAGAAGGAGGAGAGAGAAAAATTGTTCTTCTTAACCTCTGAGGATAGGACAAGAAGCAGTGGGCTTAAATTGCAGCAAGGGAGGTTTAGGTTGGACATGACGAAAAACTTCCTGTCAAGGTGTTTAAGCGCTGGAATAAATTGCCCAGAGTGGCTGTGGAATCTCCATCACAGGAGATTAAGAGCCGGGTAGACAAATACCTGTCAGGAATGGTCTAGATAATACTTAGTCCTGCCACAAGTGCAACGGACTGGACTAGATGACCCCTTGAGATCCCTTCCAGTCCTATGATTCCATAAGATGTAGTGGGTCTGAAAGAGTGGATGTGAGATGAGAATTAGCCTGCTCATGGGCACTCCTCACAGAGAAATTTCAAGAAGGAAGGCAGAGGAAGGCAGAGGAAGGCAAGCAGCAGTGAAAGAAAGGGGGAAGAAAAAAGGAGAGCAGATCAAAAGGAAAATAAATGCTGTTCCCAACAACAAAGGAATGAGCAGTTCTTGAGACATGTCTAGGCTGGCTGGTTGTCCAAAGCAAAGGAACAAATAGTGAGAGAATATCAGTTCCGCATTTTCAAAGCAGAGAAATGACCATTTTTGATTTTAAAAAACTGGGTTACTTTTTAGGGGGATAGGAACCACTCTACTGAGATTTTTCTCCTGTCAATATATACTGGATTTACATGGTTAACTTCCCATACCAGGAATTATGCTGATATTTCCAACAGAGCTTAAGGGAGTAAGGTGCCAAAATCTTATTCAATTTCAATTGGATATGGCACAATGGCACCCGGCTCCATAACTAGGAATCCAACACATAATACAAATAAATAATAACCCCACAACAAAAGCAAAGTCTGAGGGAAGGGGGCATATTATCTCTATTTTACAAAGGGGTACAGAGGCCTCTTAGAGCAGACAGAACACTTCTTGTACATCAAAAAATTCTCTCTGTGTCAAGGCTGAGAATAGGACTCAGGAACCCAAACCTCCAGTCTCCCTGCTCCAACCAAATATTTACATCATATACCATAGCCAGCCACCCCCCTAGAATTCTGAAGCACTTTAGGATGAGCATAAGGAGGGAAAAAAACAGAAAAAATGAGTGGAAAAGCTCAGATACACCAAGAAGAAGAGAAACATCAATGAGCCAAACCAAATATTCGTTCCAGCCTGAAAGCACCTTAGTTATAGCTTAGCACTCTCTGTAAAAAAGGCAACTCTACATGAAAAAAGGGATAGGAGCAGTTAGAGAGGCAAGTTTAACAATCCCAGGGTAAGTTTCTTAACGAGCTTTAAGAGTTTAAGAGTCTTTTTTAATTGTTTTTCATTGAACTTGCTTTTTTGCATATGCATTCAAATAAGTCCCAATTCCAGTTTCCACTCCTTTTTGAATTTTCAATTATCCAACCAAAAATATCATTCCTGCAGTATCCGAATATTAAGAAAATCTGGAGTAATGGCAAAAATTATTACTTTGGGTTTTTTTAGGAAGTGCAAGATAAACAGACTACCTTTACAAGAGCAGCAGAGAGTCCTGTGGCACCTTATAGACTAACAGACGTTTTGGATCATGAGCTTTCGTGGGTGAATATCCACTTCGTCAGATGCTTTTACAGATTCAGACTAACACGGCTACCCCTCTCATACTTGATACCTTTACAAGATTATTTAAAATCTTATACAAGTTTGTTCATGCTAGAAAACTGTATATATTAATCCACCTAATTTTCCACTACTTATCACTAAGGATATAAAATGCCATAAATTTGACATATTTCCAAATCCTCCTTTAAAAAAATAGCACTAGAGAGCTTTTTGGTTGCTCTGGGTAGCAAACCAACTCAACTGAATGAGTACAGTCTATTTTCTGATGTAATGAAGATCATGCTGTAACTGATTTCAAAATGATACACACACTTTGCTATAGCTAACAGTGTTATAGTACAGTATGCTTAGAATTGTGTATATCCTCCTCCCTCCACTGTCCTGTTAAATAATCTCTGGAAAGAATTAACCATGAGTAATATTCCAATTCTCCTTGTTCCTCATCCCCGGCAACCCTGGTCATGCTGGCATCAAGACAAAGCAAACTCATCTTGCATCACAGAGCCAATACATTTTCTATAAACCTTCCAGTTAGTAGTTTACTGCTACTGTAATCCTGTGCTGTCCACAGGCTGCAGTGCACCCTTCACATTTTGTGTGTGTGTGTGTGTGTTTTATTTTAAGAAGAGTTTTTTTAATGAATCTGTTTTCAAGTGATTCGCTACAGTGACTCCACCCTGTACTGTAAACTAGACGTTACCTTATACAAGAATGAATCTGCCGCATTCCTCTGTCTAGCTGCCTCAAAGCTGATTTCCTACACTCCCCATCAGAATCAACAGCAACACTCTCTCCCACCCCTTTCTCCTCCTCCTCTCTCCCCCACCCCTTTTTTTTTTCACTGCCTCACTGTGTTTTTGTGTAAATGATCTCACATGACTCAACAAATCCATCTGCCTGCAGCAGGCCAAGTTTGGAGCCTTCCCAGGAGGGAGGAAAAGAATTGCTTTGTGGAAAGGACCTGGAGCTTTGCCCTTTCTCTGGATCAAATTACCCGCTTGTCAGGCCTGACGGATTTGGCTAAAAATAAAAGGAAGCAGGCCATGAAAAGCAGATGAATGAGCTCAGAGTTCCTTAGATAAGATAGGCCTGGTGTTGCCCAAAGCTCCCACAACAGAAACTTCAAATGCTGGGCATGTAAGTGCAATGCTGCAGTCCAAGCAAACTTGGTTGTTTAAAAAAAAATTGCTGTTGAAAACAGATTAAAAAGAGAGAAAACGAGCAAGCGAGAGAGAATAAGAAAGCTGACTGATGTAGGTTCTTAGCTTGTAAAATGTGATACTGCATTTCCACTGCGGGAGGAGGTGGGGGGAGACATTTTAAAGCTACATATGATGTCAACTTCTCAGTCTATGCCAGCAAATAGCTAAAAGTCGTTTGTATAAATGTATGCCCAGAGCCCACAGTGGGTATTAAGCACTTAGCTTGGCAATGTAATGACACACTGTAACCATCTGTAATGTGAAGCAGTCAGCAAAGCCCTGGCTCTGAAAGCTATTTCTCCTAACCATTAACCATATGTTTGGCTCCTCAGCTATCCAACCGGGTGTTCCAGCTTACCATCTGGTTACTATCCACACAAGCAACTGTAAAGCATAGAGTATTTCCCTCTGGAGCTTCATGTTTATCTCTGTCTCTCTCTCAGCTTCCTCCCAGCAACCGTTCCTTCTCATTCACCACCTTCAAAGCAAACTTTACCTCATATTGTGCCACCAAGGCCTTTACTTTAATTACTCAGGAACGTACTGCTATACTGTAAACAAGGCAAGGAGTGGCATTCCAGTTGTATACAATGATGGCCCATATGTGTGTGTGCACAGATTAAAACTGGCAATAGCATCACTTGATACATCATGTTAAAAATAGGAGCATTCTTCACAGATCCAGGAGTAGCTGTGGCACCCTTCACACCCGCTCCACTTTCTGGGAACTGTGCTTTACTGCCCCGCCTCTACCTCCAACTGATCTGCATTCAATCTGGATTACATCAGCTTCATTACTACATGGCAGTAAATTTTCAATAATGAATTCAGCAGCAGAAATATGGTAAATAATATATGCACTGTCCCCAAAGACAGCTTCGTAGGCCCATCTATTTTTCAGAACACAGAGAAACTTCTAAAAAATTAGGGGGAGGGGAAAGATTTTGGGAAAAGGAGATGGAAACACCTCCCCTCTGGTGATTACTAAATAAGCTTCTTTTTAAACTGACAAAGAAGACTTCTACTGCATTTCATTACATTTTTAAAGACGACTTGTACCATATGTCTGTTTTATGATCTTATGAACTTTAACTAGCATTTACATTTTAAAGCATTTTTTTAATCCTGCTCTTTGTTTCTAAAGTGGCCTATGGGAGATCAGCAATAAATTTCCCCCCCAGATTGGCTTGTTTAGGATTAATCATGACCTAATGTAAAATATTCACTGATGCAAGCAACAGGAAATTCAGTAAATGCCATCCTTGCTTCTTTAAAAGACAGTTTACACACTGCAGTGAATCACATGTACAATGTTTATTCAAGTTACCAGTGCTACAAAAAAAAAAAAAAAAAGGACAGGGAACCACTACACTTGCAAATGTGCATTAATAGTGACAATAAGCATACCACACATTCCCATTTCTGTGTCTGGACACTGATATTTTTAACAAAATGAGCTTTTCTACCAATGTAGATGGAGCAACTATATTGCTAGAATAAGCAGTTTCATATTAAAGAAGGGCAACGCTCTCACGAATCTCAAGATAGTAAAACTGTTCACACCATCTCTTGTGTTTTCAAATGACATGCTCTGTCGTGAATCTGAAAGTGCAAAGCTGTGACTGCACTCCCGCCTCACCACCCAAGACAGAATGGACAGAATCTAATAGAAAGGAAATGCATAGGAATAACTAGTTCAGAACAGCTTGATTTAAACTGCCTTGCTCTGCATATTAGTTTACTGCTATGCATTACTGATCATCTTCAACTTGCACTGAACGCCTGTAGTGAAAGAGACAATTTTTCCAAAAAAAAGTGTCCTCTAAAATTAAAAGAGTGCAAAAGGGTTACTGCAGGCCCCCATCCTGCAATGAGATTCTCATGGGAAACCCTTACACCCAGGAGGAGCCCCAGCGACTTCACTGGGGCTGCCTGCAAGCATAAGTGTTTGCCCATGAAGACCCAGTTGCGTAATTGGGGCCCTAGTTATGAGCTCCTTCACAATTAGCATTGCAAACTCCTACTGTGGGAATATAATATCCTCAGTCATTCTAAAACTTGTAGGGTGAAAGCACAAGACATGCAAGTTGTAGACCTAAATATTCCGGCTTGTCTACACAGTGGGGTAATGCACACTACGGGGATGTGATTGCTAAAGCACACTGTGTTGCACATTAATTGGTCTCTGCAGATCCTGCCTCTGCGTACTAGATATTCCACAGTGCACTTTAATGTAGGGCTGTGCACTGCCAGAGAACATTAAGTGCACTCCAGTGGAGTCTACATGGACCAATTCATATGCAACACATTAGTACACTTTAGAAATTACACCCCCATATAGCACATTACCGCACCATGTAGAAAAGCCCTTCTTACAAAAGAGGATCTAAATTGGTTAGGATACATCATTTAGGATACAATGTAACAAAAACTCTTCTGGTGTATTTAAATGTTTTTAGTCTCATTTTAGGGTTCTTAAAATTATTTCAACACAAAAACTCAAGACTGTATGCTCACAGCATAAGATCAACAAAACCCCAACCCTCATATAGCATTCATGAACAACAAATGTCCAGGGAGGATAGTCTTGCCTCTGATCTGAACCAGAATACTTAAGAACAGTATCAGGAGTTACAAAATGAATAATGTCAAATAATAAAGAGGAATGGAAAAGACTAGTTTCTTCCCTGACCACCAATATTGGCAGGGAGGGAGGAAGGATGTAATGGTAATGTAATATAAGGTTACAGATTTTTGAGGCCAGAACAACCCACTGTGTTCGTCTAGACTGATCTCCCACATAACACAGTACTTCCCTGAACTGAAGAAAGAATTAAGTACAGTAGCTGTGGCAGAACTAGAGAATATCTTTCAGAAAAACAACTGGTCTTGATTTAAAAATTCTCAGGGATGGAGAACTCATCACAGCCCTCGGTAAGCTGTTCCAATGGTTAATTACCATAACTAGTAAAAGTTTGCACCTTATTTCTAGTCTGAATCTATCTATCTTGTTTTTCCATCTCACCTGCATTTACTATTCAATCCCTGACAATGGGACACCCTGTCAACTTATGTCAAGTCAAATATTTAAATGTGAGTTAAACGTAATGTCAGATATTACTTAAATCCACTGAACTGCCTTCCCAATATTGCTGGCTCTGCAATCACATTTTCCTATTTTTTAAAAATATGTTTTTCTTCCCATGTTGCTCTGGGTAAAAACCAACACAGACAAAATAGAAAACTGATTGCCTATACAGCTTTATTTATTATTTGAATTACAGTAGGGTGCAGAAGCCCCAAATGAAACTGGGGCTCCTTTTTGATAGGTATGACACAAACAAACAGCCAAGACAGTCTTTTCCATAAATCAGGCCTGCACAACTTGTAAAGCGGTGAGGGCCACATTACTCCAAAGAAAACAGCTGAGGGCCACTGAAACACCACCCCACAACCTCCCTCAAAACACAACACACACACTCCAGCACCGCCTGCACTGCGGAAACAAACCCTCCTTCCCCAGCGCTGTCTCGCCAAAACAACAGCTGTGGGCCAAAAAGAAAGGTTGGGGGGGATACTTTATTAAGAATTTTTCAATTAAAGCAAACAATTTTTTTAATTATTTTAATTTTTTTATGAATCATGGAAAAATGAAAAACACCTGTTCCGTTGAAAGAAAACATTTGTACTTTTCATAATTACCTTGCAAATTTATTAAGAGATATTGCATCTCATTTCGGCAACAAGCTTGTCATATTTGGGGGTCATATTTGAAGTGGATATTTTCATAATGTCTTCCAAATGGCTATCAATCAGAGAAGAACGCTGCTTGTTTTTATTCATGTTCATGATGGAAAATGTTTGTTCACATATGTAAGTGCTTCCAAAAATGCTGAATGTTTTCAGTGCAACTTCAATCAGATTCTTGTATTTTTCATCATCCAGACTTTTGTAGAAGTCCCGCAGGCTGCTTTCTCTGTGCTTATTTTGGTAAACTGCCGAACATTGAAGTTTAATAACCTCCAACTGCAAATCTAGTGGCACTTCCTCTGAATCCATAGAAAAAAGGGATCTTCAATCAGCTTCAACTGGATGTCTTCTTCTTTAGACAAAGTAAGTCTTCTGTCAAATTCTTCAATCAAAAGATCGACGTGCTTTGTGTATTTTTCTCCTACCTCGCCATGTTTGTCCTGAGGGATACACTGTGCACAAGTGGGAAAGTGACACATTTCACCTTTTGACAGCTGACTTCTGAAAAATTTCAATTTCATTTTGAAAGCTTTCATGGCTGCACACATTTGAAATATAAGTTGATTTTTTCCCTGAAGTTGAATGTTGAGATCATTCATGTGTGCTATAATATCACAAAAGAAAAAAAAGAGATCTTGATTCCAGGACTCATTTTCAAGCTCTGGGAATTTTATTGACCCATTTTCTAGGAATTTTGCTACTTCCTCTTTCAAAGCAATGAAACATTGGCACGCTCTTCCTCGACTCAACCACCTCACTTCCGTATGGTAGATTAAGTTGCTGCACTCAGCATCTACCCCTTCAAGAAAGGGCATTTTGAGCCTACGTTTAGTCCTCTAGAATGGATGTAGTTTACAATGGAAACTACTACTGACATTACATGCTCAAATTTTAAGACTGCTACACAAAACCTGCCGACGTATAATGCAGTGATGTTTGGTTATTTGTCTCCCAATAAATTCTTCAAGAAGAGTAACTGCTCCAATATTTTTCCCGCACATAGCTGGAGCACCATCATTACAAATGGCCACCAAGTTTGTGAAATCTAATCCTGACTTATCATTCATGCACTTTATCATTTCATTGGAGACTTCTTTTCCAGTTATGTGACTCATCATGGAGCACATGCGAACAAGTTCTTCAGTAATTTCAAAGTTTTTATTAATACCTCTAATAAAAATAAGAAGTTGGGCGGTGTCTTTTAAATCGGTGCTTTCATCCATAGCTAGGAAGTAAAAGCAGAATTCACTGACTCTCTGCTTTAACTAATCACTTAGATTGGTAGAAATGTCAGCTATTCTTCTCTGTACAGTCATGCATGATAGACTGACATTCTCAAATATTCCCCTCTTTTCTGGATATAACTCAGATACAGCAATCAACATACGCTTTTTTAAAAACTTGACTTCTGTGAAGTATTTCCCAGCAGCAGCAATTTCCTTGGAAATTTGAAAGCTTACTTTAGTAACCGTATCATTCTCAGTGCTCACTTTCTTGAAAATTTGCTCTCCTCCACTAAGGTTTTTTGCTAAACTGGCTGCTTTAATTATTTTTTCATTTGGGTTCAATTTTCGCGAGATTGGGATGTTTAGTTTCAAAGTGCTGCCGAAGGTTGTATTATTTCGGAACGGCTAACGTTTCACAACACACAAGGCACAGTATTTTGTCTCTGGAAACAGTACATAAGTATTTATTCGTCCATTCAGTGTTGAAAAACTCTGTGCTTTGATTCTATTTTTCCCTCTTTCTTTTCACTCATGGTAGCCATTATGAAGCCCAAGATTTTGTTGAATAAATTCACACAGAAGGGAAACACTCACAGTTACACACAAAGAGAAGAGACATCTCACGGCGTGTGGCATACTAGCAAGGTACTGACGGTGTGTGGAAGCCTGTAGAGGGGGAAAGAAACGGCGCACACAGGGTGACCAGATCACAGAAGTAAAATAGAACCCACCCCCTTCCTGGCCGGCCCCACCATCACACCCCTCTTCAACCCCCAAGGGTCACTATATTACCGCACACAGCAGTCAATCACTGCAGTACCAAAAATTAAAATACTGAAAATGAATGCCTCCCTCCAGCCATAGACTCGACGCTCACCTCCTCACCCCCCCACTATAAAGCCTCGCCACCACTGCCCGCCTGCTTGGTTTGTCTTCCCCCCATGAAATAAGGGGAGAGGAAAAGGGGGACAGTTTGATGGGATTTTCTGGGGCTATGAACTAAGCTGGGGAGGGGAAAGGGAGGCAGTGTGAAGGGATTGGATGTGACTGTCCAACATACAAATACAGGGGCCGCAGGGAGCCCTGGCTATTAGGGCGATTAGAGTGTGGCACATGTGTGCGGGGCTGTGAGGCTAGTGCAAGGATATTTTGTGCCCTAGACGAAATTCCACCTTGCACCACCCCCACCCCACACATTGGTTCATTGAGGGGCAAATCCCAACGAGCCTTTATAGACCCCAGGGGCCAGCCTGCCCAGGGGCCAGCCGTGCCCAGGGGCTGCTCCCCATACCAGGTTCCCCTCTGCCCCTGAACTCCCCTGGAGGGTGCACAGCCCCCCCATGAGCCCTCCCCACCCCATCCTGGCAGCCCCCGCCCCGAGTGCACTCACTGGCTTTGCCGGGCTTGGGCCACTGCAGCAGCTCAGCAGGGAGGAGCTGCCTTTCAGAGGCACCAGAGAGCCAGAGCATCTCGCTTTCGGCGGTGGTGAGCCCAAGCCATGGAGGAGCCAGCGTGGTGCAGGGGGCAGCAGCGCTGCAAAGGCAGCGGCACAGCTAATGGGGAGCAGCCACGCCCCCCCCCCCTCCTGCCCAGGGTGTGGCCCGGCATCCCCCCCAAGGGCTCCTACAAGCTGCAGGGGATGCATGCGGGCACTGGCCCCCCATGCGCCCCCTGGCTGCCCCCTCGCCACGCTTAGGCTCTGCGGCTCCTGGGAGCGTGAGCCACCACTGCCGCTGCCCCTCCCGGAGCAGGCTTAGGCCCCGCGCCCTGGCAGCTCTCATGCCTGGGAGCAGGACCGACGCTAGGGGTTTGAACGCCCTAGGCGGACGGCAATTTCGCCGCCCCGCGCGCTGATCCCGCGGCTCCAGTGGAGCTGCCGCAGTGGTGCCTGTGGAGGGTCCAGTGGTCCGCAGCTCCAGCGGAGCTTCTACAGTGGTGCCTGCGGGCGGTCCACTGGAGCCACGCGAGCAGCCGAGCGTCCGCAGGCACGACTGTGGCAGCTCCACCAGAGCCGCCTGCCGCCCCCTCCGCCAAAATGCTGCCCACCAAAAATTCTGGCGCCCTAGGCAATTGCCTAGGCTGCCTAAATGGTAGCACCGGCCCTGCCTGGGAGCCACAAAGCCAAGCATGGCAGGGGGGAGCCGAGAAGCACAAGAGGGGAGCCTGCAGGAACTCTCGTGGGGAGGGGGCGTGCCAGGCTGCAGCCTGGGCAGGAGGGGCAGGGAAATGCAGCTGCTCCCCGCTAGCAGTGCTGCTGCCTTCGCAGGGCTGCTGCCCACCCTGTGCCGCGCCAGCTCCTCCATGGCTGGGGCTCACCGCCCCTGCAAACCGACACTTTGGCTCTTCGGTGCCTCAGGAAGGTGGCTCTTCCCTGCCGAGCCAGGACACCGCTCTTTTAGGGTTACCATATTTCAATGATCAAAAAAAGAGGACGGGGAGAGCCCCATCTGAGCCCCGCCCCATCCACTCCCTCCCACTTCCCAGCCCCCTCAGAACCCCCAACCGCCCCTGCTCTCTGTCCCGACTGCCCTTCCTGAGGCCCCACCCACCCCCTAACTGCCCCCTTAGGACCCTATCCCCTACCTGTCCTCTGGCTGCCCCAACCCTTATCCACACCCCCACAACCAGATAGATCCCCGGAACTCCCACACCCCATCCAACCACTCCCTGCCCCCTGACAGACCCCCTCCCCCCAGAACTCCCGACCCATCCAACCCTCCCTCTGCTCCCTGTTCCCCGACTGCTCTGATCCCTCTCCACACACCCCCGAACTCCCGACCCATCCAACCCTCCCCCTGCTCCCTGTCCCCCGACTGCTCTGATTCCTCTTCACACCCCTGCCCCTTGACAGCCCCCCCAGAACTCCCGACCCATCCAACCCTCATCCTGCTCCCTGACTGCCCCCCGGGACTCCCCTTACCACCATGCTGCTCCAGCGGCTGGCTCCACGTGGAGCCAAACTGCCATGCACACAACCCCTCCCCCACAGAGTGCTGCAACGCAATGCTGAGGCAGGGGGAAGGGAGTAGCGGGGGAGGGACTCTGCCTGCTGGAGGCCGATGGGAGCAGCTAAATCAGGCCCAGGTGCCCAATCAGCCGCACCGCACTCTGAGTGAGGGGAAAAGAGGGGAGAGAGGAAAAATCCCTGCTGGTTGCACTGGCCTGGGTGAACCTGACAGCCTCGCCTCACCGCTTGCCCGCGGGCCGCACAGTGAGCCCACATGGGCCGCATGTTGTGCAGGCCTGCCACAAACAGATTACAAACCAAAGAGACAAGATCCGAAGTGGTGGAAGAAGAAACAAAAGTGACTTGGGACACTGATTTGTCCAAGGTCAGTTGTGTCTGGCAAGTCCCAACCTACTCCCTTCTCCGCTAGACCACTCCCTTCCTCCCACAATTAAGAGTGAAACTGAACTAGATGCAAAATACTCTCAAAAGCACTAAGCAAAACTGGGAAAAAAATTCTCTCCAATTCACTTCAGTTTCACCATAAAATAGGTGCTACTTGTAACTATAACAGATAAATAATTTCACAATAGCTGTTATTTAATTACACAGGTGATATTTTTAAATTGACTGTGTCCTTACAACTATAAACATTCTTTGAAATATGCTCATGATATTTTAACAGCGAGTTTTGGCATGAAATTCAGTAAAGCAGCTCACAGCCCTTGTGATTGCTCACCATCCTAGAATTTATTAGCTCTACCTTTAGGAATCAAACTCTCCCACCGATAGACCAAAAAACAACATCTAATCCATATAAATCATCCTGATTTCAGTGGGAGAGCCAACCTGTAGGATAAATACCCAACTGAAGATGTTATATTATCAAATAAAAGTCATGCCAGGCTGCAAGAATTATAAGTGAAGAAAAAGCCATTTCATGGTTTAAATCAGGGGTCTCAAACACGCGGCCCATGCGGATCTTGCATGTGGCCCGCCAAGCTCCCCGTGCCCCCCCGCCTACCCATAGGATTGCCCCGTGGCGCTGCGAGCCCCACGCCGCTCTCTGAAGCAGCTGGCAGCACACCCCTTCAGTCCGGGCAGGGAGAAGGAAGGAGGCAGAGGGCTCTTGCATTGCCTCCATCCAGGCACCGCCCCTCACAGCTCCACTGGCCAGGAACCGTGGCCACACATGAGGCTCCGCTACTGGCCACGCACCTGCCCCCAGCCTCAGCCCCCTTATCCCTGTCCCCCTTCCCCTTCCTGGAGACACAGCCCTGCTCCTCGCCGCGGGGGGAAGGGTAAGGTTAAAAGTTTGGGGATAGTTTTGCTGGCTTTCAGTAACCTCCATTATAAAACATGTTCCAGCACTACTGGGGGTCAAGTACCGGAAATGAGTGCAAGGAACCTCTCTCTGTGCTCTCACTGATTCCCCTCTGCCGGTGCTCAGGAAGCGTGGAGGAGAAATCCATACAATCTGAATGAAGACGGAACGAAAGAGTGTGTTGAGATAAGGAGTATGTTGAGACTGGGACTGGAGGGGAGGAAGAGGGTCAGAGAGAGAAACTGTGATTGGCTAGGCTAGGAGACAAACTGGACTGGGAACTAGCAAAGGGTAGGAGAGACTGGGACTAGGAGTCAATGAGGGAAATGGCAGTGGAGAGGAAGACTGGGAGCCATTTGGTTGAGAGGTACTGAGATCAGATGAGGAGTTGTGGGGACAGAAGGAAACTGGGACTGGCTGAACAAGAAGAACCACAGGAGGAGGGGGAAAGAGGGAGGGAAGACATAAAAATCAAAGAAATATAGGGCTGGAAGGGACCTCGAGAAGTTATTAAGTCTAGACCCTGCACTGAAGCAGGACCATGTAAACCTAGACCATCCCTGGCGTTCATCCAATTTCTGCTAAAAACCTCCAATGATGGGGATTCCAAAACCTTCCTTGGTAACCTATTATAGTACATAACTACCCTTATAGTAGGTAAGTTTTTCCTAATATCCAACCTAAATCTCCCTATCTGCAGATTAAGCCCATTACTTATTGCCCTACCTTCAGTGGGCCTGGAGAACAATTGATCACTGTCTTCTTTAACATACTGGAAGACTTATCAGGTTGTCTTTCCACACCCCACAGTCTTTCAACCACTTGTGCATCCATCTTAAAGTAATTTCATCTAGACCACATTTCCCTAGTTTGTTTGGGAGAATGCCATGAGGGATTGTGTCAAAAGCCTCACTAAACCTAACTAACATCTGACAAGGAGTTGGGGTGTAGGGAGAGAACAGGGACTAGCTAGATAAGGAGACTGGGGACAAGGAATTGGTGAGGAGGGGTAGGAACTAGGACTGGCTGGGCAAGGAGACTGGGATGAGAAGTGGAGACTGGTACTAGATAAGCAAGGAGACAGGGGCAAGACAGTCAGGACAGGGATGGAGGAGGGAATGGGAAAAGAAGGGATCAAGCACAGGGGGAGCAAGGAGAAAAAGGCCTGTGTCCCCTAGAGAAAACACTCCCCTCCAGAGCCTATAATGGAACCCAAGTTTCACTGTTTCTCTAATGTCAGCAAATACCAGTGAAACCCATTTGCTAGGTGTGTCTCCCCCTCTCTAATGCTAGCTCACAGCGGATAATCATCCACTACTGCTATCAGTTACTCCATTAGCTCAAGAGGCATAGGTCTGTGAGGGAGATCTAAGAAATCCAAGAACAGATTACCCTGGTGGAGGTCATTATGTCACATGATAGAATCTCCGATTTTCCTGTTTGCCTTTTTAAAAGCCTAGGAAATTACATACAAAAAGAAGTAGGTTAAAAGAACATTAAGGTTGCAAAGGCAAGCACTCAAAAGTTAGGAAATGCCAGAATTAAGGTTGCTTGTACAGCCTTAATTCAGTCCCTTGTGCAGATGCATTATGATACAGTCTTTAATTACAGGATCACATGCTATTTTTTCCATAGGACCCTTGTCTTATTCAGTGCACATGTTGGACCTGCTTTGGAGATGAATCCAGAAGGCATACTAAAGGAGGCCGCTGTCTGTATGATCTCTTCCTCATTTGTTGCAGTTGGATGTAGTGAATGAGGCAGTAAGCACGATCTCATGGTTAAGGCAGTTGAGTGCCACACCTGGAGAACTGCATTCTATCCAGGCTTCTGCCACAGAGCTCATATCTGATGATGGGCAAGTCTCGTATGAAACTTTTCAGATGTGGTCACTAACTATGTGTTCCTCATTTTCTGGGTGCCTGACTTGAAACTCTGAGATATGATTTACAGAAGTGCTGAGCACTCTCAGCTGCAAATGCAGTCAACGGGACCTGAGCTCTGAAAATATAAAGTCATATCTTATGCAAAGTACTCTGAAAAAATAAATCAGGTCCAAGTCATCTCAAATCAGGCTCCCAAAACTGTGTGTGTGTGGGGGGGTCTTTTTGGCCTTAATTTCTCTGCCTCAGCTCCCCAATAGGGCACCACTTCACCTCACAGAATTGTTGTACCAGTAAATTAATATTTATGAAGCACTCAGATACTATAGTGGTGAATGCCATAAAAAGCCCATGAGGAAATGTCTTCAGAGAATAATCTGAATAGTGTGCAGTAAATAAGGAATGGTCATACAGTGAACAATAAGAATAAAACAAATCATTGAATAGCTTTTCCTTAATTGAGCCCTTGAGCACTGAATGAGGCAGGGGCATTAGGCAAAAAAATAGTTTGCCATCAACAAAATTAAAGTCTGCATCATAATGCATACACACAAGGGGTCCAATTAAGGCTACAGAGGCAACCTCAATTCTAGTATTTCCTAACTTTTGAGTGCTTGGCTTTGGAACCTTAATAATGTTATTTTAATGTAGTTTTTCTATGTGCCCTATCTCCAGTCCTCAAGAGTGCAGACCCAACGTCTGTCAGCAAAAAGCTCCTCAGATAATCTATGCTTATTGTGACAGGGACCATCTTTGTCCCTGAGCACAAAAGTCCCAAATCATATAATAGGGCTTTACAATTAGTACTAACACCCTGAATTGCACTTAGGTGAAGATGGGAATCCAGTGCAGTTCAAGGAGCACGGTTTTGCTCAACCATCTGAAGAATCAGGGATGCTACCACGCTCTTCATTCGTTGAAGCTTCCTCAAGGTCATCTGTAATCTGCTGTACTTGGAGCTACTTCTGGAGCCCAACCTGGACGTGCCAGAGGCACGAGTTAATGTGGCACAGCTTTGCATCACAAAGACTGCAAATTCTTAGCCAGACATATAGATTAAAAATAAAAGTCAACTGAATGTGTAGTTATTATCATCTGGGAAGGTCTCAGAAGTATTCCTGGAATACAAACTTCTTTGGCAATGGGTGGACATAAATGATCAATAAAAAGCACTGTCAGAATCCCCATTAAATTAAATAGTATCTCCCTGCCAACAAGCATCACCTCAATCTTCCTTAACTATGTTGTCAGCTACAGGAGATGACTCTCAACCAAGTCCCTATCTCGATCAAGCAAGGAAACAGAATTTTAAAAAGATGAGCAAGCTGACTGTCATTAGCATACTGATGTCACTGCAGTCTAAAATTCCTCTGTCTCCTTTAGAAGTCTCACATAGATGAGGAGAAGCAGCAACATCATATAAATGAGGCCCCTGAAGCTGGGTGAAGAGTTGCTGTACACCACCGTATCAGATCTACACAGAAAGAAGGTACTGAACAGCCCCCTACTTCACCCTGCCAAATACCACAGACATGTCAGCAACCACTGGCGGGCAACATATTAAAAGGCTGCTGACATATTTAAGCACCATTATGGACACATGCTTGCAGATGTCAATGAAGCTATTACACTTTTCATTACACCAAAAAACAAAAACAATTGGCTCTAGGCAGTCAGAAATATAGATGAAGCTGGAAGTGCCCTGACATGATCTAGGTAACCTTCCTCAAACGGAAAAATCTCAGGCAGGCTGTAATTGGCAAGGTCATTAACATCAAACAATGGCTTCCAAAGCAATGACTTACCACAATTTGTTTGAGGGTGGTTGGCATCTTCCCCTGCCAGGAGGAGGCATTAAAAAATCCCTACCTACAACAGGACCAACCCCCTTTCTGCTGGTTTTTACCAGTGATGATTTCTCTGCTGCTTGACAATACTATCCGATTATAAAGTGTAGTGTGATCTTTGTATGTAAATACTTCGTAAAAAACTGTATTGTAAACAGTACTCAGATTCCAATTCCTCAGGAATTAGCAAGTACCTCTGAATATATAATGTATTTCTCCTCAATGATGTACAAAATATTAACTTGTTTAGCTCATCTTCTAGTTAAATACCAATCCAGAAGAGGCAAAAAAGTGCTTATTAAATGGACGTGCCTGTTTTATTGCAGTTATTTGTGAAGAATAGAGCTGGATAAGTCTCCAGACATGAGACAAGTAGCTTAAATCTATCCAGAATTGGGATTCAAACACCTCAAGGCTACCCTATTTGAAGTTTTTATATGTCAGCGGGTTGACTACATTTCCTTGTTTATGTCTCATGACGAGAGAGTTCAAAGTTTGGTGCAAAAAAATGTGTATAGAATCTTTCTGTCTAGAAAGAGTGAAATGCTATTGTTTACAAAATAAAAGTGCATGCTGTTAACATGAACCCATTTTTACACACATCCAAACTCTGCTCCTCAACTGAACAACACCCACTCTTGAAATCCTGTACCAGCCAGATTAGCAAATGTGCACATGCTTGTACTCTTGCAGAAACAATAGTCTCTTTCAGTCCATACAATCGTCTGAAGAAATAGGCTAAAACATCATGGGAAAAATTAGGAAATATCTGAGGAAAACAGTTCACAAGAAGAAGAGTGGAAATGTTCGATACAACCCAGAAGAAGAGAAATTAATAGCCTTGTTGCTAGCCCTTCTACTTCAAAAGAAAGAGGCTTCTTTTTCCTGAGTGTTCAAAATGAAAAAGATGTTGATGTTGCATTAGAAAATAAAATGCTCAAGAGATGGAATGGCTCCCTTAAAATAGAAAGCTTAGGGCACATTCAGCTCTAAGAGCTGCATAGCAGATCTCGAGTCTGACATTTTGTTCTCCTTACATGTGCAGATCTCCAACTGACTCAATTACTCTTGCATGGAAAGAGAGCAAAATATTACAGCTGAGATCCATTGGGCAGCTCAGAAGATACACTGTGGCCTATTGTCTCTGAAACTCATACTTTAACCTAGAGTTTCTCAATGACTCTTCACCCACAACCCAAAAACCAACTACGCGTTTTTGCCATAACCCCTCCCTCACAATCCTTTGTGGCTGAAAATTTCTATTTCTATTTTGCATATTTTGTGTTTTCTTTAGGTTTATAAAAAAAAATCTAATAAAATGCTGCTGGATTCTTATGGATGCTACCAAATGGGTTCCGGGAAAGGGTGTTGCAGGATGAGTGCGGATGCTAACATCATTCACTTCCCTCTCCATTCATTCCTGCCCACACACTGCTACTATTGAAAGAAGATAACATAAAGCCAGCTAAGTGCTGTGAGTAACTTTAAGGTCCAAACTTCTGAGTCCACATCATCCTTAAGCAGCTCCTTGCCATGCAGCTGAGTGTACTGAGGGCAGGCAAGCAGCTGCAACAGGGCAGGTTGTCAGCAGCAGGAGAAAAGAGTGATCTTTCTGACCTCTACCCCTCAGGGCTCTAAATACCAAGTAGGATCATTTTTATTTGGGGGGTGGGGGTGGGAAAAGACATTTTGACTGACATTATGGTTGGGAGTCACTGCATTATACACCAGACCCTAGCTAGAACGTGCGTCTATATAGCACGAATTCGCATATAACGTGGTCGCGGCCACGGATCCCAAATTTAATGACTTTAATTGCAATTCATTTTAACGCAGTCCCTGCGTTAACGCGGTACCATGCATGGATCCCAAAACCCATGTTCTAGTGAGGATCTCGTGTAATACAAAAACACATATTCCAAACTCTAGGCTACAACATACCCACACTGTGATGGATCACTCGAACTGTCCTGTGTTATTCATTCCCATTGAAGAATCTGGCGCTGGCCACTACCAGAAGACAGGATACTAGACTACATGGACCACTGGTCTAACGCAGCTTGGCTGTTCTTTTGTCATTAGATCAGTAACATTTTTCAGTTATATAATTCAAAAGCAGCACCAAGCAATCACAAGGCTGGAAACAATACTGATTTTTTTCATAGACCCCGTGCTCCTATCTCTCAGCCCCCCCCCCCCCTCAAAAAAAAGTTTGTATCCCCTTTAGGAAACTGAAATACGTTTCCTTATCAAAAGTGGCTTTTCCAGACATTCACTCCTGGGTTCATACTGTGTTTTTTTCTTTTAAGGGTAGCTCCTGTTAAGAAAATATAAAACCAAGGTAAGTGTAGCAACTGCGGCTCTAGCTCTAGTTTTTAGCTTCTAATATAAACACCCCTGTGTTCATAACTCTTACATCCACTTTTCTGGACCTACTCATTCTCTAGGATTTTAGTTCGTAATTCATTAAGAACCAGCTGTGTAGTATTTTTGTAATGTATCAGTAAATCAAAGTATGATTTGGTATGTCAGATTGCACATACCAAATGGAAATGCTAGAATTGATTATGCAATGTTACTAATAACTGGAGCTGTGAAATGAGAAGCAAAGTCAAATGAGTGTTTAGGACTCACACCAGTACTAGATGCTTTAGAAAAGAAAAGCAAAGAAAAGAAACTTTGTAGTGGACAAATATGAAAAATCTGCCCACCATGGAAGTTTCCAGGCAGCTTCTGGTTGGTTATGTCCTGAAATGTAAGTGTTTATATCCCTAGACTTTTATCCTCTATTATGCAACTGTGGATGCTTGTATCATCTACAGGAGTATCTAATCACATTTTTAAACCTACGGCGTTCTTGTGGCAAGAAGTGCCACAGCTTAATTGTATTACTACAGTAAATTGGACACTGTCAGATTAAAAAATTCACGTTTTAAAGAAATTCCTTTACCTCTATTATAATAAACAGATTATATAAAAATTGGAGGAAGGGGCATTCATGCAATCTGACTACAATTATTGCCCAAGATGAGAAATGAAAGAGTAAACTATTTCACTTTTGTTTATAGTCAGTCTCAGCTCAGTTTCATTTTCAGGTTTTAAGACTGCAGCCATGTTCAGATTGAAAAAACTGATATAAATATATTACCACAGTTTGCAGAGCCCTAAATCAGGATCAGGGCCCTAACAGTGCTGCTACATGCTATACCAACACACACAGAGACATGGCCCCTGTCCTGAAGAGCCTACAGCTTTAGCTTGTAGCTACACTACATTAGAATAATTTTAAAACAAGGAAAATTACCACCCAAACCACAAAACAGCCAAGCTAGGGATGTTGTTGAGGAATAGGAACACAGGACATGTTGCACGTAAGAGCCTGAACCAAAGCCTATCAAAGACAATGGGAGTGTTACCGTGGACATCCATGGGCTCTGGATCAGGCCCTAAGAACTAACACTATTCCAGTGGATTTAGATCAACATTCTTGATGCACTGGAAAGTCTAAATGGAAAAGTCCTAAAACTTGTCATGTCTTTACTGGTAGCAGAAGCTTAAGAACTTCCTGAGGCTCTCTCATTTCATCATGATGTAATGATTGGCATTTGTAAGTAATAGGACCATGTAAGTATCTACATTGGTCAGACAGAAACTTCACATTCTTTAGGTTCTGCCAATTCTGCTGTACCAGATTCTATTGCTTGTCTTTTTCATTCCCACACTTGTTTGAACAGAATGTGTTATATGCAAATGATGGAGAAAATCTCAGGCAAGGACTGAAGATAAATTCTCAAGTGTGCAGGCAAGTGAGAGTCAGCACTCCTGGGTTCTACAACCAGCTGAATCACATAACCTTGAGCAATTATTTCACTGGTCTTTGTCCTAACTACATGTCTATAAAAGTATCACCCTGCACACAAAGACGTTTCAGAGGGTTAACTAATGTTTGTAAAGCACTTGGAGATATACAGATGGAAGGTGTGCAAAACATTTTTAATAGCTCTTATTTTATATACCCACTTGTCCAATATACTATTCTGTTCCTCCAGAAACAAATTTCAACCTTGCCCAAATCCTGCAGAGACTGAGGCTGAAGGGAAGGATCCCAGATCACAGAATATCAGGGTTGGAAGGAACCTCAGCAGGTCATCTAGTCCAACCCCCTGCTCAAAGCTGGACCAATCCCCAACTAAATCATCCGAGCCAGGGCTTTGTCGAGCCTGAACTTAAAAATTTCTAAGGAAGGAGATTCTACCACCTCCCTAGGTAACCCATTCCAGTGCTTCACCACCCTCCTAGTGAAAACGTGTTTCCTAATATCCAACCTACATCTCCCTCACTGCAACTTGAGACCATTACTCCTTGTTCTGTCATCATATGGTACCACTGAGAACAGTCTAGATCTATCGTCTTTAGAACTCCCTTTCAAGTAGCTGAAAGCAGCTACCAAATCCCCCCTCATTATTCTCTTCTACAGACTAAACAATCCCAGTTCCCTCAGCCTCTCCTCATAAGTCATGTGCTCCAGCTCCCTACTCATTTCTGTTGCCCTCCGCTGGACTCTTTCCAATTTGTCCACATCTTTCTTGTAGTATGGAGCCCAAAACTGGACACAATACTCCAGATGAGGCCTCACCAATGCCAAATAGAGGTGAATGATCACGTCCTTCAATCTACTGGCAATGCCCCTACTTATACGGCCCAAAATGCCGTTAGCCTTCTTGGAAGCAAGGGCACACTGTCGACTCATATCCAGCTTCTCGTCCACTGTGACCCCTAGGTCCTTTTCTGCAGAACTGCTGCCTAGCCATTCGGTCCCTAGTCTGCATCAGTGCATGGGATTCTTCCGTCCCAAGTGCAGCACTCTGCACTTGTCCTTGTTGAACCTTGTCAGATTTCTTTTGGTCCAATCCTTTAATTTGTCTAGGTCCCTCTGTATCCTAGCTCTACCCTCCAGCGTATCTACCACTCCTTCCTGTTGAGTGTAATCTGCGAACTTGCTGAGGGTGCAGTCCAGGCCATCCTCCAGATCATTAATAAGATATTCAACAAAACCGGCCCCAGGACCGACTCTTGGGGCACTTCTCTTGATACTGGCTGCCAACTAGATATGGAGCCATTGATCACTGCCTGTTGAGTTCTTGTTGCAGCAGACATTTACAGTGATCTGTTGTAGACCACCTAATCTAGGTCAACATGACCTGTAAAGGTAATAGTCATTCCTACAATCTCCATTTATTACATTTTTTATTTTCTTCCTTATCAGTCCTGTAATGATGTAAGGGGATGATTTTTCTTTCCGCTGACCTGGCTACTGCCTTGTTGAGTGAAGGTACATACAAAACTCCTTTAGTCAGGTGCTGAAAATATTCCTGATTAGTCTTGAGGTTAACAGAAATTGAAGCATAAATTCCAAATAAGTCACTATTTCAAACTGTAGGAAAACTCCTTTAAAAAAGAGAGAATGAATTCCTAATCGCCAGTAGCTGTCTGAAGGATGCATAACTAACATGATAGCGAACAGCAGCTTCTGATGGACAGATTTTTATTTTCCATGGGAAGAACACAAGCCACTCACATTTGCTGAATAGGCCTTTCTAGTGAAGACTTCAATATTTTCAGCAGAATCCACATGCTGAAACCCCATTTTCTAGTCAGTCATGCAAAAAAGCCAAGTTGCCAGAGAGGAACAGAAAATACCAGATCTTCTGGAAATATAACTCATCTAATTCCTTACTTGCTAGAAAGTCTCTGTTACACAAAGAAATAGTTATATTAAAATGTGAAGTTATGTTTAACATTAATCTGGGGAATTTTACAACAGAACATACCAGTTTAAAAAGGATTCTACAGTTTTAATGAATTCCTAGAATCCTTAGACAGAAATTAAAGGAAAATCAGCGTTGGCTAGACATATTTCAATATTTGTTACCATAGAAACAAGACAGTAGATTTAGGTTTTTGGAGTCATCCATTTCTATACAATATTAAATTCTTACAGTCTTTGCATATGTATATTGCAGCAAGAACAATGTCAATCCAGATCAAGCCTAAAATATCTTGTGTTTAACAAAACAGGATTTGAATTTTTTTCTAAGTCTTTTGAAGAAAAATCTATTTTAAAAGATCACTTTTTAAAATTTAGTACTTACAAAATACCAAAGTGACACTTTTGGTTGCAGAGAGGGGATAAGGGAGATTTGTGATTAAGATACATTTCTTCCTCATGGACAGGTTGTAGGTAACAAAGATAAAACAACTGTAAATTGCTTAAAGATGCAATGGTAATGATCAAAATGTTACCAACTAACAGTTCTGATCATTTGCTAATTAAAAGTGTATCTAATTTTTATACTTCTTTTGAAAGAAGACTTATTTTCAGGATGTTTTTTGTAAACCATAGCAATGTAATAGACTAAGTGTTGAACTTAAGCAGAGTGAGGTAATGTCTTGACTCTTCACTCACTTTTCTTTAATATTTCACGCAGGCATTTGAGAAACAGATGTGTTGCACTTTCAGCCTTCAAACAAGAGAAGCAACAAAAGCTTTTGTAAATTTGCAGTAGTAATCAACATGCAAAAGCTCAGCAATTCAAACTAAGAGAGGAAATATATTTATTGCACTGCCATCCTTAATAACCAAGATGAAAAGTAAGGCTTGTTCAGATTACTGGGAAAGTGATGTGGATTAGCGACTCAGTGTGCCATCAAGCAAGAGAGTGTCTTGGGCCCAGTTTACAAGTAAATGTTAGGTTGACAAAGGTCAGTCAGTGGTGCAAGGAAAACAAAAAACAAACAAAAAAAAAAAACCACACACACAACTCCCCTCATCAATGTAGCTATGCCAACCTAACCCCCAGCATTAATGCAGGTATGTCAATGGAAGAATGCTTCCATCAACCTACCTACCATCGTTTGGGGACGTGCTTTCCTACACTGACAGAGACAAACACATACACATGCCCTCATCAGCATAGGTTGCATCTACACTACAGGGTTATACTGGCATAGCTTCTGTACTGTAGACATACCCTTGGATTTGATTTGTGGTAGGGACTTTGATCCAGCTGTGAATATTGAGACAAGCCAGTGCTAGTACAACCTGAATTTCACAGCTCCTAGGGCTGGATGTCGGTAACAGCATCGATCCTGATCTCTCAGCCAAAACTGGTTTAGTGTTAAGTATCAGAGGGGTAGCCGTGTTAGTCTGGATCTGTCAAAGCGACAAAGAGTCTTGTGGCACCTTACAGATTAACAGACGTATTGGAGCATAAAGTTTTCATGGGTGGTTTAGTGTTGCAGCTCTTACTTGTAAGTGGGGTACAAAAAATCGTTACTTACTGGAAGCTCGAAATAATGAAGCTTCCACATGAGGGACAAATGGAAATCTTGAATGTAAAAGCTTTAAGGTACATTGCTGAAGCAACTAAGGCCACGTCTACACTACGTGATAATATCGAATTAGCTAAAATCTGTTTCATAAAACTGATATTATAAATTCGATTTCACGCGGCCACACTAGGCACAGTAATTCGGCGTTGTGCGTCCATGGTCCGAGGCTAGC
>NC_133771.1:72561890-72617696 GCF_003597395.2 Chelonoidis abingdonii
CCAGAGCGGTCAGTGGTGCACTCTGGGATACCGCCCGGAGGCCAATAACGTCGATTTCCGTCCACACTAACCCTAATCCGATATGTTAATATCGATTTTAGCGCTACTCCTCTTGTCTGGGAGGAGTACAGAAATCGATATAAAGAGCGTTGTAGTGTGGACGGGTACAGCGTTAAATCGATTTAACGCTGTTTAAATCGATTTAAACGCGTAGTATAGACCAGGCCTAAGAGGTATGTTTCCCCTCAAGATCCCAATGTGTTGAGAACTAAAAAAGTTGGCCACAAAAGCAAAGCAAAAAACTGAAACACTCTCTTCAAGAATTAAACAAAGCATTTTTATATACCAAGTGCGGGTATAGTTAGAAAATGATAGTTCTACTGCTTTTCTAAACCTCCTATGACACAGACTCTCAAAAAGCAAATAAATCTAATATCCTGTGGTACAAATGTTTGCAAACTCAACTACCATCTTAATAAAACTACTTAAACCCTTTAAAAACAAAAGCTTAGTCTTAAAAGGGTTCCAAGACAACATTACAACAAATGGAAAAAATATTTTATACTTTAAAGAGGAAAATGGTAAGCAGTCTAAATTTTAATTTAAAACAGAATAAGATTTTATATGCCATTTCCTGTGTAATACATTGATTTGAAAAAAAAACTTGCATTTTTGTTTTCTTTGGTGTGGTTAAACAGCGGAATCTTTTTAGAATGTATATCTGTGACATGTATTTCTGACTGACTGTTTATGCTCTCTGCAACTTTCTGTTCTCCATAACTCTAAATACAAGAACAGCAACAGAAAGTGAGTTTTTCCACTGTAAAGAAATAGAAAGATCTAGAAGTATCATGCCCCGTAAAGCTTTTGAAGATAACGGTAGAAATAAATTCCAGTGCAGAAGAGGAAGGCACAATTTTATTTCACTGACTATTCAAGGAAATACAATTAGTTGGCTTATTATACAAACTGAGTAGTAGCATGCAGCTATGTGTATTCTGTGTGACTATATAATGGTGTTTTGTGCTGTAAAGATTTTATCAACATAAGTTTGAGATGGGCTTTGTTACTCATAAGAAGCAAAAATGTTTGAAGTTACTATGGTATTTGGATAAGTCCCAGAGTAACGGCTATGTGAGCAGACAATGCGTTCATACGCATATAATGTATTGCACTGGTATTTAGTACACACATAAGCCAAAAAAGCATTACAAAAAACTTGACAAATCACATATGTACTTAACTAGGATAATAATTAATGGTTGGGGTGGGGGAGGGCAGGCTCCATGACTGAGCACTAGCAGTTTCCCACTGATATCTAATACACCTCTACCCCGATGTTACGCCACCCGATATAACACGAATTCAGATATAATGCAGTAAAGCAGCACTCGGGGGGGGGGGGGGGGAGTGTACTCCAGCGGATCAAATCAAGTTTGATATAACGTGGTTTCACCTATAAGGGGGTAAGATTTTTTGGCTCCCGAGGACAGTGTTGTATCGAGGTAGAGATGTACAACTGATAAAGCTGCCAAGTATTGACAGGGTGATATTTAATCACTCATCCAGTGAATACAGGACTAGGAAGGTGGTGAGTTGAGATTACTGATTGGATAAGTGCACGGCACCATATAGCTTTAGAACAAAAAAAAAAAAAAGATGTTTTACATATTACCTCTCCTCCTCCATGCACTTTTTGTCTCAACACACCTGCTATGACTTGTCTTGTGTGCTCTTTGGGCCAAGGACTGTCATGCACTATGCTTGTACAGTGTCTAGCACAACAGGGCCCTAACTCTGTCTCAAGGTGCTACCACAATTTGCATCCTGAATATTATTTATTAATATCATTATGCATTTATAAAGCTCCAGATAAAGCCTAATCTATTTTAAACATAGCATCACCCTTCTCTTCACTATACTGCAGACTTTACAAAAAATCTAATTGTATTTTGTAATATATAATATTATATTATAATATAATATATTCTTACAACTTGAAAGAAAAAGTCCACTGCCATTCAATGAAATTGTTAAATCTTGTGTCAAAGAATCTCTGGTGCTGTGTCAAAGAATTAGAAATGCATATGCAGAACAGCTTTTAAACCACTTAATAAAAATCTGTTTCTTTAAAGCATACAGTAATAATTAATGGTACAGAGAATGTAGATGAGGAGATTGCATTCCTCCTGTTTCGTAACAGAAGGAGGCAAAATTCAATGACACTAAAAAGTGGAAAATTAAAAAAAAAAGTATAAAAGGAGATGCTTTTTCACGCCATTTGTAATTATCCTGTAGCAATGAATTCCACATTCTATCCTTGAGGCTGAAAACTTAGCAAGATTTAAAGAGGGACTGGACATTTATATGAACAAAACTATCTAGGGTTATAATAGTTAAATGATAAATATTTCGAAAGAAGATTTAAAATGTCATGCTTCAGTCTGAAAACCAAACTCTATCTTCATGAGTAGGCAGATGTGGAATATTCTGCCCAGTCAGAGGTCCTCTGAAGCATCTGTTGGAACACAATCTCCTGATCTACATTCTCTGTAAGATTAATTATTTCTGCATGTTTTAAAGAAACAGATTTTTAGTAAGTGGTTTAAAAAAAAAACTGTTCTGTGTATGCATTTCTAACTTTGACATAGCCCAGGATATTGGAGAATACAGCAATTCCTATATATACATTTTCTATTGTTACTGGAGGATTATTATATGAAAGAGCTGATCAACAGGCATGAGTCAAGGGAGGAGAAATAAAGAAAATGTATTAATTGGTAAGAAAGTTAATGAATTGTGGGGAAGAAAATTAAGCAATGGTGGGGAAACTAAGAAAAAGAGAATAAATGGTTATAGAACAAAGGAGTGGGGTGATTTGGCATGTGTAAGAAACAGTTGTACAATGTATGTGATAGAGTAGGTAAGAAGGGATATAAGTACATACAGTAAGACCTTGACCCCAAGTTTATCATCTCAATAGATTGTTCAGTTAGAAACTGTTACTTGAAATCAATTGACCTGACACAATGAGCAGGCTGTAATGTTTGTTTAAATTACACTGTGAAAAAAATTCCAGTCCTCAGTTTCCCTGTGATGTTGCCATATTTTAGAAGGTACAACTCGAGAAGGTATAAATTTATTGGCCAGGTAGCGCTTATATAGCTCAAAATCCATGCATACCCAGGCTTTATCTGAATTTCTAAAGATAGTACGATCAAGTATCCATTTATTCACGTGGGCTTTTAAGAGGGATAATATGAGGAGGCAGGTGCAAGGCTTGTACATTCGGTTACCTTTATTCTTTTGCACGTGCTAAATCTCAGCAGCGATCTGTCCTTTCGGTCCAGTTATTCTTTGATTCTTTGCCCTATGCTCATTAACACAGGCAAACTGCCTTCCAATGACAACATCTTACCAACAGCTTTTTTAACGCAACGTCTCACGTTACAAGCCAGCATCTTCTAAAACATTGTAATCAGTGCTCCCTTCAGTGCCTTCAATCCATTTGCTTTGGCAAGGAATGATAAAGCAGCAATAAAAAAAATTACAATCCAGTATTCTAGAAGCACTTCACATTTTTGTGTATCCACATTAACAGCGGCTTTATTTTTCTTATTCAAAGTCATACCTAATCATTTATAAAAATACTTTTTTTCAGTTTTAGAAAAAAAATTAACTGACTACATCCTCTTCGTGTTATGCTCTTGACTGAGCTTTGTCTGCCTTACTGAGAAACAAGCACCTGGATCAATTCATGGGCATCCAATGAAGCTATTAATTTCCCCTCAGAACATTAACTTACAAAAAAGGCATTGGCAAATCTCAGCATGTGAACAGTCTTGGAATCAGCTTAACAAAAGTTTTAATAGCAAAATCGTACTGCACAAAAATATTCCCCAGCTACCTTTTTATGAGATATTAATACATAGTAAAAAGGGATTATTTTTGTTATAGTACTATAGTATAGTAAAGAGACTCCATCTCATTGCTAGGCACTGTACAAATATGTACCAAAGAGACACTCCCGGGACCACAGAGCTTAAGGTTTAAGAAAAATAAATAATTGAAAGTAAAATATCAGGATGCTGAGAAGAAACACTTGTCTAAATATCAATTAGTTTCACTATCACATACAAAACTTATTTTAAGAAAATATTTTGCTACCTTTGACAGGTTTTAAGTCCGCTCACACATCAGTCTTTTGATTTATGGGCTCATCCCAATTAGATCTGAATGATTCTGTCTTCCAGCACAATCCTACTCCACAAAAGCAGATCTGAATTCAAACAGATTCACACCAGGAAATGCCTGGACACAGGCTAAGTAAATTCACAGTGGTAACTTCTGTTCTGACACTATTTTTCCATAAAAAAGAAAAGCAGACATAAAAATACAAAGAAGAAGTGTCACAGCACTTACTGAGAAATTGCTTACTTTCTCATTTTACCATATCACTATAAAATAAATAGATTGGAATATAAATATTGTACTTACATTTCAGTGTATACTATGAGAGCAGTATGAACAAAGTCAGTGTCTGTATGAAATTTTAGTTTGTACTGACTTCGCTAGTGCTCTTTATGCAGCTGCTGTAAAACTAGGCAAATATCTAGATGAGTTGATGTACAACCTGGAAGACCTCTGAGAACTTCTGGTTGAGAACCACTGTGGCAGAGCAATAGTTTCTGATATGATACTGATAGACAGGAGAAGAATGCAACATCAGAAAAAAACTGCCACTGTATCATTAATGCATGCTGTTGTGGTGTCCAAGTTCTCCAAGTAGACTGCAGCCAAATGAAATCCACCAATATCCATATCCTTTTCCTGTGCTTGTCACCATAGTGTCCAAGTGCCATACAAATTCTGTAGGTTTTGCACAGGGACTTCCCTCTGTCACCATTCTCCAGAATGATTTTATTTGGAACACCAGCACCCTGGGCATTCCATTGCAGATGGCCTACACAAGCTCCTCCTGTACCATTTAAGCTCCACGTAAACCCCAGGTTGAGGGACTAAGTAGTGCAACCACACTTTTGTGGGCTCTTCGCAAGAGGATGGATTTTACCTATTAGCCTTATAAAGCAACACCTTTCACCTAATATTCTTGAGTATTATTATTATTTACAAATGCTAAGGTTGAGTGAGATCAATGGTACAAACAACCTATTCACTGCAATCGAACTTTCTATTAAAACAACGGGACTCCTTACAAAGCTGCTAAAAACAAGCAAAAATCATACACAAAGCTCTGATCATACAAGAAGCACCGAAAACTACAGAAGTCTTACTTACAAAGTAGCTTTGCACTGTGCAATTTTGCATGCTATTGTGTAGTTTATTTTCATTGTGTGTGCGTTACTATATACCGTACCCATTACAATAACTTGTTCAAGCTTCTACATTTCGTTCAATGGAAGTTTTATAATTTTAAGAAAAAAGTATATGAACAGATCTTTGTAGAATAAGGTATACCTATACAGCAAAAAGTTTTAAAATTAAACTAATTTAAAAAATGGCATTATGGATTTTAGAAAAGGGCATCTAGAATGGAAATCAAGTTGAAAGTGGCAAAATTATGAAACTATGGAAAACTGAAATCCACAATTAGCAGATAATACCAAGATTTATTCAATGTTGAAGATTCTATGCAGCACTCATGCACAGAAATACAGGTTAAGAAAACTAAATACTCTCACAATCCATAACAAGGTTATGTCAGATTTTGCATACCCATAGCCTTTCAAAATCATAAGAAAAGAGACAGCTACATCATTTTTTTTGAATTGCTTGTAAAATGTTCATTTTGGGAGCACAAGAGGAGGAAAAGATGAGACAAGTGCCTATGCATTACCTAGGATGTCAGAAGAGTAGCAAATCAGATCTGAACCTTAAATTGAGCTTAGATTGGAAGTGACCAAAAGTTGTGACTATCTGATGGATATTCGATTATTTGAATGAAGTAAGTTTGGAGTTCCGTCTCCTTCCCAGTGCGGAAATGTCCATCATAAACCACTATTACTCCTTGCCTTATGGCAGTCTCAGAAGAAAAATCAAGAAGAAAGGAGCAATCAATACATTAGAATTGTAAGAGATGAAGGTGGTTGCCCGGGAAAAAAAAGAAAAGACAAAGAAAGGAAGAGAGGAGGGGGCTTCATGGGGAAAGGCAGGAAAGGTAGGAAAGGTAGAAGCCAGAAGAAAGGTTCTAAGGGTACATCTACACTCAGGGCCAGCTCCAGCTTTTCTGCGTGGGTCCTCCCTCTCTTCCTCTTTGGTGACAATTCGGCGGCAGCTCAAAAAGGAAGAGAGGGAATGAGGGACCCGCCACCGAATTGCCACTAAAGACCCGGACATGCCACACCGATACCGGACAGAGTGCCGCCCCTTTGAATTTGCCATCCCAAGCACCTGTTTCCTATGCTGGTGCCTTAAGCCGGCCCTGTCTACACTGCAATAAAACACCTGCAGCACGGAGTTTCAAAGCCCAGGACAGACAACACAGGCTTGCGGGGCTCAGGAGGCAGGGCTAAAAACTGCAGTGTAGATGTTCAGGCTCAGCTGGAACCCAAGCTCTGAAACCCCAAGAGAGGGGTGGGTCTTAGTTTCCAGCCCAAGCCTGAATGCCACCACTACCATTTTTAGCCCTGCAGCCCAAGCCCTGCAAGCCACTGACCAGGGCTAACTGTGGCTATGCTGTGGGTCTTTTATTGCAGTGTACCCTAAGAGACAGCAAAAGCTACACAGAGGGACCTAATGTTCACATTGTGGAACCTGGCCCCAGAGGGAAGGAAATAATAATGGGAGAGGGCATCTCATCACTAAGGGACAAGTTCTAATATCTTTACACTTAGCAATAACGGAACATCAGATAAGCCAATAGCATCTTCTGGTGTAAAATTCTTTTCATACTTGAGTAAGGATATCAAATCCAGCCCTAAATAAATGTATCCTGTATTCTGGAACTGAAATGTTGTCAAGTGCACAACCCAGCAGTCTGACCAGTCCTCCCCAATAATCAGGGGAAGCTCTTGACTTTTTTGCTCCCTTGAGCCTTATTATAATAAAAATTTTGCCAACCATACTCTAGCACAGTGGTTCTCAAAGCCGGCCTGCTGCTTTTTCAGGGAAAGCCCCTGGTGGGCCGGGCTGGTTGGTTTACCTGTCGCATCCGCAGGTTCAGCCGATTGCGGCTCCCACTGGCCGCGGTTCACCGCTCGAGGCCAATGGGGGCCATGGGAAGTGGCGTGGACCGAGGAATGTGCTGGCCCGGCCTGCCAGGGGCTTTCCCTGAACAAGCAGCGGACTGGCTTTGAGAACCACTGCTCTAGAAGACACTAAGCAGCCCTGCTTTACTGAACAAAATGCCAACATTTTTGTGTTTCCCAACTGCCTACAGTCACAAAGTAACAAAGGAATCATCCATCCTTGTCAAAGACTACAAAGATGCCAGAAGATCATTTTCTTTTGCATTTTCATACGAAAGTTTCAGGAGAAAGAAAAAATATTTACACACAGGGTGTATTACATATAACCAAACTACTGGCAGGGGCTTTGAAGTGCTTCAACACTTACAGCATGAATCTGGTAGAATCAGACTCAGCTGAGAATGGCTGATGAGTTTGAGATATTTTTGTTCTTATGTTTGATGTTCATTCACGGTTTGAAACTGAAAATGTTGGAACGTGCTCATTATTCCTGCATGCTAAAGTATGTTTCTATCACAGGCCTAACTACCTGTCTGAAGTGTAGTGAAGATTGCACACAACATGGAAAGCTTTGTTATTGACCCACAAAATGGTGAATTAGTAAAAGAGTCTCATACATTAATTATTATAAAATTGGTGATTTAAGTTGGTCTGAGGAAATTACGAGTGTTCTCCCTGACCATATGGAATTGTCTTTTAATGTTACCACTTCCTGTCTTCCTCTGGAGAGGTATCATTAAAAAGAAAAAAAAATTGTTAAGGAAGAAAAAGCCAAGTATCTGAGTTAATATGAAGAACCTGCTTCTTTTTAAGCAAGAAAATGAGAAAGCTTACCAAAAATACTGAATGTACATTTTTGTGGTGTCTATCTGTAAACTCTGTTCTTTTTTATGAATATCATATGCACCTCAGTTTACCTGCCTGCTATTATCTAGCCTGATTGCATAGAGTTAAATCAAAGGCATCTGGTTAGGGAGGACAGGAAAACAAGAAATGAAACAATGACAAATTCAGTGTGCTGCCATAGAATACCAAGGAGGAAACTATAAATTGGGAAATGCCCACCTGCCTGGCTCTAACCAGGTTAGCAGGATTTCCGCCCCACCCCAAGCCTACGATCAAAAGGGACCATAAACTATTAAGAACCCTGGCCTGGAGAAGAAGGTTGAGGGTGAACTGGCAACAGCAGCAGCTGGAGAGGAGTCTGTGAGAGTGACTGAGAATGCTGCAGGAGCTGCCCGTCTCTCCAAAGAGATGCAGGTAACTGGGCTGTGTGGTACTTATCAAAGCTTGCAAGGAAAAATTAAGGTTTAAGAAAGACGAAATATATAGGTTTTGCCATGTGAAAAATGTAGATAATGACACTGATCTCCTTTGCAAAGTGTTTTGGGTGCTACAGATAAAAAGCTATACATAACAACTAGTTATTACTATTATTAATAATATACAAGCCTTTATTGTTTTGAGTTCTTGTCTCTAAATGTTATATACCTTTGGATGAATAAATGCACTTTGTTTTGCATAAGCTATTTTTGAATCTCTTTAAATCAGCTGGTGGGCCATGCACAGTCAGACCTGTCGTGTTATGTTTGGTAAGCTGAGGGATCCAGTCCAAGACTGGTTGAATTGCAGGGTTTCACCAAGAAAGGGATGAAGGAAGTGAAACCTGCCCCAGAGGTGCACTTAAGAGGGATGCCAAGGGATCTAAACCACATCTTGCCCTATCATCGTGACACCTATGCACAATGAATCAAATTCATTTCTATGAAGTGTTTAAGAAATTAACCAAAGCTGGTTACAATCAACAGGCCTGTACTATTTTTTGAAATGCCCTGGATAGTTTAGCTCTGTTTGTATGGTATCATTACTGTTCCATTTGTCTTTAAAGAGTAAACTGCAAGCATTTTATTAAAAGAAGAGATGGTCTAGCCTGACTTCAGCTTTTGCTTCTCGTTATCCTCTGCTGAAATGTTATTTCCCCTCAGCGTTTACAACAAATTTTCTTACTACATAATGTAGGTCTACCTCCAAAAGCACTACAATGACTACTTTCCCTGTCCCCTTTCATAATGGTACAAGCACTTCACTCATCCTAAACCCATCTGATTTAACACTTTTCATCTCTAAAGCTATTTGCAAACAGTGATTAATCCAAAGTAGTATTCTCTAGTTTGTAAATGGGGAAATTGAGAAAGGGGAGAGGAAAGGACTTTGCAAAGGCCACAGAAGGAATATATGTCGAGCTGGGACTAGAATTCAGGACTTCCTGGCTCTCGGTACTGTCAGACAACTGTCTCGCCATCAATACTTTATTACACCAGGTTTCTAACTTGTTTATATTTGTATCAGTAGGTCCTGAAGATCAAGTACAGCATTAGTAATCCTTTCACACTGATACCTGAGTGATACAGATATATAATACATTAATAAACCAAATAAACCCATATACACAGCAATAATTTAGTACTGGTCTATGGGATGCAAGAACTTACTGCAGGCAGTTTCCCACACATTAGTCCTTGCATCTTATTAGTATTTCCCTCTCTGAGCTCATTGGAGTGGGTGGGAGAATTCTCTTCTCTTCAAGTTCATTTTGATGAATTATAGGATATGAGTGTCACGGACTCACAGATCGTGCCCACTCTTGGCCCTGTGCGGCCCAGGGGGGGTGCCCCTTTTAGTGAGACAGCCCTTCTCGGGGGTCCTCCCTCTCTCTCGGGGTCAGGCCCCTCCACCTCCTGGAGCCGCACCTCTCTGAGCCATACCACGTCTGTCTCTGCCGTGGGCCCCCTCCGGGAGTCCATGCACTCTGGACCCCCTGGGCCTCTTCACCCCCCGAAGGGGCTGATGCAACCCTGTTCTCTAGATCAGAGTGACTCTCAGCCAGCATAAAATAGGAGGGTTTATTGAGAGTTGAACACAGCACAGGAAACTCTCAGGGCCTCAGGCCTGGCCTCTCATAATAACAGCACATCCCAGTCTCCCTGCATCCAGGTGGGCTCTGCCTGCTTCCCCTCACCAGCCCGAGCCCCCTTGCTTCCCAGCTGGGCCTCTGATATCCCCGGCCTCAAGCCCCGCCTCAGTCCATTGTCTTCTCTCCAGGTAAACAGGGTCGTAAACAGGAAGGCCTGAGTGTCCTCTCCTCGCAGTTCTCCTCTGGCTGAAACCGGCTGGTCAGGTCACCGGGGTCCTCTCTCTGCAGCCCATTGTCCTCCCACTGGCTAGAACCAGTGGTGTGTCCTGGGCTGGGGTCCCGAGTCCCTCTCCGGTCCTCTATAACAACAAACTCCCTCTCCCCTCACCTCGTTAAAACAGTAACACCCAGGTACATTGAGTCCCACCCCCTGTGCATGCAAACCCTGGACAAGACAGAAAACCCCAAGAAAAAATCCCCACTTCGTCACAGTGAGGGTAAGGGAAGAGAATTTCCTGCGGCCAGGTCGACACTATGGGTGCTGTAGTTTCAAAATCAACAGAAGGAGGGTTTTCATTGATGTAGTTAATCCACCTACCCAAGCAGCTAGATCAGCTGAAGAATTGTGCCATCAATCTACCCACTTCTACATTGGGGGATGGGTTGGTTGAAGTACAGTGCTCAAAGGTGAGAATTTTTTCACAACCCAGAGCAACGTAGCTAGGTCAATCTAAATTTTAAAGGTAGATCAGGTCTAAGTGTTTCTTTTGTTATTGTTGTCTTGTTTGGGTCAGGAAAGATGATGTTGTATGATAGATTAAATGAATGTATAAAATGGGGAGAGGAGTATGGCAGAAGATGCTGCATTTTAGGTTCTTAACAGAAGTATATCTATCTATATATTTGGTTATATTATATATATTATATAATATAACACCAAAATACCTCATGCGAGATTGTGGCTCCATTGAACTAGGTGCTTTACAAACACATAGTAAGAGATAGACTGTAATTCTTCAGGATAAGAACTAAGACCATGTCTACATTAGCACTTGTGTCAACAAAACTTTTGTCATTCAAGGGTATTAGAAAAAAAAGCCACCGCTGAGAGAAATAAGTTTTGCCAGCATAAACACTCATGTGCACAGTGCTCTATCAGTGGGAGACATACTTCCACTGATATGGCTACCATTGCTCGTTGAGTTGGTTTTATTATGTCGACACAAGAGCATAACGCAGCCATATAAGTGCTCTTACAGCGGCACAGCTTCACCTATACAGCTGTGTTGTTGTAAGCTTGCAAGTGTAGACATGGCCTAAACAGACAAGGATGGGACGAGAAACAGAGAGGTTAAGTGCCCAAGATCACTGCAGTTCAACATCAGGAGCCAGGAAAGTCCATTTCCACTAGACCAGGAATTCTCAAATTTCATTGCACCGCGGCCCCCTTCTGATAACAAAAATTACAAAATGACCCCAGAAGGGGGGACTAAAGCCTGAACCTGCCCAGGCTCTGCTGCCCCCCCATGGGGAGGGGAATCAAAGCCAAAGCCTGAGCCCCACTGGCCTGGGCAGGGGACCAAAGCCAAAGCCCAAGGGCTTCAGCCCCAGGCAGGAGGCCTGTAACTTGAACCCCACCACTCAGGGCAGAGGTCTTCGGGTTTTAGCCCGGGGTGGTGGGGCTCAGGCTTCGGCCCTGGGCCTCAGCAAATCTAAGCCATCCCTGGCAACCCTATTAAAATAGGGTCGCAACCCACAGTTTGATAACTGCTGCACTAGACAATGCTACCTCTCTGGTGTCCTTGGGAAATATATGATCAAAGTAGAACGCATCAGATTCTTCCTGTGTTTTATTTTGATATGGCAATGCCTGATCTGCTGCAATTTAGGCTGATAATCTCCGTAATTCCAGATCCAGGAAGAATCACTGATATTGGGATGCTGAATCTACAGCCTGAATTTTGGTATGGATCATCCAGGTATTCAAACCTCTTCCAGTCTAATACTGTGCAAAGAGGTGGAAGCGAAGTAGTGATGACATTTTCATTCGTTTGCAAAGCGTGAGGCAGCCAATCACAAGAAGTCTACTCATTAAAGCCTTTGCTTTGCACGAGGTCTCCAGTTTGTTGCTGGCATTACTGCTGAGCTCCTCATGGATTATTGCCCTTTGAACTTTTAACATGCATGATGATGTAAGTTCATAAGGTCCAGCAGGTGTATTCTAGAATCAATGGGTTCACTGAATTTAATCCAGAAAAGTTTCCACAGAACATAGTAGTTTCTTTGGCTGTCTCTCTCTCCATCCTGTTTGAATGCTTACAATACACAGGTCATACCTGTTAGCTGATTCAATAGTCATCTCATGCTTTTCAATGAAGGAGGTTTATGCACTTGTGTCTACATGTCCTCAGAGATTAATATATGCGACAATGAACTAAATGTAGCTAGAAATTATGACACTTTATCCAGCTGGGATATGAGAGTTGTTTAAAAAAAATCTTTAAACTGTTTAATAATGTTATGTCTTAAAATGACTATAATACAAAAGCAATCTGCTAGCAATAAAATAATAATAATAATAATAATAATAATAATAATAATACTTAAGGTGGGTGGTAATCTCAGTTCTAGCATACTTAAGCTTTTCCTCAGAACAAAACTATCATAAATTGGTTAAAAACCATTGTCAGATGTAGTCACCACCCATATGCACTATACTGGGGCCCAAGAACAAATGATACATATGTGAGTGTATGTGCATACATGTGCACTCACAATGTATCTCCACTATGCTCAGTGTATTATCCCCGTTAAGTACTCAGCATTAAAAATAAAAACCTAAATACCTTATGTAGATGCTCTGACGCACACACACACACATACATAATACGTAATCCTCTCCAACACACATACAGAATTGGATCCCTGTATATTCAACATACCATAATGTTCTTTAGGCAGATAACAAAAGATTACCTAATATGACAATGCAGACCGATGAGAGTTTATAAATATATTGTGTAAGGAGGTAACGTGGTATGAAACTCTTTTTTCCCCATGCACGAGAGTACAGCCACATCAAAAAAAAGAAAATAGTTAAAGTATAGTTAATATGCAGATACAGGATAATAAACCATAAATTACTAAACAACATAGCAATAATTTCTAATGGTGGCAACTTCTCCAGGCACACCTAGCCACACTACAGACGCAGGAAATAACGTAGCACTCAATCACCTTGATTAAAAAGTAACGATGCTCAAAGGAAACAAAATACAGGTGCAAAGGCCCCTGGGGAGATGATAAAGAAAAACTGTTTTTTTACTGCTGAAATACCAATGAATAGTCCAGTTACTCAGATTGACAAACTAATCTGATTTCCAGTCTACAGCTCCAAGTACAATCTGCAAAACAAAACCCTACATATACTTCTCTTATGAAAAAGTGAAATATAGCTTGATATTAAAATCGAGAATAATCACAAAAGCAAAAGTTGAACACCCTGCAATATCAGCTTTCACATAGCAAAGTTATAATGAAGGTGTTTCTCTGTAAACTAGGATAACTTTAGAGAAGAGCTCCGTGTAAGCTTGAAAATTTCTCTCTCACACCAACAGAAATTGATCCAATAAAAGATATTACCTAATCCATCATGTCTCTCTAATATCCTGGGACCGACACAGTTACAATACTGAATACAGATTGACAGATTTTGTCTAGTGTATACTTTTAAAGTTATTAGAATCAGTTTCTCTTAACAAAATTGCTATAGTAAGCACACACAAAAAAATCTATTTATTAAAAAGGTTCCTTTCTCTCATCTGACTGCAGAGAATTTATGGCACATGCAACACTTCCATGAGAGTGATATACATTAATACCTCCAGAAGTTTTAAATATACCCAACATACACCTTCCCTTGTCATTAACTGCTTTCCAGAACTAAAATTCACTCCAGCTGGTGATATTACCTCCCATGCTGATCAGCAGCCCAGCAATTCCAACTGCGTGAAAGTGTATCTGCATAGTAGGCATCAGTGGTAATACAACATGCCAGATCCTCTCATATCTTTTTTACCTGCCATAAAGTAACTTTAATATATGCAAAAATATAACGTTTTGGGTATACACCCCATATAGCCCCACACTTTTCCTTGTGTTTGTTGATGCTGAAACAGTTAGATAAACTGAATCTTCCAGAGTACAACACAAAATGGTGTCAACTCCTCTTCCTCCAATTGGTTACAATGAGCTATCCAACACAGAACAGATGGAAAACTGATGTTAGCTGGGACAAACAGACTGGAAAAAGAATTCTTTATAAGATCACATGAAAAAACCACACCATGTTTCTCCAGTGCTAAATCACCATGAATATATGAGTCTTTTATATGAAATGTTTTTTTAAAATGCCAATAATTTTTCAATGTATTATGAACCAATTTGTGTCCTACTGTGCTCTTCACTGTACATTTGTTTTTAATAACAAATCAATCCAATAGCGAATTTCTCTGCAGTCTCTGAAAATGGCATGCAATGGGAAAGAAATTAGAAATTATTTTGGCAGTTAAGGTCTATTGACAGAATTACTGAGTGCTACTTTTCCTAAGCATAACTTCACATAGTAAATATTGTGTTATATATCTTCTATAAATTCATATTTTAGATAACAGTTTTTCTTAAATATCAAGTGTCAACCCACTATGGCTATCTGCGGCTATGAACAGTAACTTAATGCAATTATTCTGAAAGTAACGATAAGTGGGCAGTCATGCAAATTTGTAACTTAATGGTTTAAGCATGAAATTAAACAAACAGGAGAAATTAATGAAAATGATTCAACATTAGACCATACTTGCTACAAAATATAAGTGTTATAAACATTACATAATCTCATTTAAAGAGTCTGTGTAATGCACAGGTTTTACAAATATTTACTGACATTAATCTTGTTAAGTTATTTGAAGTGTTTTATTCAGTAACAGGATTAATTGGCTGGAAAAACAGGGGCTCATACAAAATAGCTGAAAGCTCTTTTTGTGAGCATGATGGATGTTTTTTAAGTAACTTGTTTAGAGTATTGGAACATAAGACAACAAAGCATTACAAATGGTTCTCCAACTGACAAATATGAAATATATCAGCCTATCTTGTCACTACAGTTTTTACAGGGTCAAAGAGCCAGATGAGAAGTAATACTTCATTTTGCTCTTTTTCATGCTGCTCAAAATCACCTTCCATTTGTCCACAAATAGATCTTGCCTCTAAAGCAGTGAAAACATTGTCTGTTCCATGAGAATGTGGTAATACCTATACTCAGACTGGTGGAGATATATTTACAATCCCCAGGCAGAACCTCAGCTAGTGTGAAGGGTTACAACTTGCATGGAGCTAGGACAACTTGCACAAGCTAGAAATCTGCCTTGCCACATCTGACATCTTTTGGACACCCTCATCAAGTATTAACATTCATCTTTGTTATTTGTTTGCTTTCCCCTCCCCATAATAAGCATTAAGTCTGAACTCTTATATAAGACAGGCCATAGAACTCCCTCAAAATAATTCCTAGAGCATAATTTTTAGAAACATTAAAAAAATTGCTAGGGATGGAGAATCCACCATGACCTTTGGTAAATTGTTCCAGTGGTTAATTATCCTCACTGTGAAAGGTTTGTGCCTTATTTCCAGTCTGAATTTGTCTAGATTCAACTTCCAGCCATTGGACTGGGTTGTACCCGTTTTCTGCTAGACTGAAGAGCATATCATCAAATATTTGTTCCCTATGCAGGTACTTACAGATGGTAATCAAGTCACCCCTTAACCATTTCTTTATCAAGCTAATTAGATTGAGCTCCTTCAGTCTATCGTTATAACACATGGTTTTGAATCCCGTAATCATTCCTGTAACTCTTTTTTGAATCGCCTCCAATTTATCAACATCCTTCTTAATGGTAGGCATCAGAACGAGACATAGTATTTCAGCAGCACCAGTGTAAAATTCAGAAGCAAACTAACCTCTTTACACTTACTCGATATGCCCGTTTATGGAGCCCAGGATCACATTATCTTTTGGCCACAATGCAACACTGGGAGCTCATGTTCAACTGATTATTCACCACGACCCCCAAATCTTTTTCAGAATTGCGGCTTCCCAGGGTAGAGTCCCCCACTGTGTAAGTATGGTTTAAATTGTTCCAAGATGTATACATTTAGTCATATTAAAACACATTGTTTGCTTGCACCCAAGTTTATCAGTGACCTGTCCTCTTCATTATTTACCACTCCCCCAATTTTGGGGTTATCTGAAAACTTTATCAGTGATGATTTTGTGTTTTCATTGACAAAAAACGTTATGGTGTAGTACCAAAAACCAATCCCCGTGGAACCCCACTGGAAACCCACCTGCTTGATGATAATTCCTAGTCTACAATTACATTTTGAGACCTGTTTGCAATGCTGTGGCAGCCATATTAGTCTCAGGATATTAGAGAGACAAGGTGGGTGAGGTAATATCTTTCAGTGGACCAACTTCTGTTGAAGAAAGAGACAAGCTTCAAGCTTACACAGAACTTTTTTAACCCATTTAATGTATGGCACCCTACCTTTATACTGTTCTAGGTTTTTTTTAATCAAAATGCTGTGTGGTATCAAGCCAAATGCCTTAGAAAAGTCAAGCATATTATGTCAACTCTATTACCTTATCAACCAAACTGGTAATCTCATGAAAGATTACAAGTTTCTGTGACCATGGGTTTTATAATAAATAAATGAGATCATTATCCCACATTGTGTGATATAGCTTAGGGCAGACATGGTCAGAGTACAGCCCGCCAGCCATTTTAAGCCAACCCTCGAGCTCCCACTGGGGAGCAGGGTCGAGGGCCACTCCACACGGCTCCTGGAAGCAGCAGCATAACCCCACTCCAGCACTCCAGCCGGGGACTGCTCCACACAGCTCCCAGAAGCCATGGCATGGCCTCCCTCCGGCTCCAATGCACTCCAATGACACCGCTCAAATGGCCCCCTCTGGCATTCCAATGGGAGCTGCAGGGGCGGTGCCTGCAGATGGGGCGGTGCGCAGAACCACCTGGCTGCACTTCCGCTTAGGAGCTGGAGAAAGGACATGCCGCTGCTTCCGGAAGCCACTTCAGTTAAGCACCGCCCGGATCCTGCACCCCTGAGCCACTCCCCATGCCCCAACCCCCTGCCCTGGCCCCCCTCCAAACCCCTCAATCCCAGCCTAGAGCACTCTCCTACATCCCAAACTCCTTATCCCCAGCCTCACCCCGGAGACCACACCCCCAGCCAGAGCCCAGACCCTGTGCCCCGCACCCTATTCCCCCACCCCAAACTCCTCATTTCTGGCCCCACCCCAGAGCCCACATCCCTAGCCAGAGCCCTCACCCCCTCCCGCACCCCAACCCCAATTTTGTGAGTATTCATGGCCCACCATACAATTTCTATTGCCAGATGTGGCCATCAGGCCAAAACGTTTACCCATCCCTGGCCTAGGGCCATGTAGATTATTTCAATTTCTGTAGAAGCTGTTTCCTACACATAGTACTTGTGACTAAAATGTTTTTTTTTAGAAAACTCCCAATTATTTCTATCAAATAAACATTACTATTAGCTATGGCTAGTGTATAGTGGTGCTTTATACTGTACACAAGAAACTGCCATATTGGTTCACAGCTGTGGTCAAGCTAGTCCTTACCTCCAACGGTAGCCAGCACCAGATGCTTCAAAGGAAGATACAAGAAGCTTTGCATTATGCAGATGAGGGATAATATGCTCTCCCACATTAAGTGTCCTCCTAATCCTTCACAGTTCAAAACTGGCTTACACACTAATGCATGAGGTTGCCAAGTTCTCTGCTCTGCAGACTGGGTTCCCACAGAATAATGACTCAAGTTCAAGGTCTCGGTCCTTATCTTCAAGGTGCTCGCTCAGTGGCCTGGGCGCAGCATAGCTAGAAGATTGCCTGAAGCTCCAGGATGAAGACTGTGGTTTACTACTGTGACTCCGGGACCCATTTGTGCCAACAAGCAGAGTGCACAGGTTTTTACAAGGATTCACTAGGCCAGATATATGCACAATAGTTCATGAAAGGGTGGCATGGGAGGTCTCTATCGAAAGCCAAGAGCTCACTGGTCATCATAATTATTGTGAAATATATGTTTGGAAAATGTTTACGGAATTATGTATCTAAACAAAAATTTATATTCTTAAAACCTGAGGCCTGGTCTGCACTACGACTTTCGGTCAAATTTAGCAGTGTTACCTTGATTTAAGCCTGGATCCGTCCACACGACAAAGCCCTTTTTTTCCCAACTTAAAGGTCTCTTTAAATTGATTTCTTTACTCCACCTCTGACGAGGGGATTAGCGCTGAAATTGGCCTTGCCGGGTCGAATCTGGGATAGCATGGACGCAATTCGATGGTATTGGTCTCCACGAGCTATCCCAGAGTGCTCCATTGTGACCGCTCTGGACAGCGCTCTCAACTAAGAGCACTGGCCAGCTAGACAGGAAAAGGCCTGCGAACTTTTGAATTTCATTTCCTGTTTGGCCAGCGTGTTTGCAGAGCTCATCAGCATGATGTGCACATTACCCTGCCCGTACTTTATGAGAAGTCTATGACCATGTCCCTCTCATCACTGCGCTGCTGTCGCTTCCTCACCTGGTTTTGCACGAAACAATTGTCTGCCGTTGCTCTGATGGAGGGAGGCGCGATTGACGACATGGTTTACAGGGAATTAAAATCAACAAAAGAGGTGGCTTTGCATCAAGGAGAAACACAAACAACTGGCATACAGAATGGCCCCCTCAAGGATTGAACTAAAAACCCTGGGTTTAGCAGGCCATTGATTTCACAAAACAATTTGGGTCAATTTCTTGTTCTGATCCATCTATCTTTTACATCTTAGGCTGGCAGCAGACAGTGCAGTATGACTGCTAGCCATCGTCATCTCCTGGGTGCTTAGCAGAAGATGCTGCATTACAATTGTTAGCCATCATCATCTCCTGGCTGCCTGCCAGAAGACAGTGCAGTACAAGTGCTAGCCATTGTCATCTCCTCAGTGCTCGGCAGAAGATGAGAATGACCTGGCTGAGTCATTCCCATGTCTGCCCAGGCATTGACCGATCTCATCGAGGTCAGCTAAAAGAGCACCCAGGAATATGATGACGATGACTACCAATTGTAATACACCGTCTGCTGCCAAAAGGCAATGAGCTGCTGCTGTGTAGCAATGTAGTCCCACGTCTGCCAGCACCCAGGAGACATATGGTGACGGTGAGCTGAGCGGGCTCCATGCTTGCCATGGTATGGCGTCAGCTCAGGTAACCAAGGAAAAAAGGCACGAAACAATTGTCTGTCATTGCTTTCACAGAGGTAGGGAGAGCAGGGCCTGATGACATGTACCCAGAACCACCCAAGACACTGTTTTTGCCCCATCAGGCACTAGGATCTCAACCCAGAATCCCAATGGGCAGTGGAGACTGCGGGAACTGTGGGATAGCTACTCCCAGCTACCCACAGTGCAACACTCCAGAAGTTGACACTAGCCTTGGTACTGTGGAGGCAGTTCACTGACTTAATGCCCTTAGAGCATATTGGGTGGGGACACACACAATCAACCGTATAAAAATTATTTCTAAAAAACCGACTTCTAAAAATTCGACCTAATTTCGCACTGTAGACATATCCTGAGAGTTAAGGCAGTTCACCAGGAGGTAACATACTTCCTATGTGAAAGGAACATGCCTGAGGTAACAGACACTTATCTCTCTGTCCAGCCAGGACAGTACTGCTTGTCTTACAATGGATGCCTAATCGCATACTGAGTCAAAGAGTTAAAAAAGACTGGGAAATGTACAAGAGAGAAAATCCACGGGGGGGGCGGGCGGGGAAATCAGCAGGGTGTGTCTTGTTTGTGTCTAGGATCAAAGGATTAGTCTGGTATATTAGGGCATACAAAAAAAACCACACAGGATCCTTCATTGAGGAGGCAAGCTTGCAAGTGATTTGTCTCCTGAAAAGAGTGTCACAGCTACCCTGGCTGTAAAGTGCAGGTGAGCAATACTTTATTACACATCAAAGTATTTTGTTAATTAAGGCTAGGCTCTAGAATGCATGTTATACATTTCTTTTATATGTAACTATTGTTATTACTTGGAATCTCTATGCTTTGTTAAATAAACCTATTCTTTGTTTTGCCATAAACCTACCTAAGTGTTGTGTGTTAACTGAAACGGTGATCTGAGATGGAACTGGTGGCAGGGGGGGCACGGTCTACTGATTGTTCGGAAGCAGTGGATGTGAGAGTACTGAGACTGGCCAGCAGAGCAGGCGCTGGACACTCCAAGGGGATGATCAGAGAGCTGGAGTGTGCCTATCACTAACCTCTGCAGGCATAAAGAGAGAACTTGTGTTGCTCATGGCCAGTGGAGCTGAGAGCCAATGCCCGGCAGACACAGACGAGGTACCACCTGCCTTTAGCATGAGGAAGCCAAGGTGCCTCAGCCCTGAGTACCTCAAGATAAGGAGTCAGAACTACTCCTCCCTTCAAGCACAATGGAATTTGCCACCTGCCTTCTCTGATCTAAACAAACAGCAACATATATTTTTTTAAAACCAAAACAAAACCATATACTACACATACAGAGAACTCGTCTGCCCCAGGGGAGAGGAGAAGAGAGAGAATGAACTACACGTGACAGATGTTCATCACACTGCTTAATGTACTGTTGGAAGGTGCTCAGATACTACAGTGAACGGGCAGTATAAGAACCTATACAGAACAGAATAGCTGCTTAGATGCCTTTCCTGCGTTGATACAATTAATTTAGAACCCTTCATCCACTTATTTAAATACCTAACTAAATATCACTAATATCTAGATACACTGTACACAAATTAGACTAAGGCAAAAATATATTTAGTCAATAGAGGGAACTCTACCTACATAAAAACAGAGTATTGTAGATTTAAATGTACTACGTTCTCAATAACCAAAAGGGAAGAATAGGCAATGATAAAGAGAATACTTTCCTGGTGCCTCTTCTCGAATGCAAACTTGGAAGCAGGCTTCCTGTGGTCAGAATGATTATATGGCTTTGCTTTTTCTCCACAGTTTTGACTGTTTTCCAAGTCAGGAGAAAGAAAATGAGGGAGGAAAGGATGGAATCTATTGCCAGATGACAGCAAAAGCATCCCTCTACTCTTGCTTCAGTTCCTGGATATCTGCTACAGTATCTGAGACTTACTTATTTTCAGTGCATATTGTTCTTGCATTACAGATTACACTGCTCTACAGCCAAAATGCTTCTGAAATAAATGTAGTCAAACTTTACTAATTCTGGGTCACTGAGAACGAAAATGATGCTTAAAATTGTTGATTGGCTCTAGTCTAGCTGTTGGGGTCCAGACTTACAGCAGTGGAATCTCCTGCGCAGGTGATGTTAGGGTTTCCATGTTCCGTGACGTCAAAAGGATCTTGTTCCCATTCTTCTTAATGGAAAGTGATCTTGTTTAAGGGGCCTTGCAACAAATCGTTCACATCTGGATCCAATGAGTGGAGACTGTTTCATTGATCATTCAAGATCAAGTCTTAAGCTGTTTTGCTGCACAATGGCAATGTTTTGCATCATTCAGTCTGGTCCAGGCAGTCCATCAATGAAGGAAACTATGACAACATGAAACAACTTTTGAGGTGCAAACTCATGACAACACATGGCAGCTTTGTGGTGATTTGAAGGTTGTTGCTCTTCATGCATTGGTCTCGCAGGACTGGATACACAAATAGTGCTGTTTTCTCTTGCAAATGGGATATGTCATGCAAGAGATTCCACTAAATCAGAAAGATTGGGCACTCGGACAGTCATTGGGACGCCTGGGAGGAAAAGTGTTCAGCACTCCATCATTTAGTTGAATCAAGAGAAGATTTTGTTACCACCCTTACACATCAAGCTGGGCATCTGATGAAGAAGTCTGATCAAAAACAATTGACAAACACAAGCAGATTTCAAGTACCTCCGTGGAAAATTTCCAAATTAAGTGAATTAAATAAATGGAAGGTTGTCTTGTGTTGGTCCTTCATATTCCGTCGAATTCTTCGAGATGAATCATTTGACCATGCACCTGCGTGGACCGGAAAGACGAACGCATGGAAAGCCTTACCAGTTAGTGGTCAATAAATTTCTGGAAACATACAGGCAGACAACACAAGGTTGTGTGGTGAAAACCTCCACTCAATGGCATACAAAAAAGGCCTTGGTTGCAAACCATGTCACTAAAGATTACATTTTTTTACACTCTTCTATCCTAGATTTTTTTCCAGCTCTGAACTGCGGCAGCAGATGAGCCAACAAGCTCGGGCCGAGCGATTTTCCACCAGGATTTGCTACCAATGGGAGAACGCATCAAGGCAAATGAGCCATCAATGCTTGCAGACTATTGCCTGGACAGGTGGACAAGAGATGCTCCATTTATGATACAAGAGACGCCAAGAAGCGCCGAGTAGACCTGAATGGACCTAACTATGTACATAATAGTTTTTTTGCCTTTGTTTCATAATAAATTTATTTATATGAACCCTGTGCTGATTTTTAAGTGTTACATACACCAGGACAGGTGAAATATTATCATAGCAAAGAACTAAACACATGAAAAGACTAGGTTTACAATTATATGATTAAACTCTACTATCTCACAAATATACATACGATAAAAATGTATAAAAACTTAAATATCTTAGAAACAGTAGCCAATCAGTTGTTTTAATTGTCATATTTGAATTCAGCACATCAAAATACATAATAAATACCACATTTTATCTCTGAAGCAGACGACTTCTCAAAAATTGTAGACCAGTGTTATCTAGTTTACGCTCCACTCACATGCTCTGGTGTCTTGCTCAGCTAGTCCATGTGTGTTGAAAGGCAGGGGAAGAAAAGGGTGTTACAAGATTTAAATTTTACACAACCCACTGCAAAGCAGCTTGGATTTCTTTAACAAAGTCTGGCATTAGGCTATCCCGCCTTTCCAATTCAAGTAAGATACCACTGCGTAATCTGAACTGATAGGAATGTGTTTTTTCAGTGCTCTTTAAATTGACAAGAGATCCAGGTGAGCTTGTCCTCCATTCTGCTACAGAGTTTCTTTGCCCAGCAGAAAGTCCAGGGGAAACTATTATTTGCAGCTGGTGGGGACTCCCCCCATATACTCATGGCTTGCAGCTGTGGTGGATGAAATTCAAGGGAGGTAAACATGTTGACTCACCATATCTGTTGCACCACCAGTTGAGACGGATTTTTTGTTGTTGATTTGTTTTTGTTTTTTTACTTATAGGAAGAAATACTCACAGTATCAAGATGGTCCCCTGACTGTTTTAGACTTAGGACAGGTCTTATGCCCTATACTTAACTCCTATCCACGCATAAAATTGTTGAGACTACAGAAGAATTCAAGTGGACTCCCCAAAAAGATTGATCCCAACTGCCTGGGCTGATCCTATACCATTTTTGAAAGCAAAGAGGATAATTTCAGAATTGGGGCATGCACTTATGCTCTGCCTTAAATGTTTCCAGTAAATTTTGGGGATATTTGTTGTGAACTTGGGCTTTTTCTCCCCCTCCAAAACGGAAAATTTAACAATGCCGCTATGTCTGTTGGAACTTGGGTTAGTTCTGATTTATGATAGGGGGGAGGCTGGGAATTGAAACAATGTGTGCCCAGAGATGGCAAATGACTGTGTGTGTCTCTGAGATTTGAAGCTAGTAGCGGAAGGGAGAGCTTATTTTCCTCAAATCTTTCTATCACTGGAGTCTGTCCACAGTCAACATCCTTAACTTGGAAGAGTTATCCACAATTCAAGGATGGATTCTTAAGTTCCAGTGGATCACTAATGAGAAATCCAATATGTTAAAAGCAAGCAAAATAGAGCACCGGGTTGCTAAGACTACTAAACATCAAGAAGCATTTGGAGAGATTGTGACAGAGCAGTTAGGACTGTTTATTAGCATGTTTTTGTCAGCTTAAATTTCTGCTAGCCATGCTATTACTTCTCAGATCATACAGGTGACACAGATAGAGATGCTTATTGATCAAAAGTCCTTCTCACTGCTCCCTCCAGCTCCTGACTAGGGGACCCCACAGAAAAACTGGAGTCAACATTTGAATCTATTTTGGGAGAATTAAACCAGAGGACATGGAAGTCCTGATTTAGTTACATTCAAGTTTCTAGCCAACAAGACTTTTGTCTCTCACATAGAATTCAGTCTTGCCACCAACTTTAGAATGGAAAGCTGGCCTCCTGGTATCTGAGAATGATGCTGCACGGTCTGAGACACGTGTTTTACCAAACAATTCTACTTCTTCAGGACATTTTCTTTAAGGGGACTGGGTTGTTTGGGTTCCTCTCCGCGCAGCTTTTTTTTTTTTTTTTTTTTTTTTTTTTTTTATAATTCCACATAAGAATCAGTGTCCTCTTCTCCAATACGCAACTTCAGCTACGAGAATAGCGTAACTGAAGTCGATGCATCTTAGCTCGAATTAAAATAACTTACTTCGCGTCCTCACAGGGCTGGATCGATGGCTGCGGCTCCCTCGTCGACACTGCTTCCCTCTCTCGCACTGCTGGAGTTCAACAGTCAACAGGAGAGCGATCGGGGATCAATTTATCCTGTCAACACTACCCATAATAAATCGACCCCCAATAGATTGATCGCTACCCACCGATCCAGCGGGTAGTGTAGACGTACCCATGGTGTGGGTGAGCGAGTGTCTTTTACACAGAGGAAACAAAGTGTCCCTTAGAGAATACTGAAAAGAAACACACATACAAAGCTTGAATCTGAGAGAGATCTAGCACTAGACTCCATTATCGGGGAGCAAATGAATGCAGAGAGAAAGGGAAACAACCTAAATGTTGATAAGCTACATAATGACCCTTAATGCTAGTAACAGACATTATCTGCCATCATGCTAGCAACATAAGAGATATTTACTGAAGCCTCTACTAGGTTGGGGTGTGAAAATATGGTGCAGGCACCCAATTTGACCCTGGAGTCAGTCAGTTATGGGAGAAAATGGAAATAGGGAGCAGGTCATAGATGGTACTCAAGAACAAATCGTTGGCTGGAGCCTTGGAGAGTGCTGTCCTATTCACGTTTCTAGGCACCCTTACAACACAAATTAATAAGCATTGCACTTCTCCCTAATTATCTGTTTCTTCTGATAGTACAAGAATGAGGTAACACTGCCACACACACACCCCAATGGGGTACCCAGCATGGCAGGATAAGAAAAAACAGCATCTCAGCTTACAGGACCCAGCTCCTTCTGACTGCCAGCAAGGCAAACAACAAGTGGAGAGCCTACTGGGAGACAAAGGAGAAAAAATAAAGGGCACTAGCATTCTAAGACTGATTGGCCTGACTGACACGTGGGTTAAAACCCGTACTGGTGACAGCCAAGTCACAGAACGTCTCATTTCATAGGCTTCAACCTCAGGAATGGCGATATACTCTTCTGCTAATTTCTAAATATGAATATATTTTGTTTGTGGTGTTTTGTACTAATACTGTGTGGGAGGAGGGTTGCTATAGTTTTATTGTAGTCAAATGTTTGTGTATTGGCGACTGGACTGTTATTTAGCAGTTACAAATCAAGCTAACACAGATAATTTATAAAAGCAGCAAAGAGTCATATTCCAGGTTTACAATTCCTTTAAACTAGTAAGATCTAGAGCGAGTGCTGTTTTACTGACTGACTGCCAGTGCTCTAGAATACTTCTTTTGAACATTATATATAGTGTGTCACCTATCAACAACATCTCCCTCACCTACATCTTTATCTTGATCCATATAAAACCTCTATTCATTACACAATGTTCCATCAAGAAGAGTAAGTCATTCGTTCTTTGGGGAAAGAGGGGGAAATTAAGAGCTGTTTCCAATTCAATTTAACTTTTGTTCTCCTTCCACTGAAGTGTGGTCAAGTTTTTCTGTCCTAGCTTGTATTTATATGGAAATCACTGTACAATATATTTATGTTTTATTTGTGTTACCTATTAGGTCCTTTGAAATAAAAAGTATTTTTCCTCATGTGTCTATGAGCAGAATGTACAGTCTTAGATAAATATCTGCATGAACTGAATAGGTGTGTGTGAGAGAGAGATACTTTGTGTATGTCTGTGTACGTCTACACTACCTGCCAGATTGGCAGTTAGCGACTAATCTATCGGGGTTCAATTTATCGCGTATAGTGTAGACGCGATAAATCAATCCCCGATCGCTCCCCCGTTGACTGGTGAACTCCAGCTTGGCGAGAGGCGGAAGCAAAGTCGACAGGGGTGCCGCGACAATTGACCTCGTGCCATGAGGACGCGAGGTACGTCGAACTAAGATACGTTGACTTCAGCTACACTATTCTCGTAGCTTAAGTTGCATACCTTAGGTCGATCCCCGCCCCTCCCAGTGCAGACCAGGCCTAAGTATCTCTCTCTCACTCACACTTCAAAGTTTTCTTATCACACGTCCCTTTCTGGCCTTTTAGTTGTTCAAGTGGCAGAGTTTCTTTCCCATGTAATTTGACTCACTATATCAGTGTTTTACAATAGGACTGCTATGCATGCCCAACTGATTTTGAGAAGCAGAGAGAGAAGTACTTTGGATTCATTTAAGGGGCTCTCCATACAGTGCACTCATCTTCTTTTGATTTCACACTGAGACAAACAGGCCCCACCCAGGCTTTTTACTGTATGTTCTAGTTTAAAGAAATGGCTTCCTGTAAGCAAACAAGCTGCATTTTTCTTCGGTTACAGTATTTTTGAAGAAATGCAGTAAGGAAAAGATTTAATTAGCCCAGATGCATTTTTTTTAATGTCACCATCTACTCTAGTTCCCAAATGAACAGGGGCCATGTAATTATACATCCACTTCTGGCATATAACAGAGGTACCTACCAGCTTTTTTAGTCTAATTTTTGCATTTCTTGTGTAATTCCTGAATCATGGGTTCAGCAACTTTGTGACTTTGCATCATCTATACCAGTGGTTCTCAACTCGCAGCCCAACCAGTATACAGCAGTGACCCATGTGACATCATCAGGGCCATACGGGTGGTGTGTGTGGGTGGGTGGTGGGGGGGTGGGGATGTGGCCCACATAACATATAGAGAGCTGCATAAATACCCCACAATGGTAAATAGGTTGAGAGCCATTGAGCTATATAAACTTTGTATATATAAATACTGCAGTACAAAAAAAAAAAAAAAAAAAAAGTTTCAGCCTGGCAGCTGAGCACACTTACAGGAGTTTTCAGTTGAAAGCCCCTTTCAACACACCTCTTCCCAAGCACTGTCTGAACCAGGGTATACAACTAGAAACAGTGAAGAATGAACAGTCTTGCCATGAGACATGAACTCTTAGGCTAGTGTGCTAAGAAATGAGCAGCAGCATCCTCAAAATTAAGCTAACTAAAATGTTGTTCCACTTTGCTAATTGTTCAGGTCTCTGTCTACATTTATGTGGGAACCTTTGAGTTTGGTTTTCTTTTACTTTTTAATTTTTCCATTTTATTTTACCTTCCATTTTTTCAAAGCATCAACTATGGCTAATTCATAACTGTGACACCATGCATAAATTAATATTTTCAAACCATAATTTGAAGTCTCAACTTTTCCCATACTATCAAATAGATTGACATCTTTCTTTCAGTCAGAATCAACAACGATAGGAGACATAATTGTTATTAGACAGCCAGTATATCTTACAGCGCAGCTGTAATTAATTTAATAATTAAATTCAATAACTCAATGACTCTCTTCAGTTGTGTGCACAAATCTCCCTGAAATGGAACACTTGTAACTTCTATCAACCACTAACTGACACCAGGCATTCCAGGCACATCCAAGTGGAACATACTTGTTTTGCTGCTAAAAACAGTAGTAGGTACATTCTCTCATTCCACTAAATTTCAATGGCATGTTGACAGACCATATCAATGAGAAGAGTTAATGATAAAGAGAGCTGCACATTCTTACTGAAGGAAGGAGGGCACTGTATTATTCTTATCTCCTTACATGTCCACTTTTTTCTCAGTAAGAATACGCAATGCCTATTGATATTAACTCTTTCACTACTAGTCTGCCACCACACTTACTGTATTGTCACGCTCAATTAAAATGTTATCAGAAATAATGGAATATGAACACACACTTAGTATATTCAACAGCATTGCAGGTACATTCTGTCTAGAGTATTAAACAGCAGGCAAGTGTAACTGAGTTACAGAACCTGCAAAATATAAGGGGAAGATACACTGGAACTTTAAAATACATCTGTATTTGCGAATGCTAACATTAAGCTCCCTGTGCGTGGTTTGGGGTCAGAGAGAAAGACACTTAATCTGAATGATACTCATGTAATATTCCAAATATCGAAAGCTAACTTTAAATGATCATTTTGCATTTAAAAAAATGTTTTCAATGCCCCCAAAATAGGTACAGTTTTTGTATGATAGAGAGTTTCTTTTTTGACCTTTGATTATTAGACATGGTTGGGGTGTTTTTTTAAGCTTCTGGGTCTCTAAAACTTGTGGAAACTTTTAAAGACAGAAAAGGCTATGGCAAAAAAAGGAAGAAATGCAACTCTAGATAATTTTAAAGATTTCATATACCTAAAATGGGCAAATTAAAACCGCAGCCTTAGTCATAAACCTACAAGAAGCAAATCAGTAACAGTGAAAGAAAAACTACCGCAAGCAAAACCTGATGCAGTGCAAATATAGTTTGAACCAGTGGGTTACAGAACATCACAACGTACGCCAAAGGAAGTGGGTGTAATACCTCTCTCATTGCTTCTCCTCCTTTCCCCCAACCTCATTTGACCACCTGTAACAGTCTCAGAGGAAGCAGATAATCTCCCACATACTTTCCAGTTACACTGCAACAGCCACAAAGTACACATGCAGCTATCAGCACATGTGTAAAAATATATACATGGAGCATCAGTGTCAGAAATCTTTGTGATGATTAACCTACTCTACATAAAAAAACTACCACAAAAAAACACAAGGGGCAACTGATCCCCCTCAAACCCACATAAGACTGGAAAATTATGGTAAGCAGGACATAGCCTCCGTTGACTACTGGGAGCTGCGGCTGAGATTAGCACTCAGCAGAAAACGTTTGCCCTTCTGACCAGCATTTTCCACTAATGATTGAATGGGGTTAGAGTGGGGAGAAAAGGGGTGAGTAGGAGTGGGGATAGAAGTATCTTCATTTCCTTTTGGCCTTTAGGTACCATTAACCAATGTGGTTCAGACAATTTTTTCTTTGATAAACTAGAATTATGGCACAGATCATGTCACCAGTTCTGAAGCAAGACTTCTCGGGTAGATCATTAAGGTGTACTGCATTAAAAAACAGAACAAAAAACCCACTAATAGCATGACAGGGCCTTGTGAACCTGAAACCTGAGCCCAACAGCAAAACCCATCTAAAGGGGCTTTCTTTGTGGAAACTACAGGGTAGCTGGGTTTCAGCTGGTTTTAAAACCCCTGCAAAAGAAGATGTGTACCCTTTAAGAAGTCTTTTATTCCTTATACACCAGTGTAAGGGGTTTTTAGATGAGCCCTAAATAAAAAAGGGGATTCCCATTACCTGGAGCTTAGGTAGAAAAAGCCCAAGAATCCTCATGCCTACAGGATGTCAGCCAACTTTTAATTTTATTTTTTAAAAAGAAGTGTCTTCTGGAAACTGTTTGACAAAATTTGCATATACTGCAACAGTGATTTTCCCTCCATGAGTTGCCTTAAACTTGCTAATATTTGGGGGGGGGGGGGAGTTAAAAATAAAAGCTAATAGTTAAAAAGTCATGTGTAAACTCTGTGTTTCACTTGAACAATTATTTAAAATAGTGGTTTCTTTAACTGAATAAATCTGCACCTGCAAAATGAATCACTGCTCTATAAATATAGAAGAGAGAATCCTTTCCAGGTTATATGTTTACACATTCTCAACTACGTTGTATATTTCAATTTTGTGGAAGGACACTATTATACTTGTTATAAAGAAATTTCTTAAATCTCCCAAAATTTTCTTTTAAAGCAAATTGAAGACAAGAAAAAAAAAAACTTTCACAAAAGGAAAAGCATTCAAGATGACTTTAGCATTACATTATTAACACAATGGTCTACACTGCATTCCAGATTAATCCACAATACTTGGACTTTTTGATCAATTTTTCTTTGACCACAGAATCCTCCAAATCCCTGAACATTCCACAATAAAAAAATTGGGTGCTAAAATGAAGTGTAAGTCACCTACCTACAGAAGTATAGATTATTCATCGATTATCACACCGGAAGGGACCATTGTGATCATCTAGTCTGACCTTCTGACACAGAAATGTAATGTATGAAATTCCAAGACTGGCAACTATGCCATATTATTGAATTGAAACAAACACTCAAAATACAAATTGTCCATTTCTGATAGTAAAAGATTAGCTTGGAAGATTGGTCTTACAATGTTAAAGAACTGAAGACGAACAGCTAGAAGTAATCAAGAAATTCCTTGCAACATATCTACTTAGATTTATAACAATATACAAAAAGAGCACCAATCCTCATCTCTAGCTGCCTATCAAAATTTAAAATTATTATCTCATTAAAAATAGCAGCTACTCCAGGCTCACACACAAACGCAGTATCAAGACAAGAAGTCCAACACTACTGCAGACACCAGCCCCTTACTGAGCTCCTTCCTCTCCCGGGCCCAGGAAAATACACAGGTCTTGTAGCATGCCCTGAAAGTTTAAATTTGTGTTGTACTGGGCCATAGAGATGTGGGTGGCTGGGTGGTGAGAGGACGGAAGTAGTAGGTTTAAAAGCTGATTGATGGCCCCTCTCAGAGAACACCTGGCCCGCAGCATCCTCTCTTTAATACCGAGAAGCCACCCACATAACTATCTACACTGATCACAGCTGTGCAGTATTGCATGGGGAGACAAGCCACATGCCTTAACTGAGTAGATTCCAGATCATTTATTAAAATGTAAATTTTGCTTGTTGAAAGTGAAGGGTGTTTTGGTAACACTACAGTAAGACGCAGGGATTTCTCAGGTGTTTCATTATGATCTCTGGCTCACTTCAATTTTGAATCATATCAGGAGCTGTTGCTGAAATAAAGGAGAATTTATGAAAAAAGTCCAGGGTGAAATGCGGTCCTAAGGGATTAATTTTGTTTTGATTGAGGCAGGACAGGGGCAGTAAAGGCAGTAGTACTGGTTAATTCTTTGCTCCTTTCAAACAGTGCCAGGTTAGAACACAGCTTATAGCTGTCGGCTCAAGAGCAGATCTAACAACAACAAATCTATAAATCACTCTTTTTAAAAACAAGTAAAGTGCTTGATAGAGTTTTCAGCTAATGTCCACCCTGAAAATACAACTGAAACCTCCTCACCCAAAATCCAACCACAAGCACATCGCTTTTGTAACTAAATGGATACAAACAACGTATTGAGAAGTACATGCATTTTAAACAAAACATTTATATTACAAAGTCTGTAAGTTACCAGGATATGCAAAACTCAAAGGTTACACGTTCAGATAAGCATCCAAACTATACGTTTACCCAAAGCTTAGATGAACCATCCAAAGTGCCTCCAGTTTGCAAAGTGGGGCTGAAAATTTCCTAAGCCCAAGATTTCTCAGATTTCAGAACCAGAACTGAACAAAGGCATTTGAAGGCTTCAGAAACTTGAGTTTTGCAAGTCTTTTCCCCCAAAATACCAACCTGCACAGAGATTTTTTTTTTCCTTTAAGGTGACTGCTCCAGCAAGTGATAAATCTATACCATAGCATTATTATTTTGGGAGCGATTAAGGCTGTTTTCTGATTAGTGAGGATACTAACAAGAACATGTTCCTTTCCCAACCTACCATTTTCTTGCTGCTTCAGTTTACAGTAAATCATCAGTTTACAGTAAATCCTGAATTGGTGATATCACATGAATATCTATGGCAACATGCCAACATCAAACATGGAGGTAATGACCTCACTGCAGGATCAACCAGATGGAGAAGTGGGGATAAGAAAGAGAAAGTAAAGAAATATCTGAAATACTTATGAAGTGAATAAAGAAAGTGGCTGGCCAAGTGAATCACTTTTATCATCACTGTTCTCCCCCGCCCCCCCATACACACAGTTTTGAAGTTTTTCCTTAACTCTGAATTCCTTTGCTTTTGACTGTTTTAGTCAGATGTTATTTTAGAACACTCTGAAAAGGCTTTGGGTTCTATAGAGCTCTGCAGCGACATTTCTGACCTTATTACTCTTACAGTACTCTAGTTCCCATGAGAAAGAACAAGTTGTTTGAATCACTTTTAGTATTTTAACTACTGTACTCATCTTCAAAAATGATAGGCATCACCTCAACCAAATATCTACACAATCTTTATAGGAAAGTTTTATAATTTCAAGTTCTGTAGAGATAACACTTCAGCAGCATAAGAATTGTTTCACCAAAAGGCAGCTCACTATCATCAACTTGTCTTTCATGACAACACCAGGCAGCTTTCACTAAGTGAGTGCCTCAATGTACTCCCAATTTAGTGACACAGAGAATGACAAAGCTTAATAAAATAGAGGAAATCAACTAGTGGAGCATATGAGCCTGTGTCTTTGGGTGGTGGGCAGCTGAAAGAAAGAACAGGAAATGTTATACTGATTAAAACCAAAACAGACAGGTCAGTGCCCAAATGAACTTGTGTAGTAGTTTGCAACCTTGAATTCTGAATTAACAATCAAGGCTAGACAAAACTATTATGCTGTGACTATCATTCAGCATGCCAAATCATACTAGCTTGAAAACACACAGAATGGCAGTATTTTTAAGGGAAAGTCTGGATACTTTGTTTCAGTAATGCTTACAGCCTTTCCGTTTGGAATTTAGTGGTTACCACATTAAGCATTACTCACATTATAAATTAAGTGGAAGGTAAACATAAATTGGTAGAGAAGTAACTGTCCAAGAAACTGACTAGTGAATGAATCATTTACTCCACTTTTAGTCTGACAGTAAAAGAAAGAAAGAAAAAGATCAAGAAAGGAAAGCAAAGGAAAAGGAAAAGGGCATAAACATAAGAATTCTTTGCAGAAGTGTGTATGGTTGCATTGCCTTTGAACTTCCAACTATGACAAACGGCGACATCATTATATAAAACTACTGTGTGTATGAGTTTTATTTACTTGTTCAATGAAATACTGCAGTTTCTTGAATACTCTTGATTGATTTGGACTTCTATCACAAAAATTCTGCACATTTTTTCTCACCACACGTTTTAAAGTATTTACACAAGAATGCATAAAGAGTTTGAAAATAAACTGTAAGCTATTGGGTTTAATCTGAAGTGTTTGGCAAGTTAAACATTCTGGGTAAAATTGTCAAAAGTACTTAGGAACTTAAGTTTCATCAACTTGACTGAGGTGTTTTTGAAAATGGAATTTACGTGCCTATGTGACTTACATGTTTTTGAAAGTTTTATCCTTTATATTTATAATGCACCTATTACCATTGCATCTGTGGTCCTGAGTCTTTTCTACAGACAGGCTGAAATCAGAACAACTAATCTAGATACCTTTCAGCTTTGGACAACATCTGATCCAGCCCATCTTTAGTCCTTACCCATACAAAATTACTCCATGTACTTCACTAGGAGTTCTCCTTAAATAAAGAATACAGGAGCTGGCCATCTATTCCCTCCTGTTCTTATAAAACCAGGACCATCATATTTTTCCATGTACTGAATAACTAAAAGTTTTTTGTTTCTCACAGTAAGGTTTCCATAGGCTTGTACAACTATATTATTCAGTGTGCTTTTCACAGTAAAAGGTACCAGAAAGAAACCCTCAATCCTAATTTGGGTTATACATCTGCCTATATCTTGAATCTGAAGTTATCCAGTAAAATCAGAAACCAAAAATAGTTTACAGAATATAGATATTTTAAAATACTATTCCATGCACAATGACTTCTAAACATAAAAGGGCAGATCCTCAGCTGATGTGAATTGTCTATTGAATTCACTAGAGCCTATAGAAATTTTCACTAGCTGATGATCTACCCCAAAATGATTTTTTTTTTAAATCCACAGTTTTAAAGAGGCCCTATAAGAGGATCAGAAACACCAAATCCTTATAAAGAGTGATTTGTTGGCACAAGCACTGCAACAGTAGAACCAGTATATATCTGGAAGCTAGTTGTACAAATGTTGATATGCTAAGTAATACAACAGCAAAGATTTGTTTTGTCTTCTTCTTTACGCATAACATCCTGAAACTTTTTAAACACTGCCATCCTGAAAGCAAAACAGCACCACTCTCTAAATAAATTAAGGGAGCAAATCAGAAGTGTTTTCAAAGAATATAATGGCTAGTACTACAGCTGAAATACCTAGTATTTCAAAGCCAATATACTAGGTATTTCAGCTGTAATATTAGCATGATCATTATATTTGACCTATATTACAGAACGGAGAGTAGTCTGTTCTATATTTATTTAAAAAGTGCATTAACTTGCAAAGAACAATGGACCCAAAGCACAGGCTATACTGTTTCTTCTCAGGTTTGAATTTCCCCATGCAACATAAAGAGAGGGATGGAGCATCCAAGAAGGACAAAAGTTTAGTAGAAATCAGTTTCTTTTTTGCATTTTTACTACTAGAAGACAAATGTCCTCGTAGGCAATGAGCAATCACCTTTCATATTGCCATTTACTCTCCAACTCTTATTTTCTGTTAACCTTCTTGGGATCCTCTGAAACCAAATCAAACAGCAATATAGGTTGGTCAACAATACTACCATCCTCCACAGCAGTTTAACTGAATTGAATTAAATGGCAGAACAACAGCTTGGTAGAATGAGGCAGTGTGTGCCCTTTTTTTCTTCCTGAGATAAAGGAGGTTAGATTTTCCACTTATATTTCCTCTAACAGTGTAACTAAATATCTACTATACTTAGTGCAAAAAAGTTCAGGACACAGAAGACTGGAGGTTAGGAAATGTTTCATAGTGCAAATAAAAGCAGCAGTATCACAACTAATGGTGCAACTAATTTTTATTGGGTGGGCGGAAGGAGAGGGAAGACCTTTCACCAATGTAAAGCAAATCATGAAATCTTCCATAAGTTTAAAAAGAGCACAAAGTAATATTTTCCAACCTTTCACTAAGAGTAGGGGTGAAAACCACATTTTTAAAGGTCTTGCACAGTTTTATTATTAGAAGTAGAAACTCTACTGATACTGATGAGTCATTTGTATTGGCGGAAACCAAGAACACCCATCTTCTTCGCGGGTTACACGGCACTCAGTGTGGTTTTCTATTCATTACCGGTCAAAGTAGTTGACTGAAAACAAAACAAGAGACAAGAACTCACCTTCGCTCTCGATGCCTGTTTAATGCCAGCTGATTAGTTTATCATCCTTCTAGAGATTGCTTACATTGACTGCTTTTGGTTACATAAAGAAGGGGAGTCCCTTTCAGAAAAAACCGTGAGAGCCTTTAAACTTTAAAATAATAAGATTAAATCCAGCACTGAAAATGGGTAATATACTCCATTTCTGCAATGACCACTGTGACAGATTCAAACAAAACACAAACCAATTACAAATATATGGAATCAGCAGAAACTGTCACCTTGAGGAACCTTCTGAATCATCAGAACAGAGTCCGTAAATACAAAAAGGACCAGTTGCACTAGAATATAAATCTTCATCCTCATACAAATGAAGGAGTCCTCTAATGTTAATAACAGGAGTTATTTCAGTACATAGGATTAACAAAACAAAAACAAAACAAAACAAAACCAAACAAAAAACAGAATCCAAGACTAATAGAACTTTGAAAATAATAGAACACGATATCAAGTTTTGGGGTTTTAAGTGGAATTCTCCATTGAATGGAATGAGTAATTCTGCTTTTTAAAAAACTGAACAGTCCACAATTACCTAGGAAAAATGCCATTCTAATGTTAAACTCCGTACCTAATGCAGGAACAATAGTTCCTTTTTTATAAAGCCACCCTCCCCATTAAAAAAAAAAAGGCCAACCAACCAACACACAAACCACACACAAAAACCAAACAAAAACCAACACAAACACACACGTCCTGTTAAACATTTGCTGGACTCAGATGTAGGTCAGCCATAGTTTGAACAGAGGTGGAGCAAACTGCAACTTTTTGCCATGAATGCCAAAATGCTGGCCCAAACAAATGAAAGATTTTGATAGTAGTGGGGAAGAAACTACAGCAAAGCAGTGGCCAGAGAACTGAAAATACGTACCAACACTCACATTCTCCAAGTCTGTCTCTTACTGCGGACAGTTTATAGTGAGGATAGCTCTGAGCTGCAGCAGACATGTGAGTCAGCAAGAGTGCCTGTAGGAAACTGCTGACATGTTAAATTGCTCTGCATACACTGTGCACACCTACCCAGTAAACAAAAACAGGGTGTATGCAAATTAGTGCACAGGAACACCTCCACACTTACAGTTCTTGTTTTCCTAGTTCAAATCTAAATTATAAAACAATCACTAATAATAAACACTTTGAATGTCAGCTATAACAAGCAGCTGTGTTCAAGTCTCAAGGGTCACTTTGTTTTATTCAAATAGGTTTAACTCATTTCTCTCTTTGCAAAAAGCAAAATTGTTGCTCTACAAATGACAAGGATTGCATGGTGACAGACACCTACATACAGCTCCTGGTTTTATGAATGGGGGACTCCTCTTGAACCTACACGTTAAAATCAAATGGAACAGATATCTATTACAGTTTGGGTGAATATTTTGAAGCCAGAATGCCAAAAATAAGTAATAGCTTCAATTTCAACACCCCTCAGATTTAAACAACTAGAAATTCCCAGGTTTTCCTGATTCTAAGAATCCTTCAAACAATACTTTTTTGTTGATGATACATTCTGAAGTCATGTAAAAGTGATATTTAAACTTCCATGAAATAAAAATTAAGAAGTAAGTCTCAGAGAATCCATTCCATATATCATATGTGACAAGAAAGTGTAGACTGTAGTGACTTCCCCATGAGGCTATAGTTTAAATGTCAAATAAAACACTGGCTTGCTATGTATATTTATTGTAGAGAATCTCTTTGGGAGGAACTTGGGATAAGCCAGGCATTCTGTTTATTGTAATATGGAAAGCCATCACTCTCCCACCCCCACTCCCCTGCCCGTTTGTAATAGTCTAGCTACTATGCTAGTACAGTTTATGATCTCCAAACTGCTTTGGTCGGCCTTTGCATACAACCTTCAATGAAACTAGAGGAAAATTCCCCAGCAGCATCCCTTTTTTTGGCTGATCAAAGATTTGATATTTATAACTATTTAGTAGGGTTTCCAAAACCCATTCTGCCATTCTTTTTTGTTACCATATTTTGAACATTCGTAGATCTTCAGTCAGTGCTGGTAGTTTTTGTACTAAAACCTACTGGTCAAAACTCAATTTAAGCTTATTACTGGTCACACAAATTCGTATGCATTTCACTGCTTGATTTTGCTTAAATTATAATTTAAAGTCCAATAAAGGCAGAGTAAGTATCGCACTGTTCAACACACTACAAAGATGTTTCGGCCTAACTAAAAAGCAGAATGAGTACACTGCAACTCAGCTGGCTATAGAGACATACATTTCCTGATGCAAGCTTCAAATGTGTACTTATTATTCAGACAGCTGCCAAGGTTAATATCTTCTGGCTGAACCAATGGTGACCAGTTTTTGTAAAAAAATGAGTAAGCATTTTGAACACTATCCTGGCAAATCACTGGTAGACTTAGAGGTAGGGAGTCATTGTTCACTCAACCGCAATAATATACTCATTTAAAAACCTATTCAAATCTTAGTGGAGAATTGCAGTATCTTCAAAGAATCTGCCACATTCTCCTAAACTGATTGTAATGGAGAAACAAAATCACTCAGACTTTTAAAGAAAGCTGGCATTTCTCATTAGAAATGAGTCCAATTTTTCTTTACTACATCAACAAAATGCAATGTATATGCCCTTTATTCCAACTCGGAAACAAGTTATACACAAGCCCTACATTATACACCACACCCAAAGTGAACATAAATCTGTACTTGAGGATGTGATAATGTGCTTGTTAGAATGCAAGTCACATGTGCAACACACAAAAGACACAGAAGTCAGCTTGTAAATGAAGAAAAATTATTTTTGACTGCATTTTTGAATAAGAGTGGACACTCTTACAAGGAGAGCAGGGCTTTGCATACAATTAGAGGACAGTGTAAAATGCATTTGGACCATCTGAATTAGAAAAGGAAAAGAGATTCCCCACAAACACACCTGTAGTATATGCAGTTCTAAGAAATCATCTATTCACACTCTTGTATAAAAAATGTAATCACTACTGAAGAGCCTAGTTAGGACCTGTCATATACTACTATACAACCCATTTTTAGATGTTTTAAACATCCATCAAGCTGAAACTGGACAATTTTTCATCCCAGATGCACTTTTAAAGGTCTTGTCTCACCCTGTGCATGAGTAAAGTCCTGTTGAAATGAATGAATATCATGGACACGTAAGGAGAAAGTATTCCTCTTTATTCTTTTGGGGAATGGGATTTAAAAAATAATGAGGAAGTCATTATGACTGTGTTTCATGGTTTCAGATATTTGTAGAGTAAGCCTCAACAGATATTAGCCAAGATGGTCAAAGATGTAACCCCATGCCCTGGATGTCCCCAAGCCTCTCACTACCAGAAGCTGAGACTGGACAACAGGAGATAGATCACTCGATAAAATACTCAGCTCTGTTCATTCCCTCAGAAGCATCATGCATCAGCCAATGTTGGAAGACAGGATACTGGGCTAGATAGACCATTGGTATGACCCAGTATGGCTATTCTTATGAAAAGCTAGTCCGACAAATACTGCAACCTGTAAAGAAGACTAGCTATTTTACTTAACAGCCAAGCTATTGAGGTTTTTAAATAACTAAATATGGGCAATTACTATTACACATTCCATACTACATATCACATACATAGGTGTTCGGTTTCATCTCTCCCACTGTCATTAATTATGTGCGTACATGAAGAGATGCACAGACCACTGTGCAGCATGGAGATTGTACTAAACCTCATTAATGTCAATGGGTCTCCAAGGCCGCCTACAATGTCAAAACATTTTCATATTAAGAATATTTAGGCATCAACATGATACTCCTATTTATCTGGATTTGGGCCATTACTCTCAGTCAGCAATATACGTTATTCCTAGTGTACAGCACGCTATAGTTTGCAAATTTTCTCCTCAGCGCTAAGGTACTATGGTTGAAAGCAAAGAGGTCGGGGGGAGAGAGGGTTATCATCATGGTATCTGGGGTCTATTCTGTTTACACATATAAATTCCATTAATTCTAACGGAAGTCCCATGTGCTTCTGTGCTAGGATGCAACCAGAAACATTAGCCCTACCACTGAATTTCCTGCTTTTTAAAGTTATATGAGATATAAACCATTGCCAACAATTGACTAATCAGGATTTTATTAAACGCATATTTTGGAGTATATCACCCAATAGTCTGTTGTGTACACCCTCCTCCCAGTACTCATTGCTGTCTGCCATTTAAAAACGCATGTTAGTACATATTACAAAAAATGCAATGTTGTCTAATTTTAGATCTTAACACTACTTGTGCTTCTACAGAACTTTTCATTAGTAATATTGCTATCCTGCTCTTTTTACAATTTGGTCAACTGATGCACACCTTGGGTAAGTGGTTTGCCCAATACCTCAAAGCTGGAAAGTGAAAAAGCTAGAAATAGAAACTTGAAATTCTGATTCTTTATCATCTGCTCTTACTATTAGACAAGATTTCCTTCCACTTTGCGTAACTGATTTTGATGCATAATGTCCAACGCCTTCAAATCAATCTTTGGAGTTAGATGGTTAAGTGTGAAGAGAACACCAATATTTAAAAGCACGTATCCATGATACTACAATGAAGTACTATGCCAGTCTACCTGCTACATGGGCACTGAGATACAACTACAGTGAGGGGTCCACACAAGTCAATCTTGAATTTCAGAAGAATATGCACTCATCTGAAGCAGAATTTAGCTTTTCACTTACACATTGAAGTGCCTTCCAAAACGTTATTAATAAAATGTTACTACACAAGCCCTGTAGTTAAATACTTAACATACTTCCTTAGCCATTTTATTCTATTCAAATGTATGAAAAGCAATTATTCCATTTCCTACCCAAAATTTCATTTTCCCCTTATACAAACAATTGTCAAATAATACAAGTAAACTACACCAAATAATCCACCACCTCGAAATTACACACTTACATGTAGCTAAAACAAAAATCTCATACAAATCTACCTACTCCAAAAAAGAAGATATAAAAATACATGCTCTCCACTCAGGACCTAAAATACCACGCTATAACGCATACAAATTTTATGACAATGATGAAGTCTCAAAAATGGATTTTTATCATTAAAACACTGACAAATGTTCATCTACAGCAGAGCAAACAGCAACACTATAATTTAGCAATCTTTTTAGATACTAAAGTCTGATGGGTGCCATTTCTGTCTCACGTTCATTATTACCTTAAAGAATGAAAAATGCAGTTTACTCCACAGCGGCCAGGGCTTCAGTAATAAGGGTATGATGATCTCACAATAACTGAAGCATTTTAAGCAAGACACCCGCTGTATTATAAAAATAGCCTGTTCCACAAAAGGAGAGGCATGATTTCACACTTAGCTTCTTTCATGACAGCCAGAGCTTTTGCAGCTAACGGCCTTGCCTACATGTTATATTTTAATGATCTGAGAAAACTGTTATCAGAGTTACCCTTGCTCTCTAATTTTACTCCAAACAGAGTGGGAAAGGGGAAGCGTCATCTCTCAATAAGCACTATCTTCTTTGCAGACCCTATTAGGTAGGAAAGAAATTAGTTAGCTCTTTTTGTTTAATACATTCAACAGATGAAATTAACAGAAAAACCACTCTGGAGCAAAAAGATGTCATCTGAGAAATGAAGAAATGATCTGATGCTTGCCAGAAACTATTAAAATTGGTTCTCCTTTACCACAAGCACACTGCCAATAATAAAATTATTTTGCAGGCTGTTACACACACTGAGCAACTACACTGTTTGGCAACAACTTGCAGTAAGTTACAAACTAGCCTGAAGTCTGGGTTGGAACCCCAAGCACACCCAGGCATTTTACCAGTGAGTGTGACCAATAAGCCCATGCAGGTGTTTAATGAAATAGCTGAGCCACTCTTAAAGAAAAGCCACAGAAGCAAGCAAGCAAGCTACAGAAAGGACTCTCTTTCATGGGGCAGTAACTTCGAAACTGCACCCACCCCACAACATCCCTCCACTGCAAAACACAGCAACGTGACCACTCACCCGAAGGGGAAAGTGGGAGAAATTCGGGAACTGAACTGTTTCACGTCGCGATACACATAAGATCCCGAACACAAAACCCCATCAAAGGAAAGGGGGAGGTGGAGTCGGGTTGATGAGAAGAGCTTTACATACAGAGTGGCTGTAAAGGGGGGTCTGGCAGGAAGTATTTAGCCACCCAGCAAGGACAAAAATTCACACTCTGTCACACTGCTTAAGGGAAGCGTGCAAGGAACCCAAAGGGCAATGCAATCCCGATTGCTTTGCTTTTTAGCAGCACCCTCCTCGCTTTATGTTAACCTAGGCATTCTTTGCTCGCCGGGGGGCTTGGATCCAACAAATGCATCGCAAACCATGTGGGAGGGTTCTCCTTTTTTAAGAAAGATCGAGGCAGTCGCCGTAGCGCAAAAGAGCTAAAATGCCCAAATAAACAATGCGAAGGGGAAATGAGGAGGGGGTAGACAAGGTGTCTTCGCCTCACCCCCCCTCCTCTCGCTGCTCGTTAAAAAGGCCTCGAAATCTGACAGCTGCTTTCCTCCGCTCGTACAAAACAAGAGCCCCCGTGCCTGACTTACTACTCTTGCGCTCCTCCTCCTGCTTACTCAAAACACCCATCACCATGCATGCAATAAACCATCTACACTTTCCTCTGGCGCGCACACTAAAGCAACTGCGGGCTGACCATCATCTCTGCTCCTCCTTCATCCCACCATAACGCCCATAAAAGGCACCCTTTGCGGTGGTCCCTAAGCGTCAAGCTAAGCTAGTACCGGCCAGCAACAAACAGCCGAGCTGGACTCACTCTCTCACGCGCACACACACACACTTCAGATCCTTTTACACACTTTCAGTTACGCAATGTTTCTGTGGTTGGTTCCTACTTTTAGAAATTACTGTTCGCCCTCCTGCGAACCGGGCTTGTTTTTAAATATGCCCCCGCAGCAGCTGGCTCGGAGAAAATCCGCCCCTTCTCCGCCCCCCCTCCCAGCTGCACACACACCAAACTTCATCTCCATCATTCCCCGGGGTAAAGAGCCGCGAAAAGGGGACTCACCTTCTTCGCCAGCAACTTTTGATCCTTCCCCTTTCGTTGCAGCCTCCCCAGCCCGCTGGGGCTCGGGGCAGAGTGGGACGTGGAGGGGGGTGGGGTGGGGGCTGGATTTGCTGATGATGGAGGGGGAGGGTTATTTTCTGCGGTTAGGAATGTGCACCCGCGGAGACGCACCTCACATGTCGATGGCTTAAAACCCAGCTGCCTCCAAAGTCTTTGCAGAGAAAAATAGAGGGAGGGGACGGGGAGCAGCAGGAGGAGGGGGAAAGGCTGCAGCAGGGGAGGGGGCGTGGGGAGGGGGAGTCGCACAGGAATCGCTACGCTGCTGCTGCACTCGGGACCGGCGGCGGCGGCTGCACAAGGCGATGGCAGCTCGGTGCCTTCGCAGCCCGGCGGCGTGTCGCTGCTGCTGCGGCGGCGGCGGCTGCCCCCGTTCTGTTGGTTACACTCTCCCCGTGGCTCGCGCTCTCCCCAATGGAACGCCGCCTACTCCCCTCAATCGCTACATTGTTGACATTCGCAGGCTGACATCATTCCCCCTCCCGCCTCCTCCTCCTCCTTCTCTTCCTCCACCGCCCGCCTTTCCCATTCACAATAACGCTACGTAAACCGCGTAGCGCCCTCTCCCTCGGCGGCTGGGACGCCTTCGCGCAGAAACAAGCATAGCGCCGCTCCACGAATAGCGGCTTCGCCGGCATCCCAGCGCCCAGGCGCACGCGCACCTCCCTCTCCAGCGTTCTCAGCGAGCCAGTCTGTGTCTCTTTCTCACTCGCAGTCTCCAGCGTCTTCTCCCGGCGGCCTCCCTGTTGTGCTCGCGCCCGGCCGAGGGGCAGGCCGGGAGTTGTAGTCCTCGCTCTCCGTGTTGGGGGCTTGCTGCTGATGCAGAGCCCCGCGGGGAGGAGGCGGGAGCGGTGCTGAGCCGCGCGGCCAGCGGCGGGGAGGTGCTGCTCTCACGGTTGTGTGGCTGGGCTCTGCTCCCTTAAAGAAACACGCACACGCACACACACAGAGGAGCTAGGTGCTGCAGGATCCTGGCGCTGGGGGAGCGCAATGGGAGCAGCGATTCAGGCCCACGGGGCTGCCAGAGTTTTGCATTAAGCGATGGGAATGACCAGGGGCGCATCAGCTTTGCAAAAACTGCCCTCAGAATAGGTAGGCCTGGCACGAAATCCATCGCCGCCGCAGCCGCCGCCACCCCGGTGACAACAACGGCAGCATCCTAAATGTTGATTCCAGCGATATTTCACTTGGCCTACAACCCCTGCCCCCCAAGAAAACCATGTCCTCAATGCAATTGCCAGCGCGCTGTGGTCATGCACCAGCCCCTCCAAATGATAAGACTAGCAAACACATCCTGAGATTAAAAAACAAACAGTACATTGTGGGGGTTTTCTTTGCTTTCTGGTTTTGGAGTCTTTGGAGTGCACTTGATTCATTTTTGCAAGTTAAGTGCAACCATGAGTCTAGCACCTTCCTTAAAAAAAAAAAAAAAAGATTGTTATGCCTTTCCTTAATTCCAGCACCTGGAACATTAAGGAAAATGCCAAATATCATGAGATCTAAAATCATGACAGCTAGCACCACTACCGTGAGTATGGGTGAATAGACTTCGGTAAGCCTAAGATATGAGCCTGAGAAAAAGGTATTCTGAGGAAGAGAAAGGTGACCTGGTAAATGTCTCACACCAGGCTAAGAATGAGACCACAGGAGGGGATCTTTCTAAAGACAGGTCTTTAAATAACTACGGTTTTTTACATTTTATTGGGTTAGTGGTCTTGGAAAAGACGATGATCCTAAGAAAATTCGCAGTGAATTGTGATATTGACTTAGTCGACAAAACTACAGTTAGTAATTATTAATATTTCGGTATTTGTTAATGTTTTGTTTTCTGTCAGATTGTTGGATGTTTTCATTGTCTCACTTATCTAGTTTTTACTTAATGAAAAAAATGCAAAAGAACAGTTTCACCCTCTTCCATCTGCTCTCAGTGAAGAGGAACTTCTGATGCTCCCTTCCATGATTATATCTGCTATATTTTCAATGCTTCATTAATCACAAAATACATTCCAAATACAACAAGTTAATGCAAGGTAACTGCCACTGCCAGCATTTTACACAGGATACAGTATGGAGTGTCATCGCTTTGCAATTGATTCTCCACTGTCTTGCACTTTATGTAATCATAAACAGCTGTGCAAAATGAGTGTCAAACATTCTCATTTAGTAGCATTTTACACCCACTTTGCGTAGGTACAAGTGACTACATCAGCTGCAAGAAAATGGAGAATCAAGCCACACAACTGTAAATTTCCTTTTTGAGTGTTATTCAAGTAAAATCTTGTTCATAAGTGTAATTTAAGCATATAAACATGCACATGCTTAGCTTTAAGCACATGACAAATCCTGTTGTATTCAGCGAGACTATTCCTGTGCTTAAATGTTTACCAGATTGGGACCTTGTTTGTCTTTATTGTTTTATTTATCATGGAGCTACAAAAATAATTTGAAAGGAATGAGAAACAAAAATAAAGCTACCAAGTTACTAGCCATTCAGCATCATTGCAGAGAGCTTCAGACAGGAATCAACATGTCTCCAGTGCCACCAATTTGAAATTTGATATATTCCATAGTACACCATGCACTTTCAGAGATACAGCCACAGAGTGAATCAAAGCTGAATTGAGTGTGGTAACTTAAGAAAAGTAAATCTAGAAAAAGGGAAATTTAGTCATCTTCTGGCCTGGTTAAAACCACCAGACTAAAGCCATCTATAATGTACCTCTACCTCGATATAACACTGTCCTCAGGAGCCAAAAAATCTTACCGTGTTACAGACAAAACCGCGTTATATGGAATTTTCTTTGATCCACCGGAGTGCGCAGCCCCCTACCCCGCCCCCCGGGAGCACTGCTTTACTGCGTTATATCCAAATTCGTGTTATATTGGGTCGCATTATATCGGGATAGAGGTATACTGTCCTGTGAAGTTATGCCCATATATTAAGTTTCTGAAAGGAACAATATTTGCTATTTAGCTTACCAGTTGATATTTTAAGGTGACTATACTAATGTAACTTAAAGTAAACATAAAACTGAAAGCTGTGAGCATTAATTAAGTGACTTGGAATTTGAGTTCCTGATATTTCATTCCATTTTAGTCTCTGGCAAAACTTTCATTGACTTCAGTGAGAATAGGATTGTGCCTACTGGGGTGAATATTCAGTGCAAAATGAAGAGAACTAGGAGCCTAATGGGAGTTAGGCACCTAAGTGCTTTTAAAAATCCTACTAGGCACCTAAATACCTTTAAAAATGAGACACAACTAGTTTTAAAGGAAGATGGGTTTTGGATTCCTTGTGTACCATTCAGGAAGTGTTTATATTAGGGCCATTTGTATTTGAAAGCCAAAAAATATACAGTCTTACTGTAAAACCTACTATTTAAAAATCTGGAAAGTCTGCCAGTGATGATTATGAAACAGTGAGGTAAATAGGAAAGTATAATTCAGTGGTGGGCAACCTGCAGCCCACAGGCTACACGTGGCCCATCAGGGTAAGCTGATTGCGAGCCACCAGAGATTTTGCGGATGTTGACTGTTCGCAGGCATGGCCCCCACGCAGCTCCCAGTGAACGTGGTTCTCCAGTCCCAGCCATTGGCCACTGCGGGCTGCAGGGGGCCGTGCCTGCAGACAGTCAACATCTACAAAATGTCTCGTGGCCCACAATCAGCTTACCCTGATGGGCTGCATGCAGCCTGCGGGCCGTAGGTTGCCCACCATGGTATAACTTTTTGCACAAATACTATGTTATTTCTCACAACGCCTATATTGTATTTTGATTATTTTGTGATTTAGCTTTCAGTCTACATAATGCTAGTAATGAGACTGCAGGGCTGGTCCACAACATTTTGGCACCTGAGGTGGGGTTTTGGCCCATACTCCCTCACTTGGGCCAAAACTTTTAAAGTTCTCAATTCTGCCTTCTTTCTGTTCTACTCCTCTCATAGTACTGCTCTGCTACCTACCTCAATAAAGGAGAACTAACAACTTAAAATGCCTTGTTCAAAAATTTTAAGTAACACTTAACTTTCAAACACCTGAACAGCAAATGTCACTTTTCTTGTCTGCATAGTAAACACTGGCATTTTTGTCTGTTTGAATAATCAAAGTGGTGATTTTTCCATTGGCAACTGTTACAGGAAGTGTTAGAAGTATGCACAGAGTAGCAAAAGCATTTGGAAAGAGAGTGATCATCTTATTTGTGCACATATATTCCAGAACAGCCTTTGGAGTTGATCCTGCTGAAATGTATCTTGAAAGGGCTTTCAGTTCAGCACCTAAATCACTCTCATCAATATCGTGCACATCATCATGTGTTAACACTGTCTCTAGTGCCCTGCACTGCTGGTATAGGTCTTCTTCAGGTATAGAGAGGAGTTTTGGAATATCATACAACATCCCAAATATACTGCTGTGTTCCTTGAGCTGCATGAAACATTCTTCAACTGACTGTATTGCACAATCTAGCACCTGGTTAAAGAATTCAACTTTGAATTGTTTTTTGGGGTAGCTTATGAGATTATCCTGTGCCTCATAATGAAAATGTCTTCTTCTTTGGTGGCTCTCGTATTCTTGAATGGATGGGAAAATAGCTTCAGTGTGAAGTTCCTCTGCCAACTTCTGTGCGCTCTTCAGAACGTTTTGAAGTCCCTCATCTGACCAGTAAGACTGTAGGTATGACTTTGCTTTGTCCAGTTGTTCCATTGCTCCAGATATATCAAGGTCAACACCACCGATTCGTCGTGGCAGCTCTTTTACCTCCATCCAAGAGGTCTTCCGCGAGACCTCTCCGGGCTGCGGTCTTCTTCCAAGACCTCCTCCGGACCTGGAAGCCTCTTTAACAACCAGGTCGGTGGCAGCCACCGTGGGGCCGACCTCTCACGGAGCCCCTGCCACACAATCCCAGCTTCGTGTGCAGGTGGCGGAGTCCCTCGCGGTGCACCAGAGGCTGATCTTGGCAGGAATCACCAGGGTTGGAGACCTCCTGGACTACGACCAGGGAGACTGGCTGGATCCCCTGACGCTCGCTCAGCGCATGCTGCTCTCCAGACTCGTACTCCCTGGTGCGTACTTCAGGATGTGAAGGCCGCTTTACCGCCTGCTGCTTGGGCTCACCTCGACCGGGTCCTGCGAGAGGGACGCCCTGCCCACCCTCCATCTCAGGCCCCGTGGACTTTTTTATAGGGCCCCTGCCCTGTGGACCCAATCAGCCCCTCACCCTTTCACTGCAAGCCGGCTGCACGATCTGCAGCGGTTCTGTTCCAGGCCGCCGCCCGGAAACAATCTGTTACACGCTCGTGCTCCACACCCTTCAGTACCTCACTCTCGCGTCCCGCCCCCATACCAAATGGCGGGACCTCCTGCGCCTCTCAAGGGTGAATCCCCGGTGGGCCAGCTTCTACTCTGCCCTCATCCAAGGCCCGCCGGGGGATGTCAGTTGGGGCTCCATCATGGGTCGTGAGCACGGGCGTGTACTTGGCGCGGTTCACCCCTGTCCCCAAAACACGCCCCTTTTGCGGTGTGACGGAGACCCTGGTTCACATTATTTAGAGTGTGCCAGGTTGCAGCCCTTTTCCGGCTCCTCTTGAATATCTTATTGCGTTTTTGGTTGCACTTTTCCCCTCACCTTTTTATCTATGCACTCCCCATCCGTGGCCCCACGAAGTCCGGGATCTCCTTATTAACCTCCTCTTGGCCCTGGCCAAACTAGCCATCTACACACCAGGAAAGGAGGTTGGCCGACGGGATTTCCTGTGACTGTAGAGCCTATTTCGTTCCTCCATCTGTTCACGCACCGCGGCAGATTCCTCTGAGCGGCATCCCTGGCTCCCTTGATGCCTTCGAGGAGCAGTGGGCATTGTCCGGTTCTCTGCTCGGTGTCCCCATCAGGTTCTCTTCGTTTAGGCCTATGACCTCACTCCTGATTCCTGTTTTTTCATTGTTGTCCACAAAATCATTAGTGTCACAGACCTGTGGCTCCTCCCCTGAGGCTGGGGAGTCCTTTATAAGTGCCCGCCCACCTCCTGGATGTCAATAGGACCAGACTCCGTACCCCACTGCCTGGTCTGTCACAGCTATGACAGGAACTGTTCATGGGAGAACAGTGGCAGAGGGAAATGAAATCACCAGAAACATACATAACTTCAAATTTCTGTGTGGTCAGTGTTGTGGCATGACATACTGTTTGAATAAATGTAAGCAGGAGACTCCAGGGTGATGCGAAATACTAATACCATGTCCATTGGTTTGGCGTTTTTCATATATATTTTTAAAAAGTTCAAAAGTGAAGTGCTGTGAATCCCCCAAAGTCTGTAAAAAAATATGAAATCTTCTTTCCCAGACCACAGTGTGGTGAAATTATAAATTAGTATAAAGGATTTAATTTTACTGGTTTTGTCAATTTCTCGATAGAGAATATAGAGAAAAATGACAAACTGCCCTGTAAGCGGTAACTTAAATCATGTCAGCCAATCTTAGTTTTTCCTTACTCTAATTGCTTCCTTCTGTTATACTCTGGTGGGCGCAGCCACCGCGGCACGTTGCGGCAACGCCGGGCATTCCAGAGAAAATTCGTCAAATGGTGAGTCCCCACCCAGGAAGGAGGCCGCGGGCCCTCCACACCCAAAGAAGACACCGCCCCGCGAAACACGGGTCCCGCACGGCTGTGCACGGCCGCCCCAAGGGCTCGCGCCCGCCACAGGGTGCAACCAGCCGGGTCGATGGATAAGAATTCCAGGGACCCACCCAGACAGGCAGGAGCAGAAGGAGGGCAGGAAAGGGAACCGGAGACCGGGGATGGAGTGAGCGCCTCAGTCAAAGGCCGCCGCGAAGAGTCGTCCTCCCCCAGCGTACCCGGCGCAAAACACAAGGGCCTGTGATCTCTCTCAATAGATGGAGGGATATCAACATAAACCCACACCTCCAAAAGGCCCCTCCTCGCTACACCGCGAATGAGTACCCACCGAACCGGCACTACCGCAGAGGGCGTATGAGGTGGAAGGGCCTGATCGCTCGTCGGGGCGAGAGAGCTCCCCGGGGCTCCACAGAAAAGGGACCCCGGAGAGCAACGTTACTCCTCCGTGCGCCATGATTCCCAGCGGCACAAAAAACAGAATGGGAAGTCATCAGGGGCAAAGCAGAAGGCCTCTGTCATCGGTGCCACTTCCCCTTCCTCCTTCCGGCCCTCCCGAAATCCCGAAGGATGGAAAACGAGGCTCGACCTTCCGGGCCGCCTCCCCTTACCCCTGCCACTAAAGAACCAGCCCTCCCATGGCATCACCGGGGCGCAACAGGGGTCGGATCGTGGGCAAGGCAATGGCCTCAGGGACTCCGGGAGGCAGTTGGGTGACAGCAAAGTGAGGAAAAAAAAATTTCCCTCCTGGGATGAGCCCCTCGTCCACAGCCCGCAGTCCCCCTGCACCTCCTCCCACAGCGATGGACCGAGAAAGAGGAGGACACAAAGCTCGTGCCGGGCAGCCAGGCGGTCGGCGATACAGGGCCGCAAACCAGTGCCAGGCACTCAGGGTCCCCGACCTCTCCCGCTGGGCCAAGGGCAATGCCTCGACCCGTGCCCATCGCCAGAGGTAGACCGGCCCCCCGCGTCGATATGCAGACCCAGTATGGGCCCCTGAGGACCAAAGGGAACCGCCGTCGACAACTCCCGTCACACGCTCCAGCGGGCAAGTTGAAGCTGACGGAGGGCTCGAGGGGTCCTTTTTTCTCTGTGACGGTGAGAGGGCGAGGTCCTGCAAGCCCAAGGTCGAGAGGGCTGATATCCGGAGATGGCGCGGCCAAGGCAGAAAAGGGCGGGCAACAGGGCGCATGGGCAGGAAAGAGGGACTGGACGTCAGACCAACGACCCCACCCAGGTCTCCACGGTTCCAGGGGACGAACCACCCCCCCTAACCCTAGGCCCTCCATAACCGCTCCTGTGCGGCGCCCCGATCGAGAGAAGAACCCACCTCCCGTACATTTTGGAGGCGCCCACAGAATGCGTGGGTATTCCACCATTTGCCAACCGGGCCCGCACTAGGTCTCCACGTGAGGGCGAGGCGCACCAGGAAGGCAACGGACCGCCATGCCTCCTGGTCAAGGGAAAGGGAGCCCGGCCGCTGTTCAGATGTGGAGCGGTGGTCCGGGGAGGAGCACGCGCAGCGGGGGGGCCCGGGCCAAGCTGTGCGTACGCCCTGGGCCGGGGAGGACCCCACACTAGCTGGTGGAGGAATAGCGCGGAAGGAAGCCGCAGCCGAAGTGGGGCCGCAGGCAGCAAGATTCCCCGTCCATGAGGGCCGGTCTTTAGCGGCCAGGGCTGCCGTTAACCCTTCTTCCACCCCGACCCTTCAAAACCGGCTGGGGGCTCCCCCCGAAGCGGAAGAAGGAGGGACATGGCAGCAGCGGGTTTCCCCCAGTAACCACGCGCGCAAATGCCAGGAGCGCGGAGGTAGGATTTCTCGGCAAGGCGGTCGATGGTGGATGGCTGGGCAGTGACACGGGTAGTGAGAAAGGCAGTGGGGGGACATCACGTGTCTCACCGCCCCGCCCCCCAGCCATAAAACGAAGCGGGAGGGGGACAAACACAAGAGGGGAAGGAGAGAGCGACCAACACCTCCCCACTAGGCTGCAGGCAGGAGGGGGTGCCAAAAAAAGGGAAGGCCTAAAGCGGCCCGGAGTACAAGACTAGGTGAAGGGTGATCCAGGCCCGATCAGAGAAATTCCGGCTTCCTCCAGCTGCATGGGGGGGGGAACAATGGCAAGGGGGGTGCAAAGTGAACAATGGAAACTCCAAATGCGGGGGAAGGCACAAGCGCACAGGAGAGGCGTGGGTGACGAGGGTGGGAGGACCAATCAGGCTGGGGGAAGCACAGGGTGGGGGAGAAGGGCGAGCTGGAATAGGGAGACGGGACCAAGGGGAATAAGCTGCAGCTGGGCAGAACTAGCAAAGGGCCGCAAAGGAAATAGGTGGGCGGACAAAAAAAAAGAAGGGGCAGTCCAAAAGGGGGAGGGGAAGATGGTGCGCCCACAGCACTGTGCAAAAAGGTCAATTATAGGCGCGCGCTGCAGGCCCAATATGAAGTGGCGGTGGGTAGGCGAGCAGCTCAAATCCCAACAGAGGGAAGGAGTCCAAAGCAAAGGAAAACACCAGCGGTGTTGGAGGGCGCAACGATGGTGTGGGCGTCGCGATAAGGGAAAACAGACTGACCGGGCAGCTCCAAACGCCACACCCCGGTGTCGCCGACACAGCCAACCCCCCACCAAAAACTGCAGTCCAGGAGTAACTACCCCCCAAGTGGTCACGTGCTCCAGCAGACGGGGCGGTCGGTCCGTCCTCCGTCTCCTCCTCCTCCGGACACCCAACACAAACAGCAACTGCCACAGTATCCCAGCAGCACCAGGTGGTGGTGGAGGCTGGTTCCCCAGCCAGGAAAGACCCCGCTCAGAAAGTGCCTCAGCCAAGAGGCCGGTTCCCTCATCCCCATCTCTCTGAAGCAGGCCAGCACCCCCCCCCTCCTCAAGGCTTGTAGAGGATAACAGCAGCAACCCAAGAGGGTGGAGAAATCTACGTAGCCAGCAGCAAGCTGATAGAGAGAGGGGGTGGGGGTGGTGTCTACCCCAGCCAGGGGAGGCAGCCATAACAGAACAGCAAGAGCAGCAGCAAGCAGCAACAGCAAGCCAAGCCCAGTGCCCACAAGAACAAGCAGCACAGCAGCGAGCACCCCTCCTCCTCCTCGCAACAGAAGCGTCCTTGGCATCCATCGGGGGGTGGCGCAAAGCCCGCACTTCTAACAGGAAACCCCTCCCCCAGCCTAAGGAAGACCGACAGTCTGGAGCACAAGTAAGTACAAATGGGACACATACTGAAAAAACAGATCAAGATAGGTCAGGGCTAAACTAAAGAACCTATGGACACCGACCAGAGAACCCGGACAATGCCCACTGCTCCTCGAAGGCATCAAGGGAGCCAGTGGATGCCGCTCAGAAGGAACTCCCGCCTCGGACGAGAATGGAACAGAGAGAGCGGAAATAGGCTCTACAGTCACAGGAAACATCCCTCGGCCAACCTCCTTCCCTGGTGTGTTAGATGGCTAGTTTGGCCAGGGCCAAGAGGAGGTTAATAAGGAGATCCCGCGACTTTCGTGGGGCCACGGATGGGGAAGTGTATAGACCTAAAAGGGAGGGGAAAATAGGCAAACCAAACACGCAAAAGATATCAGCAGTGGAGCCGGAAAGAGGGCTGCAACCTGGCCCCAATAACGTGAACGCAGGTCCCTCCCCCCACCGCAACAAAGGAGGCTGTTTGGACACGGGGTGAACACTGCGCCAAGGTAAAACTACGCCGTGCTCACCGGCCCATGAGGAGCACCCCAATGACATCCTCACGGCGGGACCTTGGATGGGGCAGAGTAGATCAGCCTGCCACACCGGCGCGATTCTCACCCCTTGAAGGTCGGGCAGGAGGTCCTGCCATTTGTGGTAATAGGGGGCGGACCGCGAGAGTGAGGTAGCTGAAGGTGTGGACACGAGCGTGTAACAGATGTTTCGTGGCGGGTCTGGAAACATGAAACGCTGGCAAATCGTCAGGCCGGCTCGGCAGAGAAAGGTGTAGAGGGGCCCATATTGGGTCACAGGGCAGGGGCCCTATAAAAAAGTCCACGGGGCTCGGGATGGAGGGTGGCGCAGGGCGTGCCCTATCGTAGGACCCGGTCGAGAGTAAGCCCGAGCAGCAGGCAAGCTAAAGCGCCTCACATCCTAAGTAGCGGCCAGGGAAGTATGCGAGTCCTGGAGAGCATGCATGCGCTGGAGCGAGCGTCAGGGAATCCGAGCCAAACTCCCTGGTCTCGAGTTCCGAGGAGGTTCCGAACCCTGGTGATTCCTGCCAAACCAGCCTCCGGGCACCGCGCGAGGGACTGCCGCCAACGTGCCACACGAAAGCTGGGGATTGTGTAGGCAGGGGCTCGCGGTGAAGAGGTCGGCCCCCACGGTGCCGCCAGGCGACCTGGTCAGTGAAAGAGCTTACCAGGTCCGGAGGGGTCTTGGAAGAAGAACCGCAGCCCGGAGAGGTCTCGCGGAAGACCCTCTGTATGGAGGTAAACAGAGCTGCGGTCGTTCGGAGCGCCTCTGGAACTGGCTGAAGAAGCGGCGCAGTACGCTCACGCCAGGACTACCCGCACCCATACGGAGCCTCTGCAGGGACTGGAGGTGGAAGAGACACGGACCTGATGCGTAGCACTTCAGCCCTGCCCCCCTCCTCCAGGCAGGTGAGGACCCCGCAGAGACCCCAGTGCGTCCCTGCCAAAAAGAACTCCAAATGTGCCCAGAGGTGGGCCAGGATAATCCAGGCTGGGAACAGGTGTTGAGCCGGTAATACCAAGATGACAGGACCAGTTGATTAACTAGCACCAGTGCCCTCCCCCGAAGGAGAGGCACCGGAGTAGTCCCACCGTCCATTTCCGGAGCCGCTCCGCCACCCCTGCGCTCTAAAAACCGCCAGTTCTCACGGCGGAGACGGATGCGTGGCATGAAAGTAAACGTGAGATAGAGCAGAGGACCCGCGCTCCACCAGATGGCGTGAAGCGCGTATGGGAGACTTCGCCTCCACCCGTCCCGACCAACCAGCCAGAGCTCTTGACCCAGTAACCACCGTTGGAGGAGGCAGCCGAGTACATACACCTGCAAGCCTTCACCCGCTCCAGAAGTTCCCCCGGTCCTGGACCACGAGGAAGCACATCGTCAGCGTAACGCCAAGAAGACCAGCTGCAGCTCGGGCTCCCAAGCACAAGCCCCGTCCAACCGCCGCGAGGAGACAAGGAGGCTACCATCGCCAGGGCGTACAGCTGCCCGAGAAGGGGGCAACCCCCGCCGCATCTCACCCGCCCGAAGCTGACCGCTCAGTCATGCGGTCATTGACCTGACCAAGACACCTCCGCAGAAAGCGTAACAGCACTGAGAAACCCGACAAAACAGGGTCTGAAGCGAACGGCTCGCAGAGTACCGCAGAGATACCCGTGATCCATCCTGTCGACGCCTTCTCCTGATCCGGGACAAAGAGGCGAACAGACAGACCATCCCTACACCCTAATTCCAGAAGGTCCCGGACCAGATACATAGTTATCAAAGACAGGCGGCCCGGGACGGTTAGGTCTGTCTGCGATGGAACCACGTCCACTCAGCACAGACTCTAGCCCACGAGATGGGCTTTGCAATGATTTGTATACGTGCTGAGGAGCGAGATGGGAACGCCATTTCCGTAAGGCGGCGGAGGTCCACCCTTCTTTGCAAATAAGGTGAGCACGGTCTCGCCTGCATCTGAAGAGAGGAGGACCCCGCTCTGCAAAGACTCGGCCAGACGTGACAGGTCGGGGCCGAGGATTCCCAGAAACAGCGTAGAACTCCATGGCAGCCCTCCATCGCCGAATTTATTGGCTGGCATTGCGAACGGAGGCTCCGAAAACTCGGCCAGAGTGAGGGGCACTCTAGCCGTCTGGTTCGCGCCGGCCGACCGCGGGACCCGCCCAGAGTACTCTGCATAGCCGTTAGGATCTCGGATCGGGAGTAAAAAGCCTCTTCCCTCTTTCCTTCTAACAGCGGAGCGATCAAGCAGGAAGAGGAGCACTTGCAGCCCCAAGAAGCAGGGTTCTGTCCCTGAGGGACCAGAGCCGGGGCTGCACTAGAGTATCAGGAACTCTAGAACCAGTTAAGGCAAGCAGCTGACTAGATCACCTGCCATCCAATCAAGCAAGGCCTATCAGGGCAACCTGGGTTTAGAAAGGCGCACACTCCAGTCAGGGCGAAAGAAGCCAGAAAGAAGTGGTGTGTCGGGAGCTGGGAGCAAGTAGGCACAAGAGCTGAGAGTGAGCCAGGCCTGTGCCGCCTGGAGGACTAAGGAGTACTAAGCATTATCAGACAACAAGGAGAAAGGTCCTCTGGTGAGGATAAAGAAGTGTGGAGGAGGCCATGGGAAATAAGCCCAGGATTGTAGCGTTTATGCAGCTGGTTACAAGACGCACTATAGAGCAGCTGCAATTCCACAGGGCCTGGGCTGGGAACCCAGAGTAGAGGGCGGGCCCAGTTCCACCAAACTCCCAACTTGATTCAATACAGGAGGA
>NC_133771.1:72617764-72723679 GCF_003597395.2 Chelonoidis abingdonii
TGACCTTGATATATCTGGAGCAATGGAACAACTGGAGACCAAGACAAAAGTCATACCTACAGTCTTACTGGTCAGATGAGGCGCTTCAAACGCTTCTGAGATGCGCACAGAAGTGGCAGAGGAACTTCACAGTGAAGCATTTTCCCATCCATTCAAGATAAGAGAGCACCAAAAGAAGAAGACATTCTTATGAGGGCACAGGATAAGTCTCATAAGCTACCCAAAAAACAATTCAAAGTTTGAATTCTTTGAACCAGGTGCTAGATTGTGCAATACAGTCAGTTTGAAGAATTGTTTCATGAGCTCAAGGAACACAGCCACGTATATTTTGGGGGATGTTGCTATGATATTCAAAACTCTCTCTATTACTGAAGAAGACCTATACCAGCAGTGCAGGGCACTAGAGACGTGTTAACACATGAGTTGTGTTGCACGTATTGATGGAGTGAGTTAGGTGCTGAACTGAAAGCCTTTCAAGATAATTTTTCAGCAGGATCAACTCAAGGCTTGTTCTGGTATTATGTGCACAAATAAGATGATCACTCTCTTTCCAAATGCTTTTGCTACTGCTGTGCATACTTCTAACACGTTCCTGTAACAGTTGGCCAATGGGAAAAATCACCACTTTGATATTTCCCAAAAACAGACAAAAATGCAGTGGTTTACTATGCCAGACAAGAAAAGTGACATTTGCCTGCCTGGTTCACGTGTTGAAGTTAAGGTTACTTAAAATTTGTTGAACAAGGCCATTTTAGTTGTTAGTTCTCCTTTATTGAGGTAGGTAGCCAGAGCCAGTACTATGACGCAGAGTAGAACAGAAAGAAGCGAGAATGAGAACTTTAAAAGTTTTGGCCCAAGTGAGGGGTATGGCGCAAAACCCCCACCTCAGTGCCAAAATGTTGTGGACCAGCCCTGCGAGTCTCATTACTAGCTACGTTATGTAGACTGAAAGCTAAATCACAAAATAATCAAAATACAATATAGGCGTTAGTGAGAAATTAACTTATATTTGTCAAAATGTTATACCGATGGTGGGCAACCTACGGCCCGCAGGCTGCATGCAAGCCCATCAGGGTAAGCTGATTGTGGGCCACGGAGCATTTGGTAGATGTGACTGTCTGCAGGCACGGCCCCCCTGCCCAGACCCGCAGTGGCCAATGGCTGGGACTGGGAACCTACGTCACTGGAGCTGCGTGTGGGGCCATGCCTGCGAACAAGTCACATCCGACAAAATCTCGGGTGGCTTTCGCAATTCAGCTTACCCTGATGGGCCACGTGTAGCCTGTGGGCTGCGGATTAGCCCACCATCTGATTATACTTTCCTATTTACCTCCTGTTTCATAATCATCACTGGCGACTTTCAGATTTTAAATAGTAGGTTTTACAGTAAGACTGTATATTTTTTGGCTTTCAAATACAATGGCCTAATATAAACACTTTCCTGAATGCGTACACAAGGAATCCAAACCCCATCTTCCTTTAAAACTAGTTGTGTCTCATTTTTAAAGGTTTTAGGTGCCCTAGTAGGATTTTTAAAGCACTTAGGTGCCCCTAACTCCCATTTGGGCTCCTAGTTCTCTTCTTTTGCACTGAATATTCACCCCAGTAGGCCATCCGTATTCTCACTGAAGATCAATTTGAAAGTTTTGCCAGAGACTTAAAATGGAATAACTATCAGGAACTCAAATTCCAGTCACTTAATTAATGCCTCACAGCTTTCAGTCTTATGTTTACTTTAAGTTACATTGTATAGTCACCTTAATATCAACTGGTAAGCCTTAAATAGCAATTATTGGGTTCCTTTTCAGAAACTTTAATATATGGCGCATTAACTTCACAGGACAGATATACCTCATTATCCCGAATAATGCGACCCAATATAACAGAAATTTGGATATAACGCAGTAAAGCAGTGCTCCCGGGGGGCGGGGGGAGGGGGCTGCGCACTCCGTGGATCAAAGAAAATTCCAATTAAACGCTGGTTTTGTCTGCTAACACCGGATAGATTTTTTGGCTCCTGAGCCGACAGTGTGTATATCGGACGGTAGAGGTTACATTATAGATGGATGGCTTTAGTCTGGTGTTTTAACCAGGCCGAAGAGACTAAATTTCCCTTTTTCTAGATACTTTTCTTAGTACCACACTCAATTCAGCTTTGATTCACTCTGTGGCTGTATCTCTGAACAGTGCATTGGTGTTACTATGGAATATATCAAATTTCAAATGGTTTGGCACTGGAGACATGTTGATTCCTGTTGAAGCTCTCTGCAATGATGCTGAATGGCTAGTAACTTGGTTAGCTTTATTTTTGTTTCTCATCCTGTCAAATTATTTTTGTAGCTCCATGATAAATAAAACAATAAAGACAAACGAAGTCCCATCTGCGTAACATTTTAAGCCCCACAGGTAAATAGTCTCGCTGAATGACAAACAGGTTTGTCATGTGCTTAAAGCTAGTGTGCATGTTTATATGTTATAATTACACTTTATGACGATTTTACTTGAATTTACACTCAAAGGAAATTTCAGCTTGTGTGGCTTGCTTCTCCATTTTCTGCCAGCTGAATGTAGTCACTTGTACCTACGCAAAGTGGGTGTTAAAATGCTACTAAATTGAGAATGTTTCGACCTCATTTTGCACAGCCATGTTATTGATTACATAAAGTGCCAAGACAGTGCGAGAATCAATTGCAAGCGGATGACCTCCTATACTGTTCTGTGCTAAAATGCTGGCAGTGGCCGTTACCTTGCCTTAATTGTTGTATATTTGGAATGTATTTGTGATTAATGAGCATTGAAATTATAGCAGATATATCATGGAAGGGGCATAGAAGTTCTCTTCACTAGAGGCCGATGGAAGAGGGTGAAACTTGTTTTTTGCATTTTTTTCTTAATAAGTAAAACAGAAAGTGGACAATTGAAACATGCCAACAATCTGACGAAACAAACTTAACACAATACCGAAATTATTAATAATTACTACTGTAGTTATTTCGACTCAGTAAATCACAATTTTTACTGGAAATTTTTTCTTTAGGATCATCGTCTTTTCCAGACCACTAACCAATAAAATGTAAAACCTAGTTATTAAAGACCTGTCTTTAGAAAGATCCCCTCCTGTGCGTTCTCATTCTTGCCTGGTGTGAGACATTTACCAGCGTCCACCTTTCTCTCCTCCGACTACCTTTTTCTCAGCTCATTCTTAGGCTTACTCGAGTCTATTCACCCTACTCCACGGTTGGTGCTAGCTGTTCTGATTTTGATCTCTGATATTTGGCATTTTCCTTAATGTTCAGGTGCCTGCCGAAATTAAGAGAAAGCATACACGTTTTTTTTTTTTTCTTTAAGGAAGGTGTAGACTCGATGGTTGCACATTAAACTCTGCACAAATGAATCAAGTGTCCCACTCACAGACTCCACCCAAAGCAAAGAACCCCCCACAATCGTACTGTTTCGTATTTTAATCTCCGACTGCTTGTCTGCTATCTTATCATTTGGGGGCTGGTGCACAAATGACCACAAGCCGCCGCTGGCATTGCATTGGACCGGTTTTCTTGGGGGCAGGGGTTGCTAGGCCAGTGAAAATATCGCTGGATAAATTTAGGATGCCTGCCGTTTGTCACCGGTGGTGGCGGCGGGCTCGGCGGCGATGCGATTTCGTGCCCGGCACCTATTCTGAGGGCAGTTTGCAAGCTGATGCGCCCCTGGTCATTCCCATCGCCTTAATGCAAACTCTGGCAGCCCCGTTGGCCTGAATCGCCTGCTCCCATTGCGCTCCCCCAGCGCCAGGATCCTGCAGCACCTAGCTCCTTCATCTCTCTCTGAGTTGATCCAGACTGTGGGGAAGGTCACTGATGTGAGCAAATCTGCCAATAAGCGCAGGACCCACCAAGGCAGAGGAGGAACTTTGTCACATAGCATTATCCTCCATAATGGCAACTGTGGCATCATCTATCTTTCCAATTTGGTGTTTGATAGGCTTTATCACCTCCACTTGACTTTCCCATCGTGTGGCACTCAGTGGTTTCAGTGTCAAAGAGGATGTTCCCAGATGTTGCGTCAAAATTTGCCATCAGTGAGTTGATGCAGATAAAAATATATTGATGCTTTGAATTACATCAAAAAATTCAGCAGCCTCACTAGAAGCTGATGCTGTATCACTGACCACCAAGTTCAATGAATGAGAACTGCATGGGACAAAAAAAGCTTGAGGGTTTAACTCTCGATTCAGTGTTTGCACTTCTCTGTTCTTTACTTTCATGTTGGTACCATTATCGTAGCCCTGACCTCTCATGTAAGCTATCACAGTTCCCAGCTTTTTAAGAAGCACATTTGTCATACCAGCTCCTGTAGTGTCATAAATGTCAATACATTCTAGAAAATGCTCTCTGACAGCCACCATTTTAGGGACATTTTCACTAGGTTCTGTTGTTGTTACAAAATGCACCATTAAAGTCATTTGTTCCGTATGGCTGATGTCAGGTGTGCAGTCCAGAATAACAGAGCAATATCTTGCTGACTTCAGATCTGCTGTTGGACCATATCAGGGAATTTCTGTATTATAACCATAAAGTATATATAGAACCATATAGTGTATGTGTATAACAAGTCTGAGGCCAAGAGAGACAAGGGGTAAGATTGAATTCAGTTGAATTGCCCACAGCTTAGGCCTCTTGCTTTTCCCATTTCTGTGTCTCTCCCTCTCTGGTAGAAACATGCAAGGCCAAACTGCTAATTGTGTTAACACATCCTAAGACAGAAAGTCTGTTCTCAAGAACAACTGTAATTGTTCTTCCAAACAGAACACAGTTTAGTAGCTTTTAACTTGTTTGCTATGTATGTTAAAGTTTAAGTAGATTTGCAACATCCTGAGAGTTGCTAAAAGTTAAAAAATAGTAAAGTAATAAGTGATAAATGTATGTTAAAATAGAGGATGTCTGTGAATGGATGCTTGATTTAGATAAAGCCTAAGAATTATAACTTCAGTCTCCATTGGCCGAAGATTGCGCAGACTAGAGATAACCTGATGATCCCTGGAGGGCAGGCTGGAATCCACCCAAGTGCCCACCCCCCGCCCCAATGGAGGGCTGAAGACTCCGAAGAACAAGGTAACATTCAGACATCAGGGATGTGCCACCTGCTGATTAATAATCACCTCAAACAAACATCAGCAGGATGAAGCAAATCCCATAGGCTTGTATAAGGACAAAATCCTATAAGAACAGACTCTAAAAACTGAAAACTTTGAGTCTGGTTCTGCCAGCACCCTCCAGGAGCATTGGACGCACATCTGACAAGGACTCGGCTCTACTCTTGTGTGCAGGCTACTTGGCCAGTATTCTGCCACGAGCAACCTCTAGGCTGGTAACTATAACAACTGCAGCACTTGTATGAATGAGTGTGTGAATGAATAAGGAATGGTAGTGAGATAATATTGAATTGCATATCCTGATTTTTTGCTCTTTCTCTGTATTTACAATAAACCTGGCATTTTGCCTCATCCCTCTTATAAGGTCCTGTTGGTATTATTTTATTAGTGTAACACTGTCACAATCTTCTGTTTGACTTTTATTGCCAGTAACTGTATGATCTCATTTTGAATTGTTTTCCCAAGGTAGTGGTGTGTGTACATTTCTTGGGTTGTGACTCTTCTTAGATGCTCCAGGAGTACAGCATCAAACTCAGCCATCAGCTCCACAGTTTTAAGAAAGTTTCCATTGTTTGTTAGATAGAAAAGCTTCCTTTGCTTTCTTTCTTTTTCTGAATGCTGCCCCAGAGGGGCGTTTTCTTCTTTCACTCATGACTGCTGTTCTGTGCCAGCTATAGTGGCTCTCAACACTCAGTTGAAGGGGACAAATAAGCAGGCTGGTAGCAGGGCCTGAGTGAGGGAAGATATCAGCGTCTTAAGGGCCTAACTGGCTCCTACTACTTCAGTTGACTGCCTGTTCTCCTCAAGTGGGTTCAGGGAAGCAGCAGGAAACAGGAAGCTCCCCTGAGAAGCTGGTGTTAATCAGTCCAGGCTCCTGGGGGTGCTAGAGAGGTACATAAGAGGCTCCTCCTCCTCTCTCTCCCTGCAGCTCCTGCTGCTTTGTTATTCCCTCTCACTTTTCTCCTGCCTGCCTCTTATGTCTCTTGTGCCCACCTTCCTCCAGTACAGCATTCCGCATCTTTGTGCATCTAGAGCACTGAGAATACATATGCACCAGCAGACACAGCTTTCTACATTCTGGGTCTTAGTGGCACTCCCCCTGCGCGTGCACGCGCGTGCGCGCACACATACACACACACACACACACACACACACACAGACAGTCTGGCACCTGAGGCAGCCGCCTCAGTTCGCCTCATGGTAAGACCAGCCTTGTGAGGCTGTCACAATTCAGGAAAACTGCACCTGTATTTCCCCTCTGTGGTCCACCAAAAGCACCCATCTCAGGCTTCCAGCTCTCCAACTATCACCTCTCTTGAGTGGAGACACACATCTTTCTCTCCCTCCTGACGTGGGTATTTCCAGGTTGCACAGTGCCTGCATATACTATGAATTCCCCAGCAAATAAGACAGTCTATGCAGGCCTGCTTTGCTTTTTTCCACTGAGGCTATACACACATTAATTACCCAGAGTTTTAAGGTACCACACGGCTTCTCCTAAGCAAGCATATTTATTCTTAAGGTGAAAGCATTACAGAGAAAACGTATTAAAACAATGAAAGAACCTACACACATGCTTATAAGTTTTCCAGAGATCACTCCAATTCTAACAAAGGCTCTGGTAGGAGTCAGTCCTTCAAATCCCACCAAGAGTTTTTTCTGTGGTTACAGGTTTATAACCACCTTGGCTCAGAACCAGCATCCCTTGAATCTGAGAGTCCTTCCTTTATACAATTTGGGCTGCTGATCTTGTCCTCATGTAATAAATGATTAGCAGTTCTTACATAACTAAAGGTGATACACTTGCATACACCTCCCACTAGAGATTTCCTGGGAAACCCACTTAATGATAAAGGTTCATTCTTGTCTGGCACATTGTTTCAAATAGTCCTTTGAAGCTCATAATGCTGCCTAGGATTTACAGTATTCATGTCTACCCCCAGAGACATTACATACAATCTCACAATAATATATAAACATTTGCATTTTTAAATCAATCAACTCAGATTCTTAAATTTAATTAAGTAAGGTTTAACTTAATTCAGTAAGGTTTGTCCAGGAATTTGCCATATCTGTCACAGAGCCCAATCCTGCTGTTATTATAGCCAATTGAATATGCACCTCATAATTTTTGCATGTATAATTATTTCTAAATCACTTGTCTTCACATACATCCAAAGCATTTGACATTACTGCAGAGTAAGTTCATGGAAAATATAAAGTTTTAAATATAAACCATTATCAAATATTTGCTCAAAAATGGAGACATTTTACTAAAACAAAAACCTTTAGATGAGAGTAAACACAGAAATGTTAATCTACAGACTATATATTTCAGGGGAATAAGGCACCTAAAAATAGATGACAACAACAAAATTGCAATCTCAAATATATTTAGAAAATCACAACAATCTAAAAAAACCCAAACAAACCTAAGCTGGTACTTTTACTTGACATTTTTATTGCTTAAATCTTTGAAATATAATATGTTAAGGATTTTTTTGGTCTCTCTTTCCACACTACCTATGTCTTAATCAGTTTCAAAACAGACCTGTGTCTCCGTCCCTTTGTCTGGTACTCACTTGTGGTACGTGATTTACTTTTCAACATTTTCCCTAGTGGTAACACAAAGCTTTCCAAAATATTCCAACTATAAATAACTATTTTGATCAGATTTAAAACATATTAAAACCATTTAAAATACAACAACACAACTGTGTAAAAAGCATATCCCAACAACCCTTTCTCAGAGTTGATTTGCATATTGGGTCATGCAACATGTGTAGTCCCAGCAGTGCCAGCTATTGGAGACCTCAGTAGATACAGTATGTGTGTCACTCATTAAGAGAGCATGTAAAACCAATAGATTTTTCTTGGCAAATTAACCAGAATTCCTAATTTAACCGATTACAAGAACAGAGGTAAACATTGTTCAGAGGTACTCCTATTGCAACTCCTCTGTGTATGAAACCAAACTGACTTAAAGATCATAGGATTAGGCAAATTAGTAGTGGGTTAAAAATCTTACACAGATCCCTCTTTGTCATATTCTGAGACCTCAAAGTGATAATGGAAGAAGACAGTCCTCAACTGAGCAAAACCCCTGTTTACTTCAGGGAGAGTTCTACTTAGTTAAGAACAACAGGATTTGGGCAAAAACTAAAGCTCTCCTAAAGCTGAAGCTTTTGGCTGTACAATTTTGTTGGGATTTGTACCTTTCCTTACCACATACAGATATATCCTACCATTGATAATTGTGTAGATAAATCTTATTAATATTAGTCTCCATATAATGAAGGGAGAATTTTAAAAATCATGCTATTTTGTATTTAATGATTAGGAAATTAACAAGTGACTATTAGCTGTAGTATATGCACCATATGTTTTAATATACATTCCAGATAATATTTCTACTAACATGGCATGAATAAATGTGCACTGACTTGGTAACTGTGACAGCTAAAAAGAAATCATTGTCATCAAAGATCCACAATGTAATGGCTTTATAGTATGGCTTGACACAACATCCCAAGAACCCTGAAAGAGAAATTGCCAAGTAGAGCATTCAGATTGTACCCGTGATTCTTTGAGGATCCACTAAGTTGCACTGAGATTCAGTTCCTTTTGAAATATCTTGAAGTGTTCAAAAAGCACCACTGCAAGGATTAAAATGGTGGTGTCAGGAAGTGAAACAGAAAGAACAGAAACAAATATTTAATCACTGACCTTTTTTGAAAAAAGAGAGTGGCAATGTAATATCAAATGCATTTAGAATAAAAAGGAAGATATGACTTACAATGTCAAAACTTCTGGAGATGTTCTGAGAACCTTTAAATCTTATGAATGCAAATGATGGTTGTAGGTGCTGAATGTCTGAGATTTTACCCCTTCCATTTCATCCTTGACACACTGCTTTCTTTTGTAGTTTTAGCCAGGTCTCAGAATGTCTAGAGTGGGCTGTTTTGACTAATATGTTTTTTATTTTATAAGATGACAGAGAACTATGGACACTTCAGTGGAATAAGTTTTAATAAGATGTATCCTGTAGGCCAGGTCCTGTTTCTGCAACTGTAGAATTAGTTGCAGACTCTATTTCTTGCTGTAGAATCTCTCCTTTTTAAATTTACATCTTTAGGCCATTTGACCGCAAACATAGTCTTCGGTCATCAACTCAGAGTGGTATCAACTCTGAAATTTAAGGATGGAAATTTAGAGCCTATCCAAACTATAGGGCCATGAACAAATACATATTCAAACATCAGTATATCCATTCCTGTCGCTGACAAACCAGCGCAGATAAACCAGCATTGAAAATGGTATAAGTGCTATTTGGACTGGGTTAAACCATTTCCAGCATTATGTCAGGAAACCTGGCTCAAAGATACTAGAAACCATTTTCTTCTGTTGCCACATCACAGATGTATTTAGTATAGCTTGCTTTTGAATCTTTCTTAGTCTTTTATTTTCCTTTTCAGGAAAAGTACAGAGAGATGTGTAAATACCTTCAAAATAAAACATCTTAAAATACCAGTTGCTAAATGGGACTTATTTCTAACAAATACCGAGATTCATCAGAGAGTTCAAGAACCGCTTATCTCTAAAGTTATTCAGAAAAGAAGATAGACATTTCTGGGACATGGGTTTGAGAAGGAAGCCAGAGTATTTGCCATGGCCAGCATGTCATTGGGCTCCTGGTGGAACACACACAAAAGGAGCCAGCCAAAAGAATCCCTGTGTTGAATACTATTCAGAGAAGGAAAACTTATGGGATTTTACAACATAGACCAGTGGTTCTCAAACTAGAGCCGCCATGCTGGCTGCCCTTCCTGCAGCTCCCATTGGTGTGGAGCAGCGAACTGCGGCCAGTGGGAGCCGCAATCAGCTGAACCTGTGGACGCAGCAGGTAAACAAACTGGCCCAGCCTGCCAGGGGCTTTCCCTGAATAAGCGGTGACCCTAGTTTGAGAACCACTGACATAGAGGACATGGAAAGAGTGGCCTAGAATAGATAGGGGTGTTGGAAACTTGTTTGTGTCCTATGCAAAATCTTCCAGTGTGGGAAGGATTTAGATTCAGTCAGGAAACTTTCTTGTGCTATATACTGTCTGTCTGATACTTAAATGACATACTGTTGAACAAATCTGACCTGCTACAAACACTATTAACCCAGTAAGATTAAATTCTGGATTGTAAATAAAAATAAAACAAATCTTTGTTTTTTGGTGTGAGGGAAAATCTACTTATCACCAAAAAATTACTATTTAAGGACTCTTTTACCTTTTACTTTTACTTTACATAGTCTTTAGCATCAATGGGAGTTTATGCACATTCATCAGTGGATGACTAGACCCAAATGATTAATTAGAGTAAAAGCCTGGAGGTAATTATTAAGCATAAAAAGATATTGTATTGGAAAAAGCTCTGAATATTTAGCAGGTATGATACTTCTGTCTTTAGAACACTAAATTGAAGGCTTTATGGAAAGATTCATTTGTATTTTCCTCCAGATTTAAGGCTGCAGCAAAAGCACAGGACATGTTGCTATCATTGTAGGAGATTCAGGGGGTTGATTTTCAAAGGCACAAATGGAATTTAGGTGCAACTCCCATTGGAAGTCAGTGGAAAATAAGAGCACCACCCATAAAGGTACTTACATGCTTAAATCCCATTTTTAGGCACCACTGCGATCTATAAAACTCTTGCTCAGCTACCACCTATCCCTGTAGGTATCTTCACTCACTGGGCATCTAAATTTCTTCCTCTGGGCATGTTCACTGCAGCATCACTGTAGGCATCTGGCTGACTTTATCTGCCTAAATCCTAGAGCTATTCATAAACCAGAGAAGAGAAGCGTTTAACGGCCTGTCTCATGTACAGGGGCCCGATCTGCTAGGCATGCTCAGAGGCTGCCTATTGGATCAGACCACCTCAGGCTAGTCCACCAAAAACCAGGGTGGAGAAGGACACAGACTTCCGTTATGGCCTAGCCTAGTGGATAGGGTACTCATCTAGGCTGTAGGAGACCCCCTGCTCCAAATCCCCTCTCTTCCTGAAGGGGAGCAAGGATTTGAACAGTGCTTGGCAAACGCTCAGGAGTGCTCTAACCACTAGGCTATGGAATAGTGCAATGTAGAACTCCCTTAGGTTCTCCTGTTGAAGTTGTTCTACTTGAATTAAATAATACTCAATAAATATTAACTGGGGCAATGAAAGAGTTAGAATTACTATAGCCTAGTGGTTAGAGTGCTCACCTGTGGTGCAGATCACTGTTCAAATCACATCTCCTGCTCAGGTGGAGGGGGAACTTTAAGCAAGGGTCTTGCACTTTCTAGGGAAGTACTCTACCACTAGGCTAAAAGTTATAAGGGAGCTCCTCACCCCAAATGTTTTGTTCTAGGCCCCAAATGCCTATCTTCCCGCTCCCCACTACCCCGGTTCATGAATCACAGTCAGGGACAGGTGCCTCTCATCAGCCCAGACTTTGCGGCCCAAACTTTGAGATGGAGTGAGGGAGGAGCCTAGTTGGGTAGTATCTCCCATTGGATAGCTTAGATCAGTGCTTCTCAAAGTTGGGTCACCGCTTACTCAGGGAAAGCCTCTGGCGGTCCGGGCCGGTTTGTTTACCTGCTGTGTCCACAGGTTCGGCCGATCACGGCTCCCACTGGCTGCGTTTCGCTGCTCCACGCCAATGGGGGCTGCGGGAAGGACAGCCAGCACATCCCTCGGCCCACGCTGCTTCCCACAGCCCCCATTGGCCTGAAGCGGCGAACTGTGTGAGTCCTAAACTTATCTGTACATTGACTTCAAATAAATGCCATCTGCACCTTTTTGATAAATAAATTTTTCTGCAATTTTTTCAGTTTATTTCTTCAGCATTTGAGAGGATTGCAATTTATGTTTTTGAAAAATCTCCCCCTGTCCTTAATGCAGTGCTGCTTTTGTGACAGCTGTGTGCTGCCTTTGATTATGAAAGGGAACAAGTACTTTGCTGAGTGCACTATTGCTTCAGTATGAGGAGGAATTTCTGTTGTGTTCCAGTGATGAGTCATGCAGGATGTAACAGATGGTAGAAAAAGTGAAGCCACAAGAATATTCAGAGACGAGTGGGATTAAGATAGAAGATTAGAACATAGAGGAGGGTACTGTGCGAAAAGCCATTAGAATTGATAGAGGCCAGCAGAAAAGAATGAAATGCAAATTACTGGAGACAGAAGGTTCTCCAGTTGCACAGACACACACACACATGCGCACACACATGTGCATACACATGCGCACACACACACAGACACACACACGCGCACACAAACACACATGGGAAGCTGTGAGGAAAGAGGCCAATGAAGCTAAATACTGAGGGAAGTTAGTGTATGATTTATGCAGCTGAAACATACTTGTGCTTAGTAAAGTCACAAGTGGTTTTCCACTTTAAACAAAAGCCAGAGAAGGCCATAAAGGAAGTGACAGCAAACAATAGGGATCACACAGAAACACAAGAACTAACTCAGTAGAGATGACATGTAGTAGCGATAGAATAATAATTTGCATTTCCTCTAAAATTAATGAATGAGGGTCTTTTATTAATGGGCCTAATTTGGAGGCATTCCTCCAGACTGAACTGTGCATCATCTAAATTTTTAAACACAGTATCATTCTGAATGTGTCTTAGTGTGGTTCAAACAGTGTCATTTTGAGTATATTTTATTGTAGTTTAGAGCCATGCCTAAAATTTATAAATATTATATTTGTCTTTATACAGGTAAGCTGCCTTTTGTCTCAGATTCATTTACAGTAAGCCAATTACAGGGTACCACAACATATTTGTGGTTTTTTACTCAGTTTATTATAAAGAGTATTACATTAACTTGCTTATCTTATTAGCTGCTTCTGCTATTAATTCCCAGAACAGAATATACCAGGATGTTCTTGTGACTAAAGCAGAAGACAGAGTGAGGAAGGCTGGATCCTTTGGGCTCTGCCTTAATCTTCTTACATAACCCTGGGCAAGGCCATAATGGCCTGATTTTCAGAAGTCCTGAGCCCCAAACCGTGTTATTATTGCCCAGTCCTACAAGATGAAGTGTAGTCGCAGATTGGCCACTGGGGCTGGGCCAATAGGATGCTGGGGAAAGGGGAGACTGCAGGCTGAAGGGGCGGGGAGCGGCCCTACTTGCTCTGGCCCAGGGCCCCACAAAACCAGAATCCGCTTCTGATGAGGTTCCATTAACTTCAATGGGAGGTGAGGGTATTCAGCACTTTGCAGGATTAGATACTAAGTCTCTATGCCTTTTCTGTAAAGTGGAGATAATGCTTAACTATAGCTAGTAGATATTTTGAGGCAATATTAATGAAAGTTTGTAAAGTGCAATGAGGTCCTCGAATGGCAAACACCAAGTATTATTATATGCAAAGTGCCATGCTTTCATAGTGTATGAGATATATATACTACCTGATGCAAATAATTCAATATAAACCTTACTAAGCATTTTCTAAAAAAAATTTATTAAATTTCACAATCAAGTGTCTTGGCTCAGGTTTGTTCCTTTCAAAAAAGCGCAGTTCCCCTTTACTATAGCATAGCATCCTTCTGTGTTTGTGAACTATTGTGTGAAATGGACTGTATTTTTATAAGCAAATCCATTTTCTGATTAATGTATCAAGATGTGATGTAGCTGAAGAGTTGGTCCTTAAGTACAGAGGTCAGAGCCTTTACTATATTCTTGGGTTAGAGGTAGAGCTGGACTGCAGTGGCTTTAAACCTGTGGGTGTTTGATGCTTCTGCAGCTGCAGCAAATAATTGTGATTCCCGTTTGCTGGAGTAATAACTATCTGTGCTACGTTAACTTGAAGCTGCGAATGATAAAGTGCTACCATGAATTGCATATGAATAGAAATGTGTCTTTGCTGGAACTATCTATCTACGTTTTAGGTTCATAGAAGCTAGAACTGGAAAAGATCCAATAGATAATCAGATCTATTCACTTTAAATGCAGGATATAAACTCCTGATACATTGATATTATTCTCAGATTTCTCAGAAAAAAAATATGTTGAGATTTTTTTTTTCTTTTTGGAAAATGCTTTAACACAATGCAATCCATTAAGAAGTCTGCATTTTGACCTGGTCTGCCAAGTTTAAGTAATTTTCACATCAAATTTTCAGTGTCAGTTACTAAAACATTAAGGCCTCATGTGGAATAAAGATAATGTATTATTCAGTTCTCTCCCTTACACTAAAGCCTTTGGCTAGTTGCAGCAACAGGAAAACAACACTCCATAGCTAATAAAGTTCTGATATCTCTACAGGGATTGTTAGTTTGGTCTAAACTTCAATTTTGTAAAAACATTTAAGAAATCGAAGATCAACAGAAATATTCCTACATTTAAATAAAAATCCACGAAAGCAATATTAAAACAAATTGTGAGAAACCTGCAGTGTTTGAAACCAAGAACTGCAGCAGTGAGAGCCTGAAAGCAAAATAGATTATAAAGAAAATTGAAATTGATTTTAGTGATTTTCATCAGCCTGAGAGAAATTAAAAATATAAGCAAATATATATGTAACACATATAAAGAAACAAAGAAATTTCTATTCGAAAAATTCTCCATCTCCAATAATTTAACATGTGGCATAGGCCATACAACTTGTTTTTATTTATAGCATATGATTTTTAAGTTAACAGTGTCCCTTTGAGGAATGGACTTGCTCTCTGTAATTTATACTTAATATAGTCTATTTTTGTTTTTAGCGTACAAATTTTGGTCTAGTTTGTCAATACTACTTTCTTTGTTAAAAGGTAAAATGCACATTGGGCAAATGCTCTACAGCAATTTGCATAAAAAGTGATGACAAAGAACAATTAGCACTTCATTATTATGCAGTGAAATACTACTTTGCTCCAAAGTGACTGTTGGTTAGGATTTTTTTTCCCTGTGTGTAAATCTCATCAAGCATTGTTCTAAAAATAATACTTAAGAGCCCACTGCACTCTTTGTAAATTAGGGTCTTTGACATACTATTGAACTTTTTATGGAGAGATTTCCTCACAAGTTGTTAACGCAAAGTATTACTCAAAATGTTCATCATCCTAATAAGCATCAGAATTTTGTTAGATAAGGCAAGATAGAGGAATTTAACATTTTGTCAAATTAAAGCATTACCTTTTTTATCTCTTGGGATCACTCTTCAAACTACCCTCAGCTCACACACAAATAGAAACACATTCCTACCACACACAGCTACTCTATGCAGAACAAAGAGTCAAGATATCATTTTCTGTGCAGGCTTGATTTTGAGTACAGATTTCATCACTGGCTCACCATAGGATAATCAAATTCCTTTAGGGCAAAGATGAGCTACATCAAAGAGGCAGTATGGAGAGGCAGGCTTTGTTAGTGCATGCTCTGTCATCTGCATTACTGGTCCTTGCTTGCCTTTAATTTGTCAGGAAATGCTAGTAATTCAAAACCTTTCTTGGGACCGACATATATATCATAATACAAAACCTTCTGGAAGCCATGTGATTTCTTTGTAGCTGAAAATGAAATAAAAGTTAATTCACTCCTCACCAACATAAATGACCTATATGGGTCCTAAAAGCATCTGTACATTGACTTCAAATAAATGCCATCTGTACCTTTTTGATAAGTGAATTTTTTGGCCATTTTTTCAGTTTATTTCTTTAGCATTTGAGAGGAAATTTAGTGATTATGAAAATTAGTCTAATGTTGGCTAGGACCACGTATAGCTGAAGATAAGAACTATACAAGCTTCTCCAAGTGGCTCTGCCAATACAGGAGCAAAAGTCCAGTATCCTGTTTCTGGTTGCATCCAATAACTGATTATTCAGAGGAAGATCAAATCCCAAGAGGATACCTAGCTAATTGTGAGATGCTATGTATGGTGGGTGGGAGAGAGTTGATCCTGACTCTCATATGAGATCAGATTATGCCCCAAAACATGAAGAGGTTTAATTTCCCGTGTATCCCTTTGCTCATGTAGCTGCAAATGCTATTTCTAATCTATTTGTTGGATCCTAATCAAGAATCTGCCTCAATAATGTCAGTTATCAAGAAGATTAATGGGCTGAGCATACTCTATATGGAATTGTTACATTTGGTTAGTTAGAGCTCAGGGCTTGAAAAGTTTTTCTAAAAAACTACTGCCCTGAGGATTAAGCCTATTAGCATGAGTGAAAGAAACATGACCTACCATGTCTTTTCCTCAAGTCCTCCTGAAATAAATAAATAAATAAATAAATACCCTCCCCTCAAACAATTCTCTCTTACTAGGCTCCCTTCACTGCCACAGAGAAGCAGCTTTTGCTGCTTCCCCACCTTCTAATGGGCCTGCCCAAGTTCCTCTTAAGCAAACCCAGCTCCTTAACAGAGTAGAAAACAGGGGAAGGAAGGAGTGGAACTGTGAACCCCCTGTGCAGCCTGCAGGTAGGGTGACCAGACAGCAAGTGTGAAAAATCAGGCCCGGGGGGGGGGGGGGGGGAGGTGGTGGTGGTGGTAATAGGAGCCTATATAAGAAAAAGCCCCCAAAATTGGGACTGTCCCTATAAAATCAGGACATCTGGTCACCCTACCTGCAGGCCCCCTATGCAGCCTGCCTGACCACCCTGCCTACCACCAGCGACTGGTAAAATAGATGCCAGAGGTGGGCAGAAAACGAAGAGGGGAAATCAGTGGAGAGGAGGTGTACTTGGAGCAGCAATGATCCCAGTTCTTCCTCGGCTCTCACATTGCCTCCAGATGAAACAGCAGCACCTGGGCTGTCTGCTCCAACTAGCTTACTCTATTTCTCTCTAAGGAAAAGAGCAGTGGGGCTCCATTTAGATTTCTCCTCCTCCCGCAGCCCACTCCAAGTTATTATTTGCCCTAGGTGAGCAGACAAATGACATTTTCAAACCCTCATTGTCAATTTACTAGCTCCAATTTCAGTTTTGAGTGCTCCTTTGTGATGCTACGAGGGTTTTTAATAAAAGAGCCAGGTTGTTTTTTTTGCCCCACTATACTGTTTACAATTGTTATTTATATCATACCAGCGATGCATACGGAACGTAACAATAAGGACAGTCTCTATCTCTAGGAGTTCACGGTCTCACTCTACATAAGGCCATCCATGCGTCTGACTATTTCCCTTTCCTTACTCAACGTCTCCTCAACAGCTGCTCTCGCTGTGTAATAATAACTTAAGCCCCAGAACCTGCTGTGAGCTTCACAAAGAGAGCACCACACACACCGCAGGACTGCAGCTAAAACTGAACTCAGTACTAGTCTGTTGACATGGGATTGTTTTTACACCTTATCACTATAGAGTTCTTCAGATTATCTTGTTACTTTTAGATTAATTTAAGCATGTTCTTTGCTTGAATAACATTAACTGTGCATTGAGCAGATGTCTTCATTGAGCTATGTATGATTCCTATATATTTTTTGAGACAATCAAGTTAATTAAGAGCATACCTGTTCATATAACAAGTCTATTATTCCCACATTAAATGGTGTTCATCAGAGTTACATTTTATCTGACTGGGTGGAGTTTCTCAGTCTTCCATAATTTATACTAACCTAAAAACTTCAGTATCATGCATAAACATCAAATGCTCATTAGCCCTTTAGCTAGATCATCATGAAATACCACAGTGTCACACTGATTCTGGAGTACTCTGCTATTAGCTTCCTATACTTCTGAGCAAGCAGTCTGGTAAGATGGTGGAGTGATTCATCAGAAAACCAGGCACAATTAGCAAGGTTGTTCCTTTCAGTAATAACTCTTGTCAATGAGGGGGTTCGATCCACTTCTATAATCCTGGGTGGGGAGTTATCTGTTCCTTTTTTTGCTCATGCAGCCTCTTCCATAAAAGCTTCCCTTGAATACTTGTGAATGGGTGTGGGAAGCTGAGTCTGGGACAACCTCTTGTTCACCTGGGACCAGTTAGCACCCTAGCATGCTGTCATGCAGACATTTATTATGACAGTTTGTTTTCCATTGCTCAACCACTTTGTAGTGTATCATTTTACCTCGTGGTTAAAGATTTTCACCAGCAGTCTTTTCTGAGGGACTTTATCAAAAATATTTTAAAACCCCAAGTAAATTATATCTACAAAATTCATATTTTGGTGGGTCTTTCAAATAGGTTACATTTACATTGAAGTTAATCTGGATTTACATCATCATAACTAAGATTAGAATCTAGCCCTGCTATCTGGTTATATATAGCCAGCTATTATATTTCCTTGCCCTCCAGCAGACTCAAGCAGTATCCTCAACACTGTGGTGAGGATACACTGGTTCACTTTTGTCTCCTATTTTAGAACTGAGCAATTGTTTATAACTTCACTCTTGAGGAACAATCTCTTTTTTCAGTTGTATTGGACATGTTGATCAGCAGCTCTGTTCCTCTACATTTTAGTTGCTTCCAGACTCTCAGATCAATACCACTGGGACCTTGTGGCTTACTTAACTTGTTTTTCTCTTAACTATCTCTTCTTTAAAATGTTTATCTTCATAATATCACACTCTTTCTCCCACAGGAAGTGTGATTAGGATAGGAATTTCCACATCATCCTGTGCTGTGATGACAGATGCAAATTCCACAATTTCTTAATCCTTTTTAATTGCCTCCTTAATTTCTTAGTGACCTGGAGGGCCCTCATACGCACATGTAGCTTTATTTACGTTTAGTCTATTTGAATAATTATGCATTTTTTATCTTAGCATCTTTGCTTTCTCTCTGTGATTTGCCATCCTTGTTTACCGTTTGCTTGATATAAATTTATGATTCATTCTATTGAGCTGATTTAGGCAGATTTTCCTTTTTTCTGCACAAGAGCTCCTCTGGTGTTGTCCCAGAAGTATTGTCTCTGAAGTTTACTCCACTACACCATTCCATCAGTTCAGAAATTCTAGCCTTTAAGGGTATGTCTACATTGCACACTAAGCCCGGGTCTGTGGGACCCAGGATTGTGGGCTCAGAGTGTCCAAATCCATGTCCATGCTTGAGCATCCACACTGCATTGTGAACCTGGGTCTGTGTCTCACAAACATGCTAATATGTCCACACTGCATGACACAAATCTCCTGACTTGGGTCTGTGGTTTGATCTGCATCCACACTGCAAAATGACAAGGCTTAGACCCTAGTCACAGCAGAACTCTGGCTCTGACCCACCCCACTAGCAGGGTCATAGGACCTGGGTCCTGAGTGCATGCTGACCCAAGTCAGGCTGATTTGCATGTGGATGGAAGGCGGGCTTCGGCTCAAACCTGAGTGAGAGCCTGCATTTAGGTGCAGTATGGACACACCATAAAGAACGCCTAAGTCTCTCAAGTTTCTTGCTGTGATTTAATTTGCCTGAATTCAATGTAATCATATATGTCCCAGTTCAGCAAGGCACTTTATTACAGGCAGAATGAGCAGTATGAATTATAGTTCAGGTGCTCAGCACTTCTCACCATAAGACCCTGCGACATCCCACAGGGTACAATCCAGATTGTAGGACACTTGTGCTTCCTGAATTCTCCTGGTGTTCACTATGGGAGACTTGAAATTTGGCAGGGGGGATTATTCTGGTGTCAGGGACGCTTTTTGCTGTCTCTGAGAAAACATGACCACTGAAAAATCACAGTTTGCACATGCTCAGTAAAGACTTGTTAGAGTTTGGCAGCTAAATTCTCCAAAGATTCCATCTACATTGAGTAAGCTGCAGCTCCTCATAGCTCATACTTGCTGACCAAAGAGTGGCTGAGCCCAAGGTTGCAAAGGTTGAGTATGACTTTCCCTGTAATTGCTTCTCCCAGCTGAGCTCCCCAACTCTGTGGGGATGAGCACAGGAATGGAGAGTAAGGAGACTGTTTATTCTGTGCTCTCATTGTCCCTTCCACTCTGGCTCAGACAGTACGAAGAAGGGAGAACTTCCTGACTGACATGCTCAGAGGACAAGAGATGGGGTTGTGGGTAAGACTGGGACTAGGAGGTGTGGGAAGAGCCTGGGATCAGATGAAGAGGTATGGGAGAGAGGACGGGAAAAACTGATTGGCTGAGCATGGAGCCTGGGACTGGGAGAAAAGTGTCACTCCAACTAAGAACCTGGAAGGGAGACTGGGACTGGGGTGAAGAGCCCTTTGGAAGGATTCTGGGACTGGTTAGGAGAGGAGGCTGGGACTGGGACAAGGAACTTGGAGGAAAGGGGAGATAGCGATGAGGATCTGGGGCAGAAGTAGGGGCAGGAGAGGCACAGGGACAGGCTGGAGGGGACACAGGCTAAAGGGGTTAGGGTTGGCAGGAACAGGGGCAGAAGAGTCTGCATTCACTTGAGCACACTCCCCTCCAGAACCTGGAATAGAATCAAAGATTTCTCAGTCTCACCATTCCTTTGTTGTCAGCAAGGATCCGTGAAAACCATGGGCAAACTATATGTCATCCCCCCTCTAGTGACTGGTCCACATAGAGGATGGCAACCTACTGCTAATGGTGGTAGTAACATCCATCCTGTGCACTGACTGAGGCAGGGGTCCTGTGGAAAAAATAGTATGTGATCATGTAAATAATGCATATGGACAGGAGACTTTTCACAGGCTTACAGTTAAGCATATGCATAAGTACCTCACTGAATCAGGGCCAACTACACTCCATGCAGGATACTTTAATTCTGACCTACAACACCCCTACTACTTCAATCCCTAGCATATCTCATCTGCCAGCTGTGGTGACATGTCACGTTATGGGGTAGTTTGTCATTTGTATCAATGGGGATCAGGATAAGACTCCTAACTTAATTTTAAATTGTGATTTGAACAAATACTCAAAGGTAAAGGGCCAGTGCACTAATTCACCTAACCACCTAGTTCCATGTAATTTTAATTTTAACTTGTCACAGAAAATGTCATGGAAAAAAAAAACTTTCAACTTGGTTATCTTCGCCTTCGTATTATTGCTTCATTTTAAAATGGATTAATTAAAAAAGGAAAAAGAACCTAATGTACTGTATGAAAATTAAAAGTAACAAGAAATAAAGGCGGTAATGTAGTGGGTTATTTTATGTACTACTTCATGGGAAAAAAATTGGCTCAACTCACTTCAAAGCAAAATATGCCTATGGTAGAGAAGGAAGAAATAATAATTATAATAATAAGATATAATAATTATATCTGAATTGGCTTGCAGCTAAATTCCATAAATGAATTTGGGTGTGGCGAGGCAAAATGTTGTCTCACTGTTAACATTAAGGAAAATGAAGCTGGCAGAAATCAAATTTCATTGAAAAAAATATGACCTGCATTATTGCATATGCATATAAATAAATTAGATTTCTTTCTATGAACATAAATCTTAGGATTCTGAGTGTATGGACTAGTCTACTCCTTATTAACCTCCGCAAGTAACATGAACATATTCAGATGAAAACGATGTCGATTGAACATGAACCTTTCAATTTCAAACACCTCTAAGGGTCAGAATTATATGTTAGCAAATGACAAAGAAAATTAGAAATATAAATCTGGGGTTTTATTGTTTAAAAAAAATCACTAGGAGATACTGGAGAGTCAGCATCAAAGGAAGAATGGAACAACACATATATTTATATGCTTAGACAGTAAGCTCTTTGGGGTGGGGCCTGTGTGTTTGCACAGTGACTAGCACAAGGGCACCGTGATTGTGGTTGGGGCCCATAGGCAGAGAAGGCTTAAGGCCTGGGCAAACTGGGCACATGCCAAGGGCCCCCTGCTGAAAGGGGACCTCAGCAGCGGTGTATCATCTGTGACTTACCACCTGCAAATCCAAGAAGTGATGTTTTCGAATGTTTTCAAATACATGTACAACTTTTCTATTACCACTCTGTCATGTTTTAGTTTGCAATAATATTGTAAAGAATTACTATTTATTTGTTACTGTAATGTGGTAAGGGCCCTAAATTTACACTGTTCCCAGGGTTCCAAAGTTATTTATATGGCCCTGCCTATAGGCACTACCATGATATAAATAATAAAGTTGTGTACAGTGGGCCAAACTATCAGAGAAATGTTTAGTCAGTACAGTGATGGGGGCTGTAGAAAAATCTTAGCTAGCTAGACAGAAAGAAAGAGTATCTGGTAAAAGATGAAACTTTGTAGAGTGGCCAGAGAGAGGACAAGGGAGAACAGACAGAAGGGGACTAACCTTGAGCCTGAGTACACTGATCTGGCTTTGGCGAGCTGCTCTGCAGCTGCTCTTGAGGCTTCAGGGCTATAGTAGCCTCAGCTCTGCCTGCACTCCCTCTGTGTGGGGGAATGGCCAAAGGATCTGCGTAGTCCTGGATACACCAGCTCCTTTCCAATTCCATCCCAAAGAACAAATCTTTGTGGATTGAAGTTCCTTGGTGAGGGTTACCAGTACCCAACACTAGGGATTCCCTGAACTTGCCATTCTGTAGGCAACTCTGTCTGATACAGATGGGTCCAGCTCGCCTCCCAACATGTCTCTGTCCTGCCTTCTTCCCCACAGAAACTCCATGGACTCCCATGGTTTTGCCTTCACCGTACCCTTTTAAGTTCTCTCCACCATTTCCACAACAACCCCGTGCAACAGTCTATTTACAGCACCAACAGTGCTTTTTGGCCCTCTTCCCAGGGCCTGCAGGGAACAGAGGTTTTCCTCCCTTGAGGCCTCTGTGTAGCTGAGCTCAACTTGTCCTAGTCGCCTCTCTTTCTCCCTTGGGACTTCCTTCCTGCCTCCAATTAATGGACTAATTGGCTCCTTGTCCCACCCAGAGGCCAACCTGATTGTCTAATTTCCCCCATCAGCTTTCTCCAGGGGGAACTACTGGTAATTATCATCTGAGTGATCAGAGTGCAGGCTCACCTGTTCGCTCCCTGCAGAGGAGGATGCTGGATGGGAAGGTGCTCTGCGACTGTGGGGCCTATTTCCGTTCCTCTCTTGGTTCGCATATCGGGACAGAGTACCTCTGGGCCGTGCCCACTGGCTCCTTAGACACCTTCAAGAAGCAGTGGATGCTGTTCTCTGCTCAGTGCCCCCTTCTGGTTCCCTGCTTATGTCCCTGTAACCCTCATATCTGTTCCCTTTTTGTCATTTGTTGTCCCTCGACCTCGTTTGAGCCCTGAGTTCAGTAGCTCCTGCCCTACCAGTCCCACCTCCTGGAACTCAATAGGTGTTTGATCCCTGCAGTCTGTCATAGCATCACTTCTCACAATAGGTAGTTCTGTAGGCCACCAGGTAGGGCTTAGTAGACCATGGTTTCAGAACCTCTCTTCTACATGCACAACCCCCCTGCCAAGTCCATGCACAGTAGAAGCAGACTAGCGCAGCTGCATGCATTGTGCTCTTCATATACAGAAGAGGTTGAAGAATTTGGCCAACACAGGAGTTTTGCTTGCATGGGTAGGTCCTAAGTAGTATTCTCGTTATAGAGTGTAATAATGTGAGCATCACATATTGTCTATTTTAGGTAAATTCAAATCACCAAATGCAGCATTGTCAACTCTCGACAAATTTGGTGTTTCTTTTATGAAGTCATGTGTTTACATGAGAACCTCAGCTTTCATTAAAAAAAAAGTGTATTTCATGTGCTCTGATTTCAGGAAAAAAGCAGGAGAACATGAACTAACACTCAAAACCCAGAGGGAAAAATATGCAGAACCCACCTAGATTCTTATTTTTAAAAAGAATCTCGTTATTTTTAGCCCAATCTCTTGACTTTTGGGGTCTGACTCATGGTTTTTGAAAACCTAGGGTTGGCAATACTGAGAACAAAATCTTCGAAGTTTCTAGAAATGAATGAATTAATAATGCTCTCTGAACGTACCAGGACACAGCTAAATTGATCAACAAAGAGGAGGAAAACCAGAACAACAAACAGAGAAGTTGCATTTGCCTAGTATCAAAAGTCAGGTGTCAGACCTTTTAAGATGTGTTACTTCTTAAAAGACTAAACGAAAAATTATAGTTCCTCTACATGAAGAAAGGAAAGCTTTATTGAAATAATCTCTTTTGCTACATCCTATAAAAATATTATGAGGACAGCATGAATAAAACCATAAGAAAAACAGAGAGGATTTAATTGTGGGAATTCCTGTAAAGGCAAGTTTTCTTGTTTTATAGCATAGTGAAAAAGATTTTCAGACTGCCTTTGTTATAATATTGAGATGGGGGCGGGGGGTTGCCTTCACCATACCCTTTTAAAATCTAAGAGACATACTGTAAATATATTGTCATGGACAATCGAGCACTGGGAGAAGGAACAGGATGACCTAGCAGTTCTTGTCCATTTCTCATTGCTTTGATTAACAAATGAGGGTATACATATTTTCCAGGAATGCCTATATTAAAATCTAAGACCCAGTTTTTCTGTTGTAAATTTCTGCTGGACATAGTAGATGTTGTCAGTGAATAGTTACTGCTCCATGATTTTCTGGCTGGTTTTATGCTAGCCCCAGCCTGGGGAATCTTAGAGCAACCTGGATGCTCTAAAATCCATCAGCTGATGATGGTCCCTGGGGCATTTTCTGCCAGCTGGGGATAGCTGGAGTACAGTATGTTTTAGCCATTCTTCTTTCCTTTCCACTCACTGCCCCGGCCCTCACTGAATGTCAGGTGTGTAGGAGGGTTGTTGACATAGATGCCAACTACATCACCTCTCCACCCACCAGGGACTCCAGTCCCTTCTACTGCTGATTTCTCAAATTGGAAGACATGACCTGTTTCCCCTCCCTTTCCACTGCTTGAGCAAGGCAAAGGGAGCAGAATGGGGAATTGAATCTGGTTCTAAAGGTTTCTTTACGGAGAATCCCAAAATGTATTTCACTGAGCTGTAAATTACAGGTGCAAACTCAACTGGTGTAAAACAGATTTAAATTAGTTTAACAATGTCCACACAAAGTTGGACTGATTAATTAAATTGGTTTAATATCACACCTTTAGTTAAAGTGGCGCATTTTTGTACATAGACATAAGAACATAAGAACGGCCATACTGGGTCACACCAAAGGCCCATCTAGCCGAATATCTTGTCTTCTGACAGTTGCCAATGCCAGGCGCTTTAGAGGAAATGAACAGAACAAGTAATCATCTCCCATTCCCAGCTTCTGGCAAACAGAGGCTAGGGCAGCAGGTCTCAACCTTTCCAGAATTCAGTACCCCTTTTAGGAGTCTGACTTGTCTTGCGTACCCCCAAGTTTTACCTCACTTAAAAACTACTTGCTTACAAAATCACACAAAAATACAAAAGCATCACAGCACACTATTACTGAAAAATTGTTAACTTTCTCATTTAGTCCTTATGAAATTTTAGTTTGCACTGACTTTGCTAGTGCTTTTTATGTATCCTGTTGTAAAACAAGGCAAATATCTGGATGAGCTGAAGTACCCCCTGGAAGACCTCTGTGTACCCCCAGGGGTACATGTAGCCCTGGTTGAGAATCAGTGGGCTAGAGATACTTCAGATTATAGTTTTGCATCCCTCCCCATCCTGCGTAATAGCCATTGAGGGACCTATACCCCATAAACTTATCTTTTTTGAACCCTGTTATAGTTTTGTCCTTCGCAACATATTCTGACAAAGAGTTCCACCGGTTGACTGTGCATTGTATGAAGAAATACTTCCTTTTGCTTGTTTTAAACTTGCTGCCTATTAATTTCATTTGGTGACCCATAGTTCTTGTGTTATGAGAGAGTAAATAACACTTCCTTATTTACTTTCTCCACACCAGTCATGATTTTATAGATCTTTATCTCTCTCTCCTTAGTCATCTCTTTTCAAGCTGAAACGTCCCAGTCTTATTAACCTCTCTTCATATAGAAGCTGTTCCATACCCGTAATCATTTTTGTTGCCCTTTTCTAAACCTTTTCCAATTCCAATATATATTTTTTGAGATGTGGCGACCAGATCTGCCCATAATATTCAAGATGTGGAGTACCATGGATTTATATGGAGGCAATATGATATTTTCTATCTTGTTATATATACCTTTCCGAATGTTTCCCAACATTCTGTTAGCTTTTTTGACTGTCACTGTGCACTGAGTGGTTGTTTTCAGAGAACTATCCACAATGACTCCAAGATCTCTTTCTTGATGTGTAGCAGCTAATTTAGACCCCATCATTTTGTATGTACAGTTGGGATTATGTTTTCCAATATGCATTTCTTTGCATCTATCAACACTGAATTTCATCTGCCATTTTAGTGCCCAGTCACCTAGTTTTGTTAGATCCCTTTGTAACTCTTCACAGTCTGCTTTGGACTTAATTATCTTGAGTAGTTTTTTATCATCTGCAAATTTTGCCACCTCACTGTTTACCCCTTTTTCCAGATCATTTATGAACATGTTGAACAGTACTGGTCCCAATACAGACCCCTGGGAGAAACCACTATTGACCTCTCTCCATTCTGAGAACTGACTATATATACCTACCCTTTGTTTCCTATCTTTTAACCAGTTACTAATCCATGAGAGGACCTTCCCTCTTATTCCATGACAGCTTACTTAGCTTAAGAGCCTTTGGTGAGGGACCTTATCAAAGGCTTTTTGAAAATCTAAGTACACTATATCCACTGGATCCCCCTTGTCCATATGCTTCTTAACCCCCTCAAAGAACTCTAGTAGACTGATGATTCCCTTTACAAAAACCATGTTGACTCTTACCAACAAATTGTGTTCATCTATGTCTGACACTTCTGTTCTTTACTATAGTTTCAGCCAATTTGTCTTGTACTGAAGTTAGGTTTACCAGCCTATAATTGACGAGATTGCCTCTGGAGCTTTTTTTTAAAAATTGTCATCGCATTAGCTATCCTCCAGTCATCTGGTACAGACACTGATTTAAATGATAGGTTACATACCGTAGTTAGTAGTTCTGCAATTTCACATTTGACGTCCTTCAGAACTCTTGGGTGAATAACATCTGGTCCTCATGACTTATTACTGTTTAGTTTATCAGTTTGTTCCCTAACTTCCTCTAATGACACCTCAATGTGGGACAGTTCCTCAGGTTTGTCACCTAAAGAGAATGGCTCAGATTTTGGAATCTCCCTCACATCCTCAGCTGTGAAGACCACTACAAAGAATTCATTTAGTTTCTCCACAATGGCCTTATCTTCTTGAGTGCTCCTTTAGCATCTTGATCATCCAATGCCCTCGCTGGTTGTTTAGCAGGCTTCCTGGTTCTGATGTACCTAAATTTTTTTTTGCTATTACTTTTTAAGCCTTTAGCTACCAGTTCTTCAAATTCTTTTTGGGCCTTCCTAATTATATTTTTACACTTCACTTGCCAGAGTTTATGCGCCTTCCTATTTTCCTCACTAGGATTTAACTTCCACTCTTTAAAGGATGTCTTTTTGCCTTTTACTGCTTCTTTTACTTCGTTGTTAAGCCATGGTGGCACTTTCTTGATCCTCTTACTATGTTTTTTAATTTGGGGTATATATTTAAATTGAACCTCTATTATGGTGTCTTTAAAAAGTTTCCATGCAGTTTGCAGGGATTTCACTGTTGGCATTGTACTTTTTAATTTCTGTTTAATTTTCTGAAATTAAATGCTACCGTGGTGGGCTGCTTTGGTGTTTTCTCCCCCCACAAAGATGTTACATTTTATTATGTTATGGTCACTATTTCCAATCAGTTCAGCTATATTCACCTCTTGAATCAGATCTATGCTCCACTTAGAACTAAATCAAGAATCGCATCTCTGGTTGTGGGTTCCAGGACTAGCTGCTCCAAGCAGCAGTCATTTAAGGAGTCAAGAAACTTTGTCTGCATCCTGTCCTGAAGTGACATGTACACAGTCAATATGGGAATAGTTGAAATCCCCCATTATTACTGAGGTTTTTATTTTTGTAGCCTCTCTAATCTCCCTGAGCATTTCTTAGACCAGGTATAAGGTGGGATAAGTAACATTTCCTTATTCCGTCAGACTCTCTTACGGAATGGCTACACTTGCCGATGTAGAGCGTTTTGAGTTAAACCAGCCTTCGTAGAGTGCAGTAGGAAAAGCACTATAGTCTTTCCACACTGACAGCTGACAGCGCACTGGCATGGCCACATTAGCAGCTCTTGCAACTGCCACAGAGAGCTGTGCATTGTGGTAGGTATCCCAGCATGCAAGTGGCTGCAATGTGCTTTTCAAATGGTTGGGTGGGGTGGAGTGTGACAGGGAATGCGTTGTGTGTATGTGGGGGGGAGAGAGAGTGAGTTTTTGGGGGGTTGAGAGCATGTCAGCATGCTGTCTTGTAAGTTCAGACAGCAGGAGACCTCCCCCTTCCCTCCACCTCTCTCTGTCACACACAGCATGCCACAATAATGGCTTGCATGCTGGATCTCAGAAACAGAGCTTTGAAAAGGCATTTCCACATTCGTACAGGAGTTCAAAACAATGACAAGAGTGGCCACTTGACTTAAGGGGATTATGGGATGTTTCCAGAGCCGATCAGAGCACAGCAATGCAACACCTTGTTCACACTGACTCCTGTGCGTTGTAGCCAACACGCAGCAAACATTATTCCTCTCGCCGAGGTGGAGTACCAGGAGCACTCTAGTTGCAGAGTCAGAGCGCTTTATGCGCCTTGTCAGTGTGGACAGTGAGTGAGCTAGTGTGCATGGGGTTCCTTTATTGTGGACTAACTCACAAGTGTAGCCAAGCCCTTAGACCTACCAGTGTATTAGGGAGTCTACATTTGGTGCAATGGAGAAAAATTCTGCCCTTAGTTACACAAGTAGAGCTTTCTTTGAGGCAGGCTTTTTATTACCCTGCACCTTGTCTAGTCATTGACACTAGTGGATAATGGGTGTAAACCATTACTAAATCAGAATGGTATAGATTTGCAGCCAACTTGTATAAACATCAGTGACTTCTACATGCAGAGCAATGGAGAATCAGGTCCATTGACTTCAAAGAAAGTTACATCGCAGTAACTGAGAATATAATTGTGCCCAGGGTGTCTGATTTAGACCACCCTACTTATCACATCTGAAATGAGCCCTGTTCTCTTTTAATTTTTGTAATGTGCCTAGTGAATTTGATAAGCACAAAGAAAAAATCCAAATACATTTGATAATAAATAGCATTTATTTCTTTTCTTTAAAAAAGTCCAGCAACACACAATACTTCATCTACATTTCAGAGGAATCTTACTAGAATACATAATTGAAAAGCTATTGGAACAACATGTAATTCTGCTGTTTTAGTATCGCAGATATGTATTCTGAAATTAATTGCTGTATGTCTGCTTCCCAACTGAATGTTGCAAGAAATAAAACCTTAATCATAATACTGGTTAATAGTTAACAAAGCTTTTCTTATGTTTTGGGAGAAGAAGCAGACTGAGCATGATGCTGACACTATATTGTGTTTTCACTATTGTTATGGTGACATATTATCACCTAGTTTATTTGTTCCATCTGTTTCATGCCTGCTTTGCTATGATGCTAGTTTAAAAATACTGTATCTGTTTGTTTGTATTCATATGAGAGAAGAATATAAAGTAAAAACAGCAACATAAGAATGGAGTCTGTGATGGGATTATTGTAAATATAGAGAAAACACAAATAAACATATGTAAGCAGAGTCAGGATGAGCTCTACCCTGACATCTGGTGGAAAGAATTTCAGAGAGTGTATTTACATAGGCACGCCTACCATCCAGACTGGCCGAGCTGTGGGACTGGCTTTGTGAACAGAAATGATCAGGCCTCAGTTGGGTGGTACTTGCCTAGACAAGGGAAGGTGTTCCAAAACCCAGTGAATTTGAGAGAGGCTGGGACAGGTATTTGTGCCTGGTGTGTAGCCTCCTGTAGAGGCCAGAAGATCAGTTTCACCCCCTCCTCTCTCTACTGTGGAATGTCAGAATTGATTTTTTTCCCTTAAGAATCTGTGTACAGGTTCTGAACTGAAACTCACTTTGGGCTAATGGTGCACTATGCACGGGTTCCCCTACTAGACTGAACTCTAAAGGAGCTGAAAATTACTCGAGCTGAGAAGCAACTGAGTAACTGTGCTAACTAGTGGGGGAGCCTGAAGCATACGTGGAACAGAGCAGACTGGCGGAGTGGACGGCTGGAGCGGATTACGAGGCAGCTGGTGGATGCCGGAACGGCTGGAGAGCAGAAGTAGCTGGCGACAGGTGGAGCGGCCGACAGAGCAAGGCAGAGCGAGCCAGTTTGCAGCGGACAACTGGAGCAGGTCACGGTGACAGCTGGTGGAGCAGAGCAGCTGGTGGAGTGGACGAGTTTGTTGAGGACGGCTGGGGAGCAGAGTGGAGTGGCTGGGTAAAGCAAAGCAGTTCATGGAGAAGGTGGAAGCAGAAGACCACGGAGAGCAGGGCAGTTGGCCCTGGACAACTGTAAGGTGCCCTTTCTACCTCAGGTGGGGGAGGAACCTCTCGCAGATAGACATCTGAACTTTGGGCTGCAACTGACCAGGACAGAGACTTTTGGATGTGTGGACTTTTGGGATCTGTGGGTGATTTGGGGGTTGCTGGACCAAGAAGCCAGGGAAAGGCACAACTCCAATTTCCTGGGGTGGGTCTTGCACGCGGTTTGGGTCTAGGAACTCTAGTTAAGGTGTTTTCCCAATTTAGTGCTTGTTGTTTATCTCATGTAATTAAACTTTTTCTGCTACACCGAGACTCTGTGCTTGCGAGAGGGGAAACATTGCCTCTTTGAGGCACCCAGGGGTGTGTGTAAGATTTTCCCAGGTCACTGGGTGGGGGCTCCAGCTGGTTTGGCATTGTGTTATTGAAACAGAACCCCTGGATACTGAACCCGGCCCTTGTTGCTGCCAAATTCAGAGGGGCAGAAGGGTTACACATACAAGCTGCTGGAGGGTATAGGCTACAGAGAGGAAATGAATTAAAGGCTATTAGCAGAGGAGAAGAATATTCTCATGGCTCAGGCATTGGACTAGGACTCAAGAGATCTGAGTTTTATTCCTGGCTCTACTACAGGATTCCTTTGTGACCCTGTACTAACCACTTATGTCTCAGTGCCTCAGTTCTTCATCTGGAAAATGGAAGTAATAGTACTTCCCTACCTCACGGAGATGTTGTGAAGATATATCCATTAAGGGTTTGTGAGCTGCTCAGATATTAAAGTGATAAGTGCTGTAGAAAAGCCAATAAAAAATAGATACCGCCTAACCCTTCCTTCGTACAGAGTTTTGCATGGTGAGCATTTGTTGACCAATTTAGTATCAAGAAAAATGCTAGTCTCCTTCCAGGGAAAGAAAACTCAATGACTAATGGTGTTTACAGAGTGTTTTAAGTCACATAATGGCATGAGATACTTCCAACAGCAAGAGAGAAAATGAAAAAAAATCCATTTTGCCAGTTAGGACAAGGAAGAGAAGATGCAAGAGAAGGATGATAGATATCCTAACTGGAGATAGTGAGGGTGTGGCTAAAAAAAACATAAATCCTCTCCAGCAGTAGGAAACAGTTTTGAAGGCTTGTAGAGTCTGAGCTTGATTTTCCACTGCCTTGTACCTAATTAATCAATTACATCCATGGAAAGTGAGTGTAAAATGGATATAAATCAGAATGGTTGCATTGTACCCTCACTTTGCACTGGGATAAATGATACATAAGGTACAAGACACCGGCGAAACCATCCATATATATTTTTCCAGCATAGTTCAACTCAGTGATGCTGACTGATCCTTTCATAGCTTATTTGTCAACAAAGCTTCAGACAGGATTTATTCAAGTGGGGTAGATTGTTATAGCTGCTGTCACAGAAATACACAGATGCAATCAACATTTCAGAAAACTAACTAATCCTAAATAACTACTATCAGATTCTAAATCTGTGTGTATTTGGAGTCAATTAGAAAATCATTTCACTGCTTATTATCTTTGATTAGATATGGGTTTCAGTTTTCATTTAGTATTAAGTGCCTGATTTGAGGCACAAAGGAGGTATCAGAGATAGCAGAGTTGTTTAAGAAGTGAAATCTACATAGGAGAATAAAAAACAGGTTGTTGAATTTCCTTTCTTTTTTAAATTGATTTTCACTACCTTTCACTACCATTATTGATTCGTGGATGCATATGCTTGCTTAAAGAGAAAAATTAACTTTATCGGTGCAATGACTATCACGCACTTAAATGTCCCATTGTCACACACTTAAAAACAGAAAAACATCAGATAATACAAATGTAGCTGACTGGTTTTCCATTAGACTAAAGACAAACAGTTTCCTCTGAATCATTATTGTGTTTTTTTTCATGGCTCACATGTGGCTGAATGTTATTTCCAGGCTGAGGCTGACAATTTCCCGAAGATACTTCATGGTTCATTACCTCCTTTTATCATAGCAACAAAATAAATTGCATAAAGTCAGCTAATGTGATAGAAAATGTTCAAATTTTGATAAAAAGTCCTGTTTTTCCAAAAGCTTTAAAAATACTTTCAAATCACCTGTCATTCTTTATGTGTACACAGATATTTAGTATTACTTTGTGGTAAGGGAACAAAGGCTGCGTTTACACTGTAAATGCTGCCGTTTTATGAAGCTGCCTAGATATATTCTTTAGGAAATCAGTACAACTACTGATTGTTAAGAGGAGAGACAGCTAGTGGTGCTTGGTGCTTCTGTTGTCTGCAGCTTTCTATGTTTCTATAATCAGTGCGCTACAAAGAAATATAATATACAACAAGAGAAGTGGTCGTCAGTCAATATTTGCTCATGTAAAATGCCTCACCTCATCTCAGGGGTGTGTGTATATATGAACTGAGGAGTGAACTGGCATGTTATATATTATTGTGATTGTAAAATGGTTAACGTATTTTTGAAACAGAGACTAGGTAAAAGCTGTGGTCTGGAGGAATGTGCACAAGATGGAGAATAAGGTGGTCTTGAGTTTTAATGCTGGTGCTGCTGCTGACTCAATGTGTGGCCATGGCCAGTCACTTCACCCTGCCTCAGTCTTCTCATCTGTAAAATGGTGCTGACAATACTCACCCAGCTACCTCACAGCTGAGGATCAATTAATGTTGTACAGAGCTGTGAACTTATAAAATGCTTATCAATGTTATAGTTTTAATATCTGTGGCCTGCCTGCTTTTTCCATGGCTGCCCAAACCTCCCTCTGGTCTCCTTTTCCTCTCACTTAGCCTGCTTTTCTCCTCTCTGTCTCACATGTCTCTACCCAGCTGTATTTCTTAAACGACCCCAACTCATAGGTCACATATCTCTGCAGCTGCTAACATTGCCACTGAAAACAAAGTGTCTCTGTATGAATGTCAGCTGGGGAGGGAAGATGAAGAGAAGAGCATCAGACATGGAAAGGTAGCTTTTTCTGGGTCAATAGCTCCCACACTTAGGGCCAAAGTTTGCATCCACATACTGGGATAAGAGTTGAATTGCACCACCCAAGGGAAAACTCTGAGAGGGACTGGTGCAGGGAGCTCCCATGCACACAAAGGCAGCACTTCTGACATGACTCCTTACAAGAATGCAGCATATTCCCCCTACCTTCCCTTCTCTTTTGGAGGAAGAGAAGCTGTCGCTGCTCTCCCCTAAGTGCCGACTGTGTGTGTGGCCTTTGTGAGACAGTCACAAGACAGGGAAGTTTCTTGCAACCCTCTCTTTCTTCCCCCTCTCTTCCCCTCCTCCTCCCCATGCACCTATGCAAGTTTCAGACATAATCTAGCTCCGAATCACCAAGACTTGCCAAAGTCCACCCTCACATGAAGTGGAGGGATCAGCCTATTAGGAAGCAGAAAAACAGCTCAATTCTTTAATTTTTTGTTTTTAATTTAGAATCTTAGAGCCCAATCCTGCATTCTGTTCCGAGACATAGCTCTCGAAGAAGGGAGTTTTGTCCAAAGAAGCAGTGCAGAATAGGACTCACATTTGATATGGATGGGACACTATTATGAAATAGCCATGTTGGGTTACATATTTTGCTGAATGGCCTGGTGATCAAGTTCTCAAAGAAGCTTTACTAAGCTGATGCTTATGTTCACTAGGAAATAATTACATGAGCTCTTTGGAGCCCTCTTCAGCCAATCAGAAGGCAGATTTTATCCAGGGCTAAGCTTGGATTCTGGAGCCTTGTTGGCACAGCTCTTGTGTATTATCATAGCTGATTAGTCTCAAAGGCGCAAAATGAGAACAAGATGGACAAACCCCCCTAAACACAAATTTCCATTTTAACTAACATCTAATTTTCTTTTTTCCTCACATGGGATAGGCCATATGAATGAAGCAGTGAAAAAGCAAGTTAAGTATAACAAAGCCTTCCCTGGTTTCAGCTAGCCGTCCTGCTCTTAAAGGCCGAGGTAGAGCACTTGCACAGGAATTAAGGAATTATGTCAGATGATAAATCAATTGATTGTGTGTAGATGATTATGGGATGCTGACCTCAATAATGTATGTTTGTGTCGAAAACGTACACAGGTAGCCAATCATAATCTCACATGGTGGGAATCATTTTTAAGCAGAGATTTGCTTCCTAAAAGTGTGCCCTAAGCCAGAAGATAAGTCTTTCAAAGCCAGTATTTACCATGTCCAACACACGTTTAACTCTGGGTGATGTGATTTCACTTACAGTTAAAGCTAATACCACAGCTCCAGCTCCGAGGCTCTGCATAGACAGGCAATGTTTAATAAGTGTGTAACACAGGGCAGACTAAACATTCCAGTCAGAAGAGAGAAAGAAAGAAAGAAAGAACCAGGATTTCTTTCTTTCTTCCTTTCTTCCTTTCTTTCTTTCTTTCTTTCTTTCTTTCTTTCTTTCTTTCTAAATAGAACATGATTAATAAGCGAAGGAATGTAATCCAAATGCAGACCTGTAGGCTTAGGGATTGAGATGAAAGGAAAAAGCTCAGCATGGAGGCACAAAGCACTAAAACAGAAAGGCAGAGAGTAAGAAGAGGAAGCAAAAAGAGAAAACTTCAGTAGAAAAATCTCAAGCACTGGAATGGCTGATTTCAGCTTCACAGAGTCAGTCACCCTGAGCATACATTAAAGTGGGTTCAGCTGCTCTATGTTCCATCAAATATTTCGTATTAATAATTAACAAGTCGCTGGCTGTCAGAGCAGGATTCAAATGGATGGAAGGGGAGTTTGGGTCACCTTTCTTAGGGCTGCAAGACTTAATGAGGGGTTGGCATTACTGCAGTATTGAGAAATGATGATCTACTAAAGGAGTGAGGGATATACATCTTGCAGGTTTCCCCTCCCTGCTCTCTTGCAGACTCTTATTTCCTTCTTTTATTCTTCTTGATTCACACTGCTGCTGTACATACACATACAGGGCTTGATCTTGCCCTCTGATCTCTGTGGTGTGCATCACCATACATCTCTGGGAAATCAGGTGACATACACAAACTCAGTAGCTGATTTCGCCAGATAAATGGCAATAGATGCTGTGTATGTGCAATAGAACGCAGTGGCTGTTCTAAATCAAAGTTTTAAGTGGAGCACCATCGCCCTCCTTTGCCGAGCACATTCTTATTGAAGTAGGTGACTTGAAATTGTCCCTCATTCCTATATTGGTGAATGGGCTGTTCACTTAGACCTCCCTGAATGTCTTGCTGCTGCTTTGGACTTTCTTCCCCAGACCCTACTTGAATGTGAATGTGCTCTAGACAAGTTGGGGCACTTGAACGCCTCCCCTGCATGGATCTCTTACCTGCAAAGTATGGGAAGAACCATTATGCCATTACATGCACATCTCTAAATGGCACATGGTGCTGGGAAGAAAGCAAATTTTACTTTCTCCTTTCTTTAAAGTGAGGCAGTGCTGTTTGTACAAGCCTAAACTGACACAGCAGTGCCCCAAGAGCCTCAGCCTCATAACCACTAAGACAGCAGCCCAAGAAGAGAGTCCTGCAAGAAATATTCAACACGGAGTCAAGAAAGAAATCTGGGAAACAGGAGGCTCGCTGAGATCACTTTGAAATGCTTGTGAAGTCACTGCCATTTGCCCACCTGTCCTGGGATGAAAAGCAAGTCTAAAAGCTGTGCAGAATTATATTTGTAATAGCAGAGAGACAGACAGTCAGACAGCGAGAAACTGTGGGAGCCCAGAAAAATAAGTGGCACATTTAAAAGCACTAATTACAATTTTTTTTCTTGGAGATTTATCCATTGACTGTAATTAAGCTCACTCTATTTTTGCGATCTTGGCAAGTTCTAAGAAAAGAGAGGGAGAGAGAGCGTGCTAGCCAAGCGGATTTTTTCTAAGCTCTCTCAGCCCTAATTAAAATCCTTTGTGTAAGGCCAACTAGCAATCAGATTTCCAATAGATCTGAGTCAAACTGCCTTGGCTACATCTAAACACACAGTTGCTGGGAGCAGGGCCACAGCCAGTATTTGCAGAACCCAGGGGGTTGCGGGTAGGTTTATGCTTTCCCCCCGGCCCTGTCCTCTCCCTCTGCTGCTTTGTTCTGTTCATACTCTTACCAGATGGTTGAGGCAGGCAAGAGAAGAGACTGCTTGAAGCAGGCAGGTGATGAGGCTGGCAGCAGGGACAATGATTGAAGAACTTGGTACAGATCTCTCACTATTGTTCCTGGCTTAATGCTTTGTTGTTTCCCTTTTACTCTTGCTGCATAGTGTAATGCATTCATGATAATATTTCCTGACAGCATGCCGCTAAGGGCTAGATCCTCGCCTGGCGTAAATGATGGTAACTGCATTGAAGTCAATAGAGAAATGCCAGTTTACCCCAGCTGAGAATCTGGCCCTAAGTTTCAGCACATCCAAATTCCACTCTTCCCATACTGCTTCTCCTATGCATGGGTGGGCATAATGCAATTACCAATGGCTGGCCCTGGCCATTTGCTGTAAATCTATTATTCATTCTCAATGCGCAACATGCCCAGCTCCCCTCCCACACAGTGTTATGCTGTTGCCATACACTAGTGTAAATGAGACCAGAACTGGGTCATCTGACTCTACAGAGAACCAAAAGATCCACAGAAATCAAGAGGGGTACGGAACAGGTCCATTCACATTCAGGGGTCCTTTCCAATCCCCTCTTAAAGTGAGAACAGAAAAATGCACCCCCCTCAAAAGATGAAGTAGCTCGATCTTGGATTTTAATCTGTGGCAGCACCAAGGTTTTGTGTGTATATAGAATTAGTTCTTTAAAAAAATCTGTCTTGTATTTCATATAATATACTATGCAATCCTGCTGCTGTTCTCATCCAAGTGAATGACAAAATTCCCATCACTTCAGTGGGAACAAGATTGGGTTCTATTATTGCTCCGAGGAAACTATAATAACAGAACAATACTCTGTAACTCATACAACAGTTTCTAATTATTGAAAAATAAAATACTCTTGTCAGAGATCCAAATTTTGAGAAGTCTCCAATGTTTTTCCACTTTGGAGTTTGTGAAATTAACTAAATATAAAGTATATTTCCAATCTTAACCTCATCTGCTGTGATCTAAACAACAATGGAATTCAAGCCCCTGATTTAAAAGAAAATAACCTGAAAGCCATAGAACAAAAGAAGTACCAGAAAATATGATGCACATATTTGTCATAGTTAAGCTAATATATAAGAATACCCCTTGTCTGATTTTTTTTCTAGACAATTGAAAATTACAAAAAAAGAAGAAGAAAAGATGTCACTTTATCTTGTCCAATAATCCTCATATTTATCTCTTAATCCTTTTTTTTTTTGGAGTTTGACACAAGAAAAATCAACTCTCTGGATGTACTTATTATCTATGTTACCATTAAGGAATTCTTTTTAAAGAAGTGCTTGCATTTGAGAAAACTTTAGCATTAACAAAATGAAAACAAAATGATATACACTTCCCTCTAACAATGGTGTGATGTTTTACGTGGCACAGAGGGACTTCTATTTTGATTCTCATACAAGCTAATGAGAATTTAAGCCCTGTTTCTGGAGCAAGCTTCATGAAGGCAGATGCTTCTTCCCTCATATAGCCCACTGGGTATATCTTCACTGTGGAGTTAGTCCAGATGATTAGCACTTGGGTCTGAGCACTTAGGTTAGCCTAGCTCAGGTGTGAGCAACCCACTGTAAAGTCATAACCAATTTACTGCATCTTCACTGATGCTGTACCCCTTTGTGTATGTCACTAGGACTTCTAGGGGCATATCCACGGGTTCCTTGTGCTGCAGTAAACTGAGCTGGTCTCTGATTCCTTCCCAGTGAGCTGTGGGAGAACTTATCTGTCCTTGTGGGCACATGGGGGAATTGTGGGAAGGCATTGAAGGACTATCAGCGCTCAGGTGATTTCCCCTTCGTCCTCACTACAAAGTGGGCAGGTTACCAGCCCTTGCATGAATACAGCACCTGAAGTCTAGACTCTAGTCCAAGCAAGACAAGCTAGCCCAGATTTAAACCTGAGTCAGAGGGTTTTATATGTGGATGGGAGGTGGGTTAGGGCAATACTTGGGTAAAAGTCAGAGTTACCTCTGCAGTGAAGCCATATCCATTGATTTCAGTGGAGGTCTGTGCAGATGGAGGAGTCTTCCCACATGCAGCTCATTGAAGGATCCGGGCCTTAGTCTGTGTAATAGGAGTCACTGAATACTGGATGCAAGGATGCTGACACCTATCACATGACAGAGCATAAACTTTTTGTAGCCCTCTCTCGTGTCAGGTGCCTGGAGCCATGAACTAAAAATCAGTCAGTTCCCAGCAACCCAGTGTGTTACAACTGAATCTTTGGTTAAAAAAAAAAATCCAATTAATATTATTATATTTTGTTTAAAAAAACAAACACCTTCAAAATCTCCAATTAACCTATTTTCTAAGAGTATAGATTTTGCCACTCCTGACCTCTAAGTGGCCCTACCTGTGACACTGGGAACATTGTATATGCTACCACTTCATGGCCTGATGTCCTCCCGCAATGCTGCTTCTGACTGGCACTCTACTGAAGCAGCTAGTGCTGTGATATTGATCAGGAGCAGATTAGGCAGTGTGAGATGGACACTGCAGCTAGGCTCAGGGGAAGGGGCTCATTTGTAAATGCAATAATTATTTTTATCTTAGCTGAGGTGGGAGAAGGAAGAAATGAAGCAGAGCAACAAGAACAGGAGGACCCATGAATAGACAGTGAAGTGAGCGGGAGAGAGAAAAGCCCCTTTCTCCAGCAAAGCTCTCCTAGTCCAGAAGCCAGGGAATTGTTCCTTTATGGGCCCAGCAGGAGAACTGCTCATAAGGGTCCATTTATTGGGAGTGTCTCCATTCATAAATTGGCTGCTGAGACAGAGATGGAAGAGGAAGTTGAGAGTGAAGAGAAGTTAGTAAAGAGATTGACAATGAAATTGTTGACCAAGGCCTAGATTCTCCAAAATATCTCATAACGCCTGTGAGGAGCTGAGCCCAAGTGTCAGGTTAGGAAAGTTATTTGCAGTGTCTTTTTGGTGGTAAATACCAACACAATAAAGTCTACAGCCTACCACTGGGGACATCTGTACTTTTTGATATCTAATGGTCAGAACAATGGCACCATCATCTCTTGCTGTTTTCGCCATGTGTTTCTGTATGATTCACCACCACATCTAAGCCGTGCTTAGACATAGAGAGTGGTGGTGGCAAATAACTTATAGCTCTTCAATCCTTGGCTGATTGGCCCTGCAAGAAGTTAGAGCAGCATGGGGCCTACTCTAATTTATGTCACAAGTATAAATATGATGGCTGTCATCTTGGCCAACAACACCGAAGCTTCAGCGCTACAAGCATGAGCTGCTAAGTTTGAGCTAAAGAGCCAAGGTTTCCTAGCTGGGGCTGTAACAGACTCTTATCCTCTGTGGATTGGGCACAGAGGGGAATGTGTAACTGTAAGGTCCAGTGGAGGATCAGGCATAGTGGAGCTCTGCTCTACCACTGTCTCTTGTTTCTGCTCCAACCCCAAATGTCCCTGGCATCCCATCCTGGCTCTCACACCTTTTATGCCAGGTGCGGGAGTGGCTGGTGGAAAGCTCCCCTACACAAAGCCAATTCTACACCTATTTCACCCCCCCCAACCAGTTCCAGCTGCTATTTCACACAAAGTGGCCTTAAGCAGATCAGCAAGACACACCCTGTGTTTCTAAATTGGCTCTGATAATATAAAGACATCAAGAAAATATGCATTTGTCATTAAGAAAACGCCACGCTTCTTTCATTTGAATGATTTTTGAAAAAGCAGCAAAGCTGGTCTCTGCTTTGAGTTCGAAAGTGGTTTTCCTGATGTGCATTTCAGATGGGTGCATGGAAAGTGAATCTGCAAAGGGGTGTATTTTGAAGTAACTTTATTGCAGCTAATTTGCAAGGAGCACAATTTCTACTGCAGTACTGCAGCTGGTTTATATGTGCTTCTTAATGTCTGTTTAAAGAAATAGAATGCTGGCTTTTGTTGTCTCTACTGGGGCAGAGTTAAAATCGTTGTGGCTTTCCAAGCATTAGTCTGTGGCTTGTTGTGGAAAGGGCAACTTTTGAATTAACATGATTTGTTTTTTTTACACTGACATTCTTCAAAGGTAATATGCATTCATAGCACTGACATATGTCTGCAACCTTAACTTCACCTAAACATTTTTTTGCTTGAGAGACTATTTTTGTAAAGGTCCCAAGTTCCACTGGAGAGGAGCCCTGTTTGTGCAAACTCCAACAGACTAGAATACTAAGGGTCTTTAGGGCAGAATGTCCCTGGGACTACTGCTCATGAAGTCTCTTGCTAATCAGAGACTTCACTCATGAAAATCCTGATACTGCAGTGCTAATAAGGTCTGCAAAAAAAGGAGTCCCAATGCTATGAAACTCTGTAGATCCTCAGAATCAGGGCTCTCATCATGCACAGCCCAAGAGATATAGAGGAAAGTGATTCCTCTTCCATTGACTTGCTAGCGACCCTAAGACAGGAGCGTTTCTCCTATGGTCAGCTGTGTTCAAATACCACACGTTAATGCACACACCTTACTCTAGTAATTTCCTTGCTCAGACTGTATATTTATATTACGGTACATTATATGAGATGACTTGAAAGAATCAACATATAGTTGAATCCTCCCACACCCTGCCTCTCTGTTCTCTTCCACCCCTTAAGAAAATGATCATGCTGTATGTAGTGGCCTACGATGCCTGCAGAAAGCAAGTCCCTCATAAATAGGAGATGAAACAGAAATGCCGTAATCACATAGGAGGGGGATTTGGAGGAAGTTAATAAAATTCTTCAGAACATGGCTTGAGAACACTCATGATAATTTAATCCTCTGGCCAGAAGGGCTCCTGAAAATTACATATTGAAAGGCTCTAGTACACTCTAAACCCATAACTTTTTAGAAATACATTTCCTCAGACAGCATCCATGTGAACACTTCTAATAGTGAAGCACAGTCAGGTTTTGGTGGGTTTCTGTTGATAACAACCAATGCTTTTGCGGTTGTTAATGTTTCCTTTCCAAAGGCTGTTGGAGAATCTCTGGCAATGTCGGGATGTGGATGCTGACATCCAAAGGATTCACTGAGCTGCTCGGCGACATGGCAAGTGCTGCAAATTTGGTGGTTTTGCAATGTGTTGTGTGGTAAGGCTGTAATTTGCCCTAAGTTACCATCTGATCTGCTGAGTAAAGATTTGCTGTCTGAAAAATTACTCTCTGGCCCTGAACTCACTGCTTTCCCAAGAACAGCCCATGCTGAGTTCAAGGCGAGAGAGCTTAACGAAAGACAACGTCATTCCAGTCCCTGTAGTTGCCAGGAGCCCTAAATGAGGATGGTGGGAAGGTTCAACTTTACTGTCCTGGGTGCTCCAAGAGGGGGGGGCAAAGGGGGGATGACCCACAGAGTGAATGGAATAAACTAAAATATCTGAATAACTAAAGGCACTCTGAAGTGCAGGAAGCAAGCACATACTGGTCAAGGAATTAGATTACTCAAGATGGTGACTCATCCAATAACTATTCAGCGTTTGTGGTTAAAAGAGGAACCCTTGCCAGAGAATGACTGAAATCTATTGGCAGAGGCTTTAAAGGAATCGTGACTGGGCCTAAACTAGTGTGTATGCAAGAGAATTATTTTTCTGCCTCTTCTACTGAAGCAAGGCTAAAAAAACCCCACAGCCTCCCTGTTTACGTAGATTATTACAGTGTTCTGCTAGCCTCACGGGGCGTTTCCAATCACCGCACTGAATGGGGCCAGGTTCAGACTTATATTTCCTTGTTCGGGCTCGGATGTGTGATTTTGTGTTTTAAAGGTAAGAGCTGGCAGTGTACAGATAGCTGCGGGGCATTTATTTTGGACTCGTATGGTATAGAGGAAGAAGAACAAATTCTACTATCTTGCAGTTTTGCTGCAGAAACTACAGACTTTTTTCAGTCTAGACAGAGTGTTGCTTGGAGTGCTGTGTAACTACTAGAGGCTCTTATTCTGCATGGTGTAGGGTTCCCTCACCTCCACTTCTCTGACAGTGGAGATCACTCAGCACCTGACAGGATCAGCCCCATAGTTATTGCAAATGGCCTTTTGAAAAGGTAGCCTTAGACACATACTAAGCTGCCTTCATTGTTCCCCAAATGGGGTGTCACTAATATGCCACAAAAAGGACATTGTGCCATCAATGGGAAAATACTGAGCTTCTTTTATGTTCCCACTGCCTACCAAAAGTAGTTTTCATGTGACCCATTTCTTTGATTCATTTTGAGAGCCCCATTGCTTATGTTCTGAATCCAGTAGCTAACAAACTATATTCATTGTCCTTATCAAAGGCCATTGGCAAGGGCTATTATCAAGCAGAGGTTTTTTTTTTAAAAGTAATTTGAGCATATTTGGTTGCTTTTATTTGATAGACTTCTCTGGCTGCAAGGAGCTATGTAGCAAGGTAATAGCCTGGTGTACACAGACACTTAATTCCCTCCAGTCAAGGTTAAAACAGAGCCCTGGCATCATTTAGAGAAACCTTCCCACACCTGCTTTTCATTTCCTCTTGCTATTTCTGGTAATAAAAATTGGACCCATTGCTATAAATTTGGGCGTAAAAAGTCTTTTACACATTTTTTTCCTAAAAGCATGCTTGTGATTAAATGAATGTCTCAGCCTATAAAAAACAAAACCAGAGAATTTCTGGAAGATGTAAAAGAAAAGAAAGGCCTTGCTCTCTATTTTATTTTTACTGCTCATCCAGCTGGAAGTCTCAGGTTCCACTGAGTCCTTCTAAATGTCTTCTGTTTTTTTCATCAAAAATTCTCTTTATATTGTCATGTGCTGGAGTTTCCCTTCATTAGGGACGCCAATGGAAAACAACAGAATAATATTATCTTGTTTTGAAGCACAAGTCGAGCTTTCTGTTGGAATAAATCACTTTTTGGCACCTTATTTCTCTGTTTTCAAGCCTTTCCTAATTCAAAGTTTTTTCCCTGATGTTCATGGAGGATAGATTCATCAATAGCTATTAGCCAATATGGTCAGGGATGCAACCCCACGCTCTGGGTGTCCCTAAACCTCTGATTGCCAGAAGCTGGGACTGGACATGCTAATCTGACCCAGAGGAAAATTTTTTTCCAATGTCAAATAGATATTTTCTATCTAATCATTATTCTTTATTATAGCTGCTTTTTTTTTCTTCTAGCCACAGAGGATCCAATAAGATTTCTTGAAAGAAATATGCACTTGTTAACTGGTATAAAGAAATGTAATAGCTAAAACATTTTACTTTGACGGGATCAAATTGTGCTGATTTATCCACAGTCCAGGTTTCTTGACAATATACTCTGAGTGTTTTAATATCACTTGATGATTACCTGTTCTGTTCATTCTTTCTGAAGCACCTGGCATAGGCCATCGTCGGAAAACAGAATACTGGGCTAGTTGGACCTTTGGTCTGACTCAGTATGGCCGTTTTTATGTTCTTATCCCACATCACCTTAAGAAGTCTACTTAAATCAATAATTTTGCCAAAGGCAATAAATATAAAATTTGATGATTAAACATCTGCTGGAGTAAATCCTTCAAAATCTTAGTGAAGAATTCTGAGGCCCGCAGTGCTGACCAGACAGACTGGATTTCGTTTTACAGAATACAGAAATTTAAAAAACAAGCACTGCAAGAATACTAATGCAATGCTTGGTGTTCGGCAGACATTCAAAAGGTCATGATCAAAGAGTCCCCCAGCTGCAGGTACTGAAAAACTGATAGTCACCACCATAAAAAGACTAAATGATGCTTCCGAAAATTAAATGTTTTGCTCATTCTTTTTTGTTCAGAAATCTTCGTCTACCATGGTAATATAGCATCCAGTTTTGTACTCTGTATTTAAAAAGAATTGCTATGAATTTTGGTGACATACTATTTGCCCTGAAATTTTAAGGAGGGAAAAATTCCTGAGCAATCAGACAAGGCTACTTGGTCAAAAATATGTGCTATGCAAATGGTAATGCAAAAATTCTTCCTTTGAAAGACAGTTCATTTTCTACAACTCGGGCATGTTCTGTCATTTGATGTCATGGTTCATCTGCTTGCTGCTTTCTTCAGATTTCAGACTTTTTAGTTTCTTGGTTACTATGCCAAAATAATTGCTATTCAACAAATAATGGTGCTAACCTAATAAGTGGGGGGAGGGAGAGTTCAGTGGTTTGAGCATTGACCTGCTAAACTCCACATTGTGAGTTCAGCCCTTGAGGCAGTCATTTAGGGGGAATCTGTCAGAGACCGTATTTGGTCTTGCTAGTGAAGGCAGGAGACTGAACTCAATAACCTTTCAAGGTCCCTTCCAGTTCTATGAGATAGATATATCTTCATGTTATCTTATCTAATGACGATCTTTCAGTTATACTAGGGCTGTCAAGCAATTAAAACAATTAATCATGCAATTAATCTCAGTTAAACAATAACAGAATGCTATTTATTTAAATATTTTTGGACATTTTCTACATTTTAAAATATATTGATTTCAATTACAACGCAGAATACAAAGTGTACAATGCTCGCTTTATATATTGCACTGTAAAAAGACAAAATAAATGGCATTTTTCAATTCACCTAATACAAGTACTGTAGTGCAATCACTTTATCACGAAAGCTGAACTTACAAATATAGAATTATGTACAAAAATACTGCATCAAAAATCAAACAACGTAAAATTTTAGAGATTGCAAGTCTAGTCAGTCCTAATTCTTGTTCAGCCAATCCCTCAGGCAAAAAAGTTTGTTTACATTTGCAAGAGGTAATATTGCCCACTTCTTGTTTAAAATGTCACCTGAAAGTGAAAACAGGTGTTCTCATGGCACTGTTGTAGCCAGAGTTGCAAGATATTTATGTGCCAGATGTTCATGCTTCAGCCACCATTCCAGGGAACATGCATCCATGTTGATGACGGGTTCTACTCGAAAACCATCCAAAGCAGTGAGGACCGATGCATGTTCATTTTCATTATCTGAGTCAGATGTCACCAGCAGAAGGTTGATTTTCTTTTATGGTGGTTTGGGTTCTGCAGTTTCCACTCAGAGTGTTGCTCTTTTAAGACTATGGGGGAGAGGGATAGCTCAGTGGTTCAAGCATTGACTGCTAAACTCAGGGCTGTGAATTCTATCTGAGGATTGGTCCTGCTTTGAGCAGGGGGTTGGACTAGATGACTGCCTGAGCCCCCTTCCAGTCCTGATCATCTATCATTCTATGAAAGCATGCTCCCTACTTCATCTCTCTCAGATTTTGGAAGGCACTTCAGATTCTTAAATCTTGGGTCAAGTGCTGTAGCTATCTTTAGAAATCACACACTGGTACCTTCTTTACATTTTGTGAAATCTGCTGTGAATGTGTTCTTAAAATGAACATGTTCTGGGTCATCATCCGAGACTGCTATAACATGAAATATATGGCAGAATGTGGGGAACATACAATTCTCCCCCCTAGGAGTTCAGTCACAAATTTAACTAATGTATTATTTTTTTAATGAGCATTATCAGCATGGAAGCATGTCCTCTGGAATAGTGGCCAAAGCATGAAGGGGCATGCGAATGTTTAACATCTCTGGCATGTAAATACCTTGCACTGATGGCTACAAAAGTGCCATTCAAATGCCTGTTCTCACTTTCTGGTGACACTGTACAGAAGAAGAGGGCAGCATTATCTCCTATAAATGTAAACAAACTTGTTTGTCTGAGCACAAGAAGTAGGACTGAGTGGACTTGTAGCCTCTGAAGTTTTACACTGTTTTGTTTTTGACTGCAGTTATGTAACAAAAAAAAATCTGCATTTGTAAGCTGCACTTTCAGGACAAAGAGATTGCACTACAGTACTTATATGAGATGAATTGAAAAATACTATTTCTTCTGTTTATGATTTTTAGAGTGCAAATATTTGTAATCAAAATATACACTTTGATTTCAGCTACAACACAGAATACAAGATATATATGAAAATGTAGAAAAATATCCAAAATATTTAATACATTTCAATTGGTAGTCTCTTGTTTAACAGTGTGAGTAAAACTGCGATTAATGTTTTTAATCACGATTAATTTTTTGAGTAAATCACGTGAGTTAACTGCAATTAATCAACAGCCCTAGTTTATACCCAGATGGATCCCACATGCCTTTATAAACTCTTCTGACAGATTTTACCAACTATATACCATGGACTCAAAAGGTAGTTGCCTGAACAGGACATTCAAATCCCATGTTTTGGCATTTAAACTGTCATATAAAAAGTAAGAGGCATTTGGACAACTAAGGTGCTGATCCTTCAATGAGCTACTCACAGGCAGAGCCCTGCACCTGAGTAGAGTCCATTGACTTCAGTGGAATTCTGTGTGTGCACAGGGTTCCCTTTGCACAAAACTCATTGCAGGATTGTGGTCTAAAGCCTGGAAAAGCCTATGTTTCTAGGGATTTGATCCAGCTCCAACTGAAGTTAATAAGGACCTTTTCTACTGCATGTCAGCATCCAAATGCAGGTTTTGGACATCTACATTTAAAAATTGGCAATCCCGAATCACATTGTCCACATTGAAATGTGGCTGACTTAGAAGTAAAGCATGCCAACAGTTTTATAGCGTACAGAAACACTACACAACTGATTATGACAGGATGTGAATAATACTGCATCCATTTGAAACTGCAGGGGGAATTCTAGGAAGGCAGAGTATAATTACCTCAATTGAAATCTGGCTCAGACTCAGAGGTTAAAACCCGATATTGAAAGCATATTTAACATCCTGTTCAGTCTCTGATTTCTTGTCTCTTAACAGAATTTCTCTGGTAGATTTTAATCTCTTTCTGATTGAAAAAAATAAAAAACCCTGATAAGTAGAAAACAAATAATCTCCATAGTACCATCAGATTGAGACAGACTTAGCATGTCAGCAGTAGTGTACAAATGTGTGGTGAAATTTTTTTTTTAAAAATGTGCTGATTTTAGAAATAGGGTCATCGAATTCTAAAAAAGCCCCTGATTACTCTGGTACCACTGTGTGGGACCAACACTTCCTCTTCCATTACAACAGTGGATTTTAAAAAAAATGTTTATAGGCACTGCTGGGAGACAGTAATGAAACCAAGGAGACAGTATCAGAGTCTAGGATCAAGAACACAAAAAGTTATTGTAATTGGGGAAGAAGGGCTGGGAAGACTGCCCTTGATTTAGGAACAAATAGTAGCTGAAGGTATCACGTGTTTCCAATGATTGCACGTTCTCAGAGAATCTATGACAACTGGCCCAAGAGGATGGTATCCAACACAACACGGAGAGAACCTGCTTTTACATACCCAGACTGAATAAAATCGATATACAAATGGGTCAGTGAAATGTGCCTGATGTTGTCTACATGTAGAAACCCTACAGAGGTTGCTTATTATTGAATAGCAGTAGATTGAGCAAAGTAGGTCATTTTACAGCTTTGTTCTGATAGCAGTATTATACCTGCCAGAACAGTGCCCTCAATACAGTACTTCAAATTTAGTGCTTGAGGATATGCAGGGTTCCTTTAACACTGCCCCTCCACCCCCCCCCGACACATATTTTGTCTATAATTATTTTCTGCAGTTATCACCAGTTAAATTACCAGAGTTTGGTTCAAGTAGCTACTTGACAATCTCATATGCCAGACACTTGCAAAAGACTATTTATAGAGTACATTCTAACTACAGTGATGCTCCTCTTTGTCAGCATTTCCAGTACAGACTCTTTCTATAACTTGGCAGTAAAAATTTACTCCAGGCTAAAGCCTGAATTTTTTTTTTTTAAATTATCTATGGGCTCTTTTCATTAGAAGAATTTAAAAAACTTTTTCATTTTCTAACATATTTGAGCTTCTAGTGCTTAAAAAAAGGTGCCCTATTTTGTCAACTGAAATTTTGTATATCCAAGGCTCAAACCATCCCCTGGGGAGGGTGGTGGGAAAAGGGTGGGGGAGAGAGAGAAATAGAACCACCTAGAGGGCAAGAAAAAGTGAACTAGAAACCGCTGCATCTTCACTAAGTGAGTTTCTTGCTAATGGCCCAATGTGGTCTTGGGCACAGGGATTCTGTATCTATAGTGGTTGCAGGGGCTGTGCTTGTCCAACCTTTGGGGTATCCCAACAGCCCCGGGGGAATCCACAGATATAAGGCACTGGTACAGATGACTGGGATATTCATGCAAGAGAGGCTTTCCCCTGTGCCAACTCTGTGGTCATGACTTCCCCCCAGAAGTCATTCTCCTGGCACAATTATGTCTCAACCATATTTGTCTGCCATTGAGCTGCTCCTCTGCACAAGCATGTTTGTATCAGTACAATCTGGGAACATCTTGGCACCTGTGTTTCCCATGTTCCCTCAGCTGCTGGTGCCAGTGGAAGAGGACTGTATTTTTTTCTCACACTGTGCAACTCCTGTTTGGATATCCTCTCCCACAAAAGCCTGCAAGGCTGGGGAGCTGCTAACCTGGTCCCACCGCAGATAGGTGGCTCCACCTATACAATACAAGATCGGTGTTTGAACCTGACTGTGGCTTGACTATTGTGTTAAAACTCTGCTCATAAGCAGGGTGGAAACATGGTACACCCACATGTATAGAAACCATAGGTTATATATGTGGATATGTGGAATCAACTGTTTATAGTACAATAAAACTCTGAATATGGGCCCAATGGGTCTTTGAGTTTAAAGACTGCACAAGCACTAACACACCCCACCTGCCTCACACCCTCAATGATCCCCTGTGTTTGAAAGTAGAACCATTTTGTCTGTGTTCCCTTCCTCTCTAGCTATTTCTTTCCTCTCATTTTCCACATAGTGTGGAACGCAGGAGGAATTCTGCTGTTTGGCAACCCCAGTTCCTTGCCAGCTCTTAACTAATATGGAGTCTGGACATATATTGATTTTTCCGCTTCTTGCAGACTGCACTCATCAGTCATTTTATATTACTGAAGAGACCATTAGTAATAAAAATAAAGGATGAAAGGTACAGAGCCCATTAGAGTACTTACTCCATGTGTATGAGGGGGTGAGAGAAGCAGTTAAAAGCACATCAGCTTATAATCATGCTGATACAGTTATTAGAATGGTGACTGACATTCAGAGCATGATACCAAGGGACAGAGATGAAATCTCTTCCCCCTCCCAAGTGGAAGGGAGGGCTCTGATATTCTATACCAATGCCGAATGTATATAGCCTCCGATGCTCTCCATGGGTGAGACGGAAAGAAGATTAAATAGCAGAATTGAGGAACATTACACAACAGCCATTCAGTGGTTGGCTCAGGAATGAATGAAATTCAGACCTGTAATGGTAAAACTGAAGTGAGAGACAGGGAGGTTAAATGTAAAAAGAAGAGATGTAGTCCTGAAATGAGTTTATAATAAGCAGAGAAAGCAGAGGTGCTTCAACACATTGAGGAACAGTCTAGATTGCTCCTGTTGTCTTGTTGATAGAATAATTTCATTGAACTCTTTTGACAGCCTGATACAACATGAGGGTGGTGTAAGCAAGAGCAGCATTTGTATAAATACTGTACAGTGTCAGGGGCTCATCCACTTTTTGAATACGTTAACACTGCACACAAGAAAAAAGTTTTCAGTGAATATTTTGCAGTTTTGTATTGATCATCTACTTTTTCTTAGCATCCTTGGATGAAGTGCGTAGAATTTGGAGCCTAAAGCATTTTGGTTTTGACCAATATGAGTACACCTTCCAGGTACCGGAGCTTGGATTCATATCCCAGGTGTTCAAATCCTTATGCTTCAAAGATGGATGCATTTGATGGTGTCTTCAGGACCTCAAATCCCAAGTCAGAGCACCTTTAGCACTACCAAATGATGAACTGGGTGTTTGTTATAGGTTAGTGGGTAAAGTACGAGAACATGCATACAACCGAAAGTTATCTATCAAAACAACAGGGACACAGGTAAACACTAGTTCAGTAATATTATTTTAGATGAGACCAAGAGGTCAAATTGAAGGTATTGTACATGGTTTGTTTGTTTGTTTGTTTTCGTGTTCCCTCCTCTGTTCTATCCCCAATGACACTGTTAAGGAAAGCTCCTCTTATTCCAGTGGTGAACTGCAGTAGCAATTCCAAAGCCCTTATGCTGTCAGGAGGGAGAGGTGATTTCTGGAGCAACCTCTTGGGATGCTGAAACTCAGTCTGCAAACTAATGCACTGTGTTCACAGGGTTGTGGCAGAATGATGGTAACTGTACTACACCTCTGCTGGGTAGCTGATGAAGCAATGCTACGGTTTGGCTTGAGGATGCTCCATTCTCCAAGGACGAGTGTGTTCTTTAAATACCCTAAACACAGAGAAATGAAGGCAAAGGAAAAAATGAAAAAGAGAGGGAGTTAGAAGGAAATTACTGGACTTTACAACCAAAGGAGTTGTAGAAATACTATATATTAAAATAAGACTTTAGATAAAGGTGTAATTTACACCACTTATACTCCACTTAAGAGGCTAAGACTATATGACATAGTAGTGGTCGGTTCCACATCCTGTCCAGGGATGGACTTCTTTTAATACAGTAGGACTTTTCTATCTCCAGTTACTATGTTTTTACATCAAAACATTGGATATCTAGGAGTATAGAGCCCTGATCCTATGTGGAAAAGCTTACCGGCATTTCAACTGCCTTTGGTGGAGCAAGACGTCTAAGATTCTGTCTATACCTAAGTATCAGATGAGTAGCCGTGTTAGTCTGGATCTGTAAAAAGTGACAAAGAGTCCTGTGGCAACTTACAGACTAACAGATGTATTGGAGCATAAGCTTTCGTGGGTGAATGCCCACTTTGTCAGACGCATGACATGGGTCATCCATGAAAGCTCATGCTCCAATACGTCTGTTAGTCTATAAGGTGCCACAGGACTCTTTGTCACTCTCTATACCCAAACTTTCACTAATTCAATTATACCAGTGCAAACCCCTTCAGATTAAAACAGGTTACAATGGTTTAGGTTGCTGTACGTTTAATAAATCAGGTTTAAGTCAATTCAGAAGCGTACACATATAACATAACACTTGTTTTACTAAATCAGTTAAAAAAAATCACACCTTTAGTTATCCCAGTGCAACTTTGTGTGTAGATCAGACCTAAGAACTTGGCTAGGGAGCAAAACATGGTATTATATAGTATTAATTCAGTCATGATTCTGCCTGACAATGGTTTAATGGGCAAAGATTGAAGGTGAAATGAAAGGGGAAAGATTGCTCTTGAACAAAGCAATTAGTTTAATAAATGCAGCTTGGGGAGAGAGTTGAAGAGAAAAGTGAAGGGACCGTTCCTTTGTTAAATATTTAATGTTTGACTCCTGCTACTGGTGGTGTCCTTGGTCCTTGTGCCTCTAAATCTATACAGTATATAGTTTAAAGCTGAAGTACAAAAGTGAACTCATACCCTGAAAAACTTAAGTTCGTTCTGAGAAGATATATAGTGGCATGTGAATTCCACGGCCAAGGGGCAGATGATGGTGAGCGTACAGCCTATGCAACCCATACCATGTATGTATCCTTTTCTATATTTTTCTGGTGAATGGAAGGTAGAGAGTAAGCAAAGAGGCCTGAATATATGTATGAGCTCTCTCTCTCTCTCTCACTCACACACACACACACACACATGCTCCTATAAGGTAGTCACAGAGGAAGTGCTGACTAAACTGTACCTCTGAACTGCATTTTTGATCCTGACCTAATGTCAGGTCCTAATGACTTGCATTTGCACATTTGAAATATCCAAGGAAAGCAGAAACAGCAAACGCTTCCAAAAATCTGAGGTCAAGCTTTTGTTGATCTGCATAATATTGCCTACTCAAATAATGAGCAAAATTACAGCCAAAATTTCAAAAAACAGAAAAACAAAAAGTGGACCCAACTACAACTCCACAACCCATAGAACATCATCTCTGGGAGAAACCATGGCACCAGGACCGAACACATGGATAGTACACAACACTCCAACATTATCAATTTTTCAAGACTATCCTTGACCAAAGCAGAATTATCTCTACTCTCCAAGGGACTGAACTTCTTCCCTACCACAGAACCATGTGGAGAAATAGAAGAATTCTTTCGCTGACTCTGCCTCAAAGAATTCTTTCATAACAGTGACCATATCACCCACAATAACCACACTACATTGATTGCTTCAGGAAAAAAATGGACTATGAAATCCGTAACATCATATGTACCACAATCTCTCCACTGCTGAGAAGACAGCTGTACAGTTCCTGAAATCCAACCAGATAGTGATCAAACCAGACAAAAGTGGTGCCATTGTAGACCTCAGTTGTGATGACTATTTTAATGAGGCCCAACCAATATCTCTCCAAAACTAACTCAAAACTACACCACAGTTTACCCAAGAACTTAAGGATATCAGCAAATCCTTCCCCAAAAAACTCCAGGAGAAATTCTACAAACTCATGATCCATAAACCCACCCCAGGGACCTTCTACATGCTTCTCAAGATACACAAATAAAGGAAACTAGGCAGACCCATCATATCTGGCCATGTCACTTTTACTGCAGGAATAACAAGACTCATAGAATCCATTGCCAAACCACTCACCATACTAAGGGCCAGCTTCTTCCAGGACATAACCGACTTCCTCCAGAAACTTCACAACATTAACAACTTACCTCAGAACATCATCCTTGCCACCATGGATGTCACCTTTCTATATACCAACATCCCTCACAATTACGGCATAAATGCCTGCCTCAAATATCTACAAGACAATGGACAACATTCAGATTTCCACTCTAAACACATTTCCAAACTCATCCATTTAATCCTCACCCATAACAATTTTACATTCAACAACAAACACTTTGTCCAAACCATGGTAACAGTTATGGGTATGAGGATGACACCTCATTATACCAACCACTTCATGGGCCACCTTGAGGAAGAATTTCTGGATGAATGCACTACAAAATCAATAATATACCTGAGATACATCAATGATATTTTCATCCTCTGGACAGATGACCTAAGCTCACTCACAGATTTCCACCACAACTTCAAGCAGGAGCACCTATCCATTAAACTCTCTGTAGAACACTCCACGTTAGCATCAACTTCCTGGACACTATGATCAGCTTCAACAATGGAAACCTACAGACAACTATATAAAAGAAATCCACAAATCACCACACCTACCTTCCTAGATCCAGTAAGCACTCCAAACATATCAAGAAATCTGTTATCTACAGCCAAGTACTCAGAAACCACAGAATATGCTCTAAGGAGAAAGTCTGGGATATATATGTTAACACACTTAAAACAGCCTTCATCAATCAAGGATACTCCACCAGAGAAGTAGATTGCATCTTGGAATAGACCACCTGAATACCCTGAGAGAATCTGCTTCAATACAGAAATACAATCTCCTCCAACTGAGCATCCCTAATTGTCACCTACCACCCTTACACAGGCACCCATATAGAGTATCAGTAAACATTTACAGCCCTCCAAACAGCCCCCCAGTTTCTCCAAGCTCATCATCAGAAGCAAGCTTCCCACAGACCAGGACACACCAACCCAAAGCAGCACCAGATGCTGCCAGAGCAACAGATTTAAAACCTGTAGACATATCTCCATTGCTATGATGATCAACACCCACCACACCCATAACATACGTTTCAAAAGCCATGGGTCCTATATGTGCCTATCACAACATGTGGTGTACCTTATCCAGTGGATTAAATGCCCCAGTAACAACTATGTAGGTGAAACCAGACAGTCAATCACTACAATCTCAAATGAACTCACACAGGAGAATGATAAATGACAAAAACGCCTTGTCACCTGTGGGTGAACATTTTTCACAAAATGATCACTCTGTATCTGACCCCTCAGTTCTCATTCTCAAAGGAAACCAGCTCTACATCTTCAAAAGACAAGCCTGGGAGCTTAAAGTCATAACTTTGTTACACACTAAAAATCACGGACTTAATAGAGACACTGACTTATGGCTTTTCACAACAATCTATAACCCCACTGACTTTAGGCCTCAGCTGAGCACTGACAAATTAATTGCTGGAAACCAGTCTGTTTCACCAGTGTGTTAGTGTGGTTAAGATGGATATTGGATTTATAACAATGTATTTCGTGTTTAGACTTTATGAAATGCTTGTAAGTTGCTTTAGGCATTAATCTCACATAATTTCTTTATCACATGCTGTAAAGTAATATTTTAGTTTTTGGTTTGTAACTATAAAAAATGTTTGCTCTGAAACCGAACTCAGTCAGGATGGATCGTCTCCTGCCCATCAGGGGCTCATTCACCTGCACATCTACCAATGTGATATATGCCATCATGTGCCAGCAATGCCCCTCTGCCATGTACATTGGCCAAACCGGACAGTTTCTGCGCAAAAGAATTAATGGACACAAATCTGACATCAGGAATCATAACACTCAAAAACCAGTAGGAGAACACTTTAACCTGTCTGGTCATTCAGTGACAGACTTGCGGGTGGCAATTTTGCAACAGAAAAGCTTCAAAAACAGACTCCAAGGAGAAACTGCTGAGCTGGAATTGATATGCAAACTAGATACAATCAATTTGGGCTTAAATAGGGACTGGGAATGGCTGAGCCATTACAAACATTGAATCTATTTCCCCTTGTAAGTATTCTCACACTTCTTATCAAACTGTCTGTACTGGGCTATCTTGATTATAATTTCAAAAGTTATTTTCTCTTACTTAATTGGCCTTTCAGAGTTGGTAAGACAACTCTCACTTTTTCATGCTCTCTGTATGTGTATATATATCTCCTCAATATATGTTCCATTCTATGCATCCGAAGAAGTGGGCTGTAGCCCACAAAAGCTTATGCTCAAATAAATTTGTTAGTCTCTAAGGTGCCACAAGTACTCCTGTTCTTTTTGCAAAACTAAATGGGCCATTGTGGAACATCAGAATACAAAGACTTTGCTAATTGTCCCCTCATGAAGAGGCTATGTTCCAAAGGGCCCATCCCATCAGACTGAATTCTGGAAGAAAGGAAAGAAAAATAGCTGACAAGAAAACTTTTCATCTCTTTTGCTGTTTGGACTCTCACAGGAGCAGAGCTACCAAAGAGAAGCAGAGATCCCCAGGGTCAACCCAGATTAACCCTAAGGCTACGTCTACACTACGCGCCGTTTCTGCGCGTTAAAATCGATTGCTCAGGGTTCGATATATCGCGTCTGGTCTAGACGGGATATATCGAACCCAGAGCGTGCTTAGATCGATTCCGGAACTCCACCAAAACAAACGGAGTTCCGGATTCGACATGGCGAGCCGCGCACATCAATCCCGCGCGGTGAAGATGGGTGAGTAAATCGATTTTAGATATTCGATTTCAGCTACGCTATTCTCGTAGCTGAAATTGCGTATCTAAAATCGATTTTCGCGCGTAGTCTAGACGGGGCCTAAAAGACATTCAGAGCTGATGGATTACTACAACTCTGTCACCTTTTAAAACCATAGCCTGTAACTAAGGCCTGGTTTACATTACAGAATTAGGTCGACATAAGGCAGCTTACATTAGAGTTACCATACGTCCTGGTTTTCCCAGACATTGCCTCTTTTTTGAGGCTCCGTCCTTTTTCTGGGTGGATTTTTCAAATAACAGGAAATGTCCAGGATTTTTGCAGAGCAGACACTGCAGCTCAGAAAGAGCCCAAACTGGTTCCTCCCCTGCATCCACAGCTGATTTATCCATTCCCCTGCAGTCACAGCTGCTGGATCCTGCACACTAATCCCGAATCCCAGCCCAGGGGAAGGGGTTCTGCAGGGAGGTGGTGACTGCAGAGAGGTGGTCACTGCATCTGGGCTTGTGTCAGCTGACCTGCCACCATGACTAGGAATGACACTGCTCCCCCCCACAGGTAACCCCTCCAGCACCCCCAACTGTATTTTCTCCCCCTTTCCAGCTTCCCCCAACTCCAGCAGTGTCCTCTTTTTGGGAACTTGAAATATGGTAAACCTAGCTTACATCGTCCTACCTCTGTAAGCATCTACACTAAAATGTAGCTTCCACCGATGTAACTTGTTCACTACATTGACTTAATGACTCTACCTCTGCAAGAGGAGTAGTGCTTAAGTCGATGTAGTTAGGTCAATGCAGAGTCAATGTAGACTACACTGTGGCAGTCAGTCTACATTGACACTGCATTACTTACATCGACTTTTGCTCCCTTTCAGAAACCATCCCAGAGTGCCCCACACTGGCGGTTAAATTGGTGCAAGTGCTCCTGGTGCGGATGTGCTCCACCAGCACAAAAGTGTAGTGTGGTGGTCGTGTAAAACAAATCCAATTACTGTGGTGGCTGTATGCCGATGTAACTTAGGTCGACAATTTTGTAGTGAAGACTTACCCTCATTTGAATATATCTGATTGCATGCTTTAACCTTGTAATAATGCTCTCATTTCTTTTTCCTAGTTAATAAATCTTTAGTTATCTAATTAAAGCTACAAACTACAAGCGTTGTTTTTGGTGAGAGGTCTAAGGTACAAATTGACTTGGAGTAAGTGACTGTTTCTTGATACTTGATCTTTCTTGATCTTTTGTATACAGCAGCCATTTATCTATAAGTCCAGCTTGCCTGGATGGCAAGATAGACTGAATACTCAAAGGGGACTATCTGTGACTCCATGGTAACATTGCTATAGTGCCTTAGATGTTCACACTTGTTACTGGGTTGGTGAAATCCAGTTATAGAACACACAACCAGTTGGGGATGTCTGCCCCACTTCTTGATAGTCTTGAGGTTGCACTTACAGTTGTGAACCACTCCAAACAGTATGACACCACTGAGAACCCCCATCAGCTGCCTCCCCTTCACCCTTCCTGCCTCCGGATGACTGGTGGGGTGTCAAGGGACCATTCAGAGTGAAGTGGTCCATGAAATATGTGTTAACAACTTATGTTAAACAATCTGTTCCACCTTGTATTTAGCTGTGACATTCTGAGTATGTTTCCCAGACCTGAAGAAGAGCTCTGTGTAAGCTTGAAAGCTTGTCTCTCTCACCAACAGAAGTTGGTCCAATAAAAGATAGTACCTCACCCAGCATTCCTCTCTAGAATTACAGGCAGATAGTTTTATTATATGTCCCTCAGGGATTGCTCAGTACAGTTCCTCTGATCAAGTAGGGGCTTCCAAGTCTATTTGTAATACCCCCTTGTAATATACTGGGCGTGTACTGAGGAATTCCCAAGCCATATTTAATAAACACTCAGAGGTATTAGCTTATTGGCATCCATCATTTACTCCATTTACTTTAGAATATGCATGATCTTTGACTACAGAAAATTGCCACATACGCTTGTCAGAATCCAAATTTTATTTTTTTATAATTTGGACATACAATATCAATGTTTATTTTTAAGCATTTTTATCAATTTTAATGTTCAAAATTGCAGAAAATTAGGGGGAGGTCCGAAAATAATGTAATGATAGTAGACTTTGAGATTCAAGATGTGAAATCTTTACAGATGTTAAAACAGAAATTGTCAAAGTATACAAAATAAATATGCTTAAAACGAACTCTAAGAAGTTCGTAAGTAACACTTTCCTTTCTTTATACTGCTGTAAATTTGGATTGTCATTGATGGAAACACTTCCATCATTTTCTGTGCGTATGGTGAAATTGACATTTACTGACATTTGCCGACAAAAATCTAATCCTTCCAAGCCTGCACATAGAGGAATCCCTGTGAGTGGAAAAGCAGGGATAAGCAACAAGAAAAAAATGTGAGCAAACAAAATCCACTCAGACCTTTGCTCTGTCACAGTTATTTCATAACCTATTTATTACAGTCAATGGCTTTCAGGGGCTTGACGTGCGCATTCATTTGTATAGTCCTGTTCCTGGATATTCTTGCAGGCTTATCTAGTTATGTCATAGCAAAAAGGAAAGCATGAAAAACAACCAAGAAAGTCTCTACAGCCTGTACTTGGCATAAAAAGTGTTAGCAAGTGCTAACACAGTAATTAGATGTACCCAGTGCTTTCTGACTTCACAGATGACAGTCTGCGGTTTGCCTGCCCACCCAAAGTGTGTGGGAGGGCAAACCCAAGTCTTCGGATTATAGCTGTAGCGAGAGCCTCATCACTTTCTTTAGCAAGATTTTCACAGTAACTGGGAAAGGGTCACACCCAACATCACAAGACGTTCAGGAGTTGGAGACAAGATATCTTTCCTCTCCCACAATCAAGTTGTACAAGATTCCTATATCATAATATTCAATATCTTATCTCTATACAGTGTACTTTTACTGCAGCGTCATTGTTTTTGTATCTAAATGTACAGAGAGTTCAGAAAAATCAAATGAAAAAGCAGGAGTTTAAAAATGAAATAGAAACAGAATGATTCCATGAAGTGCCAGAGGTATGATCAAATTCTTGATTGCTATCAATAGACCCAAACAATTAGGAATACTTGGATTTTCAAAAAGTCTTTGATAAAGTCCCTCACATAAGGTTACTAAAGAAACTAAACTGTCTTGGGTGGAGAAGTAAAGTATATCATGGGTCAGAAACAGAGAATTGGGATAAGTGGGCAATTTTCAACATAGCAAAATGTTAACAGTGCAGGGGTCCAAGCATTTATGGTGGGAATGGTGTTTTTAATAAGTTAATGATCTAGAAACGAGGGTGAAGAATGAGACCACAACTGTAGATGACACAAAATTGTTTAGCGGAGTCAAGCGAGGACTGCAAGACACTCCAGAGAGACTTAAAGTTAAGAAAGAGAACAGCATGGTTTTACACATTGACACATATAAGATGATATGTATTGGATGCAATCATTTGAACAACTCATACATATTGCGGGGTTCTAAATTAACTGAGTAACTGCTCAGGAAAAACACCAGATTCTCCAATCCACTAAGGCCCCGTTGTACTGCTTAAGTGGTTGGAGAGGGCCAGCAAAGAATTCCTCTTGTGTAAGGGAACTTTCTGCCAGCATAGCCACACCCTGCACCAACAGTCTCCCTGCCCTGCAGTATAAGGGGAGGGGAGCAGTGTGTCAGGGTGTTCTGAGGCACAGTAGAACAGAGTTATGGCAGAGAAGAGCCCCATCATGCCTGATCCTCCACTGGCACAAGGTTCCCTGAGATCCAGTGAAGCTCTAACTTGTGCTGGAGTCAGGTGGCTCTCTGTAGCTCCCTGATTTGTACTCCTGTCTGAAGGAACTGAACCCTTGAGCATCATTACAAAAATCTTAATAGAGACGTATGCTCCATGGTCCATGTCAGTTTAAAAACAGCAAAGAAAATATGAAGGTGTATTAAAAACAGGACAGGAAATATTACTGAAAAATTAATGTCATTATAGAAACAGTATTCCAGATGAGGGCATATCAACAGCGTGCAGTTCCAGCTACTATTTCAGGAGAGAGATGACAGAACTATCTGGTGACAAAAATGACTAGAGGCATGGAGAGACTTTCATATGAAGACTGAAAGAAAAGATTGGGACTGCTTAGTTTAGAAATGAGATATGTAAAAGGGGACATGATAAAGATATAACAAAGTGTTTTATGGCACACAGAAGGTAAATCCAGCCCTCCTGTTTATCCTTTCTCTTAATGAAAAACAGGTACATTCAATGAAACTGAAAGTTAACAATTTAATAGCAATAAAGGGAAATACTTTTTTTTATACAATCTGTGGAACTTATTGCCACAAGATATAAGTGAGGTCAAGACCTTAGTAAGATTCAGAAAGCATTATCCATTTATGCTGATGAGAACATCCACTGTTAGGGTATACAGGAGAAAAATAATTCTAAGCAATATAAACTCTTATGCTTAAAGGCATAAGCCACCCTTTTCACTGATGGGGGTAAGGAAGAAACTTTCTTTGTGGGCAGGTTATTCCATAACTGCGTACCACAGAGTCTTGCATCTTTCTCAGGAGCATTAGAAATGTTTATATTCTTTTCAGATGAGATACTAGGCTAAAGGAACCACTGTTTTGATCTTGTATGGAAATTCCCATATTACTAATACAATAAAGAAATCCCATGTAAATGTGAGTGCAGTGAACCTGTGCTGAGTGTTGACTAAACTTCAGTGGGGAGCTCTATTTTATGACGCTGAGAATCAGGAATATTTGATGAAATGGGCTAATGATCAGCGCTACTTTTCTCTCCACTATTTGTCTCTTAAAGTGGTTATTGGAGAGATGTAGCTGCTTGCCATATCTGAGTTGCCATATCAAGGCATTCAGGGCAGAATGCAAGAGCCATCTCCTCTCCTCATCACTATTAACTTCAGAAACATAAAACAAATTCCTTCATGAAACCCAAGCCTACAACAGATTCTCTCAGCAAATGGCACCCAAGCGGACCTGTCTGGTATGAAAAACCTAGTCCCACTGAGACCAACAGGAAAGCAGATATCTAGCCTAGGAAAGAGAATGCTAGGATATTGATATTAAGGTGACTGCCTGATATTATATTTACAGCAATGACTTTTTGGGTTGATGTTCTGTGGTCTACTGGCCAAAAAGGGAAGGGGCGCAACCCCATGCTGTGGGTATCTCTAAATCTCCAGCTGCCAGGAGCTGAGACTGGATGTCAGGGGACTGATCACTCAATAGTTGACCTGATCTGTTCATTCCCTCTGAAGCATTTGGCATGGGCCACTGTTAGAAGACAGGATGCTGGGCTAGATGGACCATAGGTGTGACCCAGTGTGGCCATTCTTATGTTGAATATTTGGAAAAGATAAAGTAGACTGACTTGTTTGAATATAGAGATACTCATAAACAAGTGTTGGGCCACAAAATCTTAAACTCTGTCAGAGGAAAATTTTGCTCAGATTTCAGAAACACAGTGTCTTGTTGTATTTGGGTACAGAAGTGAAAGTTGCCTTGAGGCAACTTTAGCTTGTGAGACTGGCGCTTGCACAGCAAATCACAGTTGGTTTAACTGACCTTGGCAAAGGCACAGAGATTTTTATTTTCACAGTGATAAGCCCTTTTTGGACATATTCCCCCATGTATTAACTGCAAACAGGCTTCTTTCTCTGACCACCCTCCCCACCACAACACATATAGGCTTGGCAGAATGTGATTTTGATAATTTTAAAATTTTGTTGTATAATATCAGTGCTTATTTTTGAGCATTTTTGGGGTTTTTTATTGATTTACATTTAAGCAGTTGTGGGAAATTGGGGTGGTGTGGGGCCGGTCTGGCCATTTTTAATGACAGGAGACACTGAGATTCAAAAAAGTTAAAGCTTTAAAATGGCTAAAACAAATTGTCAAAATATACAAAGTGAATATCCTTAAATCAAACTCTAACAGTTCTTATGCAGCATATTTCTTACTTTTGCCTACTCGTAAATTTTGATGATTACTGATGTAATTTTTTCCATCAGTTTGTGTGTGTGCGGTGAACTCGACATTTACCGATAGCTGTCTAACCCTTTCAGGCCTAAATATGTAGCGTGTGTCATCACCTTCATGTTTTGTTCCTCGAAATGCTATTGAGGCTAGGGAGAAGGAAGTCTAAGGTCTTAGAATACCTGGCAATTATGCAGGGCAGGATTTTGTTCCACACTTTTGGGCATATTTTTATATTTACGCGCCCTCTTTAAGGCGTCAGTAGGATGGTAGCTGGAGTAAGGCGAAGTGAATGTGACTCTTTTCTGTTCTTGTTGAAGGGGCTGATGCACTAGGATCAGATTTTGATCCTCTTACTCATGCTAGTAGCTTTTAATGCCATGAGCAGCCTCACTGATTTCAATGTGACTACTAGTCTAGTAAGGTACTACACTCAAGGTGAGTAAAGTTATCAGAATCTTATTCCAATGAAAAGGTTTTAGTCAGGTGGCAGTTATTTCTTACCACAGAATATCTGGTGGACTGTGGCGATTGTCATATCAGCGAACATTCATTTCTCATGTAAGTGAAGAACTGCTGAAGGTTATTTAAGTAAGGATAGAGAAAAGTGTAAAAGCAGAAATAGCACAAAAAAAATATAGAGCTGAGCTCATGAAAAACATGAGTTCCACTATTCTGACTGTTCTCAGTGGTACCAGATGACAGAACAAGGAGTAATGGTCTCAAGTTGCAGTTGGGGAGGTTTAGGTTGGATATTAGGAAATCTTTTTCACTAGAAGGGTAGTGAAGTACTGGAATGGTTACCTAGGGAGGTGGTGGAATCTCCTTCCTTAGAGGTTTTTAAGGTCAGGTGTGACAAAGCCCTGGCTCGGATGATTTAGTTGGGAATTGGCCCTGTTTTGAGCAGGATGACCTCCTGAGGTCCCTTCCAACCCTGATAGTCTATGATTCTATGACTCCTAGGCCCATATTCTGCCTTCCTTGCTTATGCTGAGTAGTTCCTTATTCTGAGAGTAGCCCCATTTTTACTTGAGGCATAAGGGAATACTTAACATCAGTAAAGAGGGGCATAATCTGGCCCAAAATGATCGTGATAAAAGCAGGAAGATGTAGATGTGGGCACAGATTATTTTTAAATAGCATTTTGTCTTTGTCATTCAGTGTTCTGAACCACTCTGGCGCGAACAGACTAATCCAAGAAATTAGATTGTAGGCTCCTTAGGGCAAAGTCCAAGTTCTGTCTTTATTGGTTTACAAAGAAAGATGCACATTAATGGCCCTGTAGAACTAGTAACAGCCAATTAAGCCTGGGAGGTACTGTATTTCTGGTGTCCTACAAATTGCTGTCCCTCTTGACTACAAGAGAGTTTTCAGGACTTCCTGAGATTACCATCTGCTAGCAGATATATTAGTGTTGGTTGCTGTGGTAACTAGCATGCAAAATACTGTGACTAAACCTTGGAACACCGGTATGTAAGCCCAGTCACTGAGCTGTGCACTGGGGATCCATGCAGGGACTAAGGGGGCATAATTTCTTTCCCTTTCTGGGCTATGGAAGAGTGGCTATAGACCCCAAGACAAATCTCTCTGTTGGGAGAACAATGTGTGCATCTGCATAGATGCAGAACCACTAGCTCTACCTAACACTCCCCATGGAGGAGCTCAGATGGCTCCCATGGAATAGAATATGACAGGATGCAAGACATGCAGATCGCCTGTGTGACTCTCCAAATCCTGACCCTCCCTTTCACAGTGGAATGGCAGCAGATTGGTCAGGGCCTACAATGGCTGCAGAAGACAAGATGGGGGAATGATATGACCCTATAACAGTGGTTTTCAACCTGTGGTCCATGGACCCCTGAGGGTCCGCAGCCTGTTTAAGGGGTCCATGAAACATTGTCTTTACCAGAGAACAGTGGTTTTACCTGGGGGTCCGCAGACTATGTCTAAGATTTCCAAAGGGGTCTGCACCTCCATTCAAAATTATTTAGGAGTCTGCAAATGAAAAAAGGTTGAAAACCATTGTCCTACAAGATCTAAAAAAAACTACCTGTAAATGAAATCTTTGGTAGATGACAAGTAGTTTGGTAAAACATCTTATTGCCAACAGCCTAGCCTGATGAAACAAAATAGTTGCAATATGAATGTAAAGTCCGGTATGCTTATCTGTGTTCTTAGATTGTGCAGCTTGAGGTAAAAACTGATGTCATCCTAGGAACACAGACTATTTATTTTTGCAAATGGGAAATGAAAAGGAATAAAAATGGAAGGAGAATGTTACCTCTTCATTCCAGCAATTTTATTTGATGTAGCATCTGCACAGTTAGTGGTTATTTTAAACTTCAGGCACTCACATGGAAACCTGGAATTCTAGAAATGCTCTAACTCTGATCCCATCTCCATTATTCTGTTCTATTCAAATCTGTATACTGCACACATCACCATGAATGCCTATGTACTGTCTTTAAAAGAAATCAGCAATGGCTTTAACTGTCTATCAAGGGAACTGTGAGAGAAAACATCATTTTCTGTAAAAGAATATATGCAATACAAGTGTACAGAGGAAGGTTTCTTTTTATCTAGTAAATACCAGAGACAAGGTGTAAATGAAAGAACTCCAGAGTGACATTTTTGCAAATAATTCTTTCCTATCTTGCTCTTACCAGGAGCTGCATAGTTTGTACAAAGCAAATGAAAAGTTCAAATAAATAAGTTATATTCAAAATAAATTTATCTCACATCCTTTCACAAAATACAAGATTCTCACTCTATTTCACTATGCATGTCTAGCAGAAATAATTTTTTTAAAAAAATACAATACATAGCTAATCTCTTAAGGAGTTAATAGATATCACCTCTTTACCAGGGATTTCTTGATTTGATCTCAAATATTGTTCCCTATCTTTGGTGCAGGATGTGTGACAATAAACTCCAGCTGCTAGATGGCTGTGCTACACCAGCTAAAAATAATCTGTGGTCAATCCAGAAAGTATATATGAGAATGTGCCAGAGGTGAGGAATGAGGCTGGTCTATAACATGTATAAACACATGTCAGAATGACAATTGGAATGTATACAAAACCATTATTTGAGATTTCCTACACCTTCAGGGTCTCATTCTTCTGCTAACCTGCACAAACATAGATGCTTTTTTGACAGTGTATAGAAAGTCACTGCTAAATATAGAAAGCTGTCATATGCTGTCACATTTCAATTCATTGCAAATTGCAGCAAGCATCTTACCAGAATTCTTTTAACCTTACTACAGGTTTGGTGCACTTTTTGCTTATTTTTTTCCCCTTCTGATTCTGAAGAGCTAAAGTAGATGAACAGGAAATAAGCAGGAAGCTTTGATGGTTCTATTTAGCTTGTTAAATGTACAAACATGTCTGAAGCAACATGGAAAATGGTAGTGGAGAGAATGGGTGAGTGAGCTACTTTTAAAGCAAAGCAGGCAAACTTAAAAAAAAAAAAAGTATGTCTTGGATCCATGCCCAAAATATTCAGCTGATGCCTTGGTGAAGATTCTGAACTTAAACCTATTTTCCCTCTCATTTGTTATTTTTATGCCTTACATAATGTGACTGATTGATTCATTGAAATCTATTTATATACTCTAGGATATGGGCCAACTCTGAAATCCTTACTCTGTCTTTACTGAGGCAAAATGGCTATTGTGATTAATGAAGTGAATGAGTTCTGCCAATAAAGTTTATCTCTGAATTCAAGGGGAGCATTTCCAGAATAAGGATTACAGTATATGGCCAGATATTTTGTCTATATTCCTTGTAAAGACGCCATTTAAAAAACAAGGAATTTTAGGCCATGCCATGTCTCATTTGAGGGGTAAGTTTCCTTAGATTCCAATAGCATCTCCAATTTAACCTATGAGGCCCATGTTACAAGGAGCTAATGTTCCCGAGACTAGGGGCGTCCAACCTTTTCAGCCAGAATGGCAAACATATTACTTCAAAAGGGTCAAAAGGCCACAATCAATACAATTCTTTCCCTAATTCCATTTCCTTTATGTCACTCAGGTAGCATAAAGGGCGTGGAAGACACCTACAAGTCCCGCTGCTGGGAACTGCCCTAATTTGAGGGAGTTCCCATCAACAGCAGGGTAGATGTTCCAGACTCCTAGTCCTCTCTTCCTATAACCCCTGGCAAAGGAGGCACACTGAGGAACGGGGGTGGCTGGATTGTGGTGCACTCCAGCTATCCCCAGCTGGTATACGGTCCTTTCGGGACCACAGCTGGCAGGTGTAAGTTTAGGGCAGCCTCCAGGCTGTTTTAACCTGAGTTGGGACAGAGAATCAGGAAGCAGTAATTGGTTGTTGGTTCTCACTTTCTCATCTTTTTCCTCTCTCCTGGGTTGCCTTGGGTGGCTGTGTGGAAGAGAGCCACACTTGCCAGGGGATGCCATAAGCTCACGGAGCCAATTTCTTCTCTGATCCTGGTGGCCCGCAGGGGAGCTGCTGAGCAGTTGCAGCAAGAAAAATGCACTTGAGAGCACTCCCAGCTCACACCAGAACTCTCACTGGGGCTTCAGGGGAGGCAGCCTATAGACTGTGCCTTTCGATTCCTCCCTCTAGTGATGGGGTTGATTTAAAACACTTCAGCCTTTTTTTAAAAAAGAAAAAAGACAAAAAAGCCATGCACCAAGAGAACGGCTCTGGGAAAGCATTTTCAATTCACAATCAAATACAATTTTTCTTCTTAATACCCTTGTCCAAGAAGGCCATAATTTAGAGTGGATAAGGCCCCAGGTTGGATGCTACTGAGATAGGCAATACAGGGGCAAGAAAATAGAACAAAGCAAATGCTCTTCCCTGTCCCATTGCCCTCAACCACTAACATTTTATGAATTTAGTATGATAAATGACATTAGAACTCACCCATTGCTAACTGTTGCACTACATTTCCATCTGACAGCTAGCTCCATTAGTAAAGTCTATAACACAGCAAATAGTCTTATACATTTCTTTTTTAATTATGAAGTGACTAGTGATTTTTTCGGTGCCTTTATTTTTGCAGAGCACCACCGTCGGAAGGCTCAGCTCACTGCATGGGCACCCCTCACGACTGGGAGTGGCATAGCAGGCTCATTCTTCATCTATCATCCCCCGCTGACAGCTGTTCTGGTCCTGGGGTGGTCTGTCTCTTCTCGTGACTGTGCCCTCTGACCAGGTCACAATTTAGTTCCATACCTTCCAGTGTAACAAAAATACAACTAAAAATCCAAAAACCTCTCAACGCAAAAGATGCTTCTGCCCTCTCTTAACCAATTCCTCAGTCTGTCCTTCTGTCTTCAGCCCCATCCTGGGTTCAGTAGTCCTTATGGTGAGCTTCTATGCCCATTTCTCAGGGCTGGTAGGGGAACCCAATCCCACCCTCTTGTCTGCATTCTGGCCCAGGAACCCTATATTAAGCAGCTAGATCTGCTCCTTCAGATGTGCTGCTGTTTTTCAGTGCCACTTCCTACTTTCACTCTTTGTGGTGTTTCCCACGTGCATAACACAGGCTGTCCTCTGGTTCTCAGGCATCTGGCTTCTAGGTCCTCCCAGCATCTTTCTCTGCAGGAATGTCAGCCCCGCAAGACTGCCTCTCTATGCTTGGCTTCCTTTCCAGGGCCACCACAGAGATTAATTCCATCCCTTTGGCCTGCTTACTACTGACCACATCCTCTCTCCTGTGTTTATCTATCCATCTCGTGGACCTCCCCTATAGCTTTCACTTCCTTTACTGAAAAAGACCCAGTGCCTGCCTAGCTGGGTCTAATAAAAAAAACAAGCCTGCCACACCCTTTTGACTGGCAAGGTGGGCTACCAGTGGTGTTAGAGTCATGTTAAATCTTTGTTCACCTGTGTGGGGAAGCGACTCCATAACAGACACCTAAGAACTGAGGCATCCAAATCAATTTTGAAATGTTAGGTCTATGGCATTCTTGCTCCTAACACATTATGAAGTCCATTACAAACCTTCTCTTTATTAGACCTACAGTACCTTGCTGTTGCATACAGAGCCTCATCACCCCAGTAATAATTTCGTGAAGAACATATACCCTGTCTGAGCAGAATCAGATGCCAATATGTTAGAGCCAATGACTGATTAGTTTCAGAAGGCTGGATCACTGAGTCTGGCTGAACTCTAAATTATGCCAGGTAAAGTGGTCTTCTAGGAACTGCTGCACTGTCCAGTGATTATTGGAGTGATGTACACTCTTGGTCTGCTCCTTCCTGTTCCTTCCAAAAAACCCGGGAAAATAAACTAACTCAGAGGATCCCAGATAAGGTCCCAAAGTGTAACCCTTCTGCCTGGTGGTGAACAGCAGCAAAAAGAGCCAGGTTCAATATATCTTATTTATCTTGATAAATAACTAAACCAACTTAAGCCCCCCCTCTCAAAACCTGAGAAAAATAAAGGCAACCTCTCTGGATTCGTTTAACAGGTGGAATGTCACCCTCACAAAAACACTTCAAGACTGTGTACAAACTAGGGAATCTTTATTAGGAGAATGGAGCAGAGTTATGAACTTGGGAAAACACAGCAACAGAATATATACACAAATAAAGAGTATCATACTCCCCTCACCTTCCAATAATTTTGGCAGTAATCTATCTAACTTACTTCTCACCTGCCAGTAAGACTGTCCCACAGGTGATAGTCCCTTGGCTATACCATTCACCAAATTCCACTCAAGGTTTGGATCAGCAAGTACCAGTTGCCCAACTGTCTCTTTGCAGGTCTGACACATTCTTCATCCTGCCTGGAGGCCCCACCACCTAACCCAGTTTAGTACTTCAGATTAATTAAGGGGTAGGTGAGAACTCACTAGAATCCACTCAGTTGTGCTGCACACCTTGGTGTCCCCTGTGACAGCTCTTGAAGCAAAATCCTCACATGAGAAACCAAGAACACTAGACATCCTTGAGCAAGTGCTGACTAGTTATAAATATGCTCTTTATCATAGGACAAGAACTCTAACCTCTCTTCAAGCTTCTCTGGCAGCCAACTATGTCCCCAAATCCAAGTTTATATATAGTTACTGTGACTCTCCTACTGTCAATGGGAATTGTGGGTAGGTAATGTATGCAAATGAAGCTCTCTATGGCAGCACTAGTCTATTTTCAACAACAGATGCTTTCCCCTCTGGTGCTTCAGACCATACAACAGCATGTGAGTGTTGTTTAAGGTCTAAGTACACTGCTAGTTAAGGACAGAACAGAAATCCTAATTGTGAATTTTCTTACTGGCTCTATGGTTAAAATAGACCACCTGGAAAATTAGTTTTTGAAGTGGACTTACAGCAATGTAAAAACCATGGAATTTAGGAAATATAGGTACTTCTAGGCTGAGATTTTATATGCCTTAAAACATGAGGAAGGCTAAGGCTAGTGTCAAGTTATAAACCTCAGAAAATAGATGTTGATAATGGAGATGCTGTTGCTAACAGACATTTAACTATAACAGCACCGGCAGGTGCTTCAGTGATAATGAAAATAATGGTCCTTTACAGATAAAGCATAGCTAATATCTTTTCTTGATAGCCTCCCAGCATGCTAGAAGGGCTGAGAAGCACACAAGTGCAATTCGTGGCATCTGTACTTTCCAGGAGTTTTATTAAGAGCACTTTGCTGACACACTAACCACTCTCATTACAATTTGATTTCAATGTGGATCTTGCAAAGAATCTGAATAAACAGAATTTGAAGCAACAGGAAAAAAAATGAAATAATTGGTCTTCCCTAAACCTTATACTTATTTGGTTCCCTTTCACTGTAATTATCTTTCTTCCTGTGTCACTATTTTCTTATGCTGGCACTGATCACAGTGTGTAACTACCCAAACAATAGCGACTCTGTCATTGGACAACTGATTCCTTCTCGTTGTCCTCTATGGAAGACTGAACAAGACGACCCCAAAATATTATTAGACTTTCCCTACCTCTGCTTCACAGAGAAACACAGAACCAAGAAGATGGTCCCCCCAAAGCCTCCAGCCCCTTGCAATCACAAGAGATTGAGCATAGGGAATATGACTCTAGAGGATAATCTCAACATGGTGCTCAAGACAAAGATACGAACAAACAAAACAAATGAGGAAATAAATGAAAATGATTTTTCTTCCTTCAGTCACATACAAAGTCCCTGCCACTATATCCTTCAGTCAAGTTGCTTCTTGACCTTAAATTTGGTGACCAATTTAACTCCATGCACATGAGAAGGCCTAGTGAATAATTCACACTGAATAATCTGTCCAGTGAGTTTAGCCACTTTTTCTGTTGGTGAGACATCTACAAACATACACTCTTCCTCCAGTGTGCTCCTTATTTGAGAATATTCAGCAAAAGCTTTTTGCACCTTAAAAAAAGAAAATGTGAATTAATTATGGACAATTCCCTTTTGATAGTTACTGTTCAGGTTGTATTAGCAACCTGTATGTAGGCATACAGGGTACATGGTATTGCTTCTGGCTTCTAACTGGATGAGTGTGTAAAGAACTTTTGGAATGAAAACTGACCTGTGAAAATTGAAAGTTTGCCTTCCATGCACATGGGGGGAGGGATAGCTCAGTGGTTTGAGCATTGGCCTGCTAAACCCAGAGTTGTGAGTTCAATCCTTGAGGAGGCTGGTTAGGGAACTGGGGTAAAATTCTATCTGGGGATTGGTCCTGCTTTGAGAAGGGGGTTGGACTAGATGACCTCCTGCAGTCCTTTCCAATTCTATAAAGTGCCTGAACTTCTTTCTCCAAACATTTGTGCCATTAAAACACATTCACATGTAGGTTTGTGGAGGGCAAACCAAAGAGTGGTGTCAGCTTGGCCTAAGCAAACATTCACAGAATTTGTTTATAGCATTCAACCAGTTCTCCCTGGCCCTGATCTAAAGCTCATTGCCTTCAATGGGATTTGGATCAGGCATCATGTGAGCAAATAGCTATATATTTGTATGTATCTATTTTAGTTTTACTCTATAGCATTCATCACATATCACCATTGGTTTTACTCTACAGTAACCATTGCTCATCACCATAGTATGTAAGTATGTAATCTATGCTGTTGGTAGCCAAGTAATTGTGTATGTGTTTTCCTAATAAGGAGGATTGTACTGGTGTCTCCAGGACCAGAGAATTCTGAGTGCTAATTAGCCTTTGAGAAAATAAAATCTCTGCTGGGTATTTAACCTACATTTGTTTGGTTTTAATTTACAGAGTGTCCAGGTCTGAGTCTGTTGTTAGAGATGAAACCCTTGCAATTCGATAGGATTTGTCTGAACTACCAAAAGGGTTATGGAAATAATTTTCGTAATGTCATTTCTCTGAGACTGCACAGTCTTGGAGCATGAAGGGGATTACTGGACAAGTTAATTTGCTTAGAGCTAACAGATTTTCCTTCTCCCCAGCTGATAGCTCATTTTAATTGTAAAAGATCTTAGTCTAAGTTCTAATCAAGCATATGACTGACAAAGTTATCACTTTGAGACCAGTGTTAGCCACTCGCTGCCTCCAGGCGATTAACTAGGGCACCAGTTACAGCAAAAGGCAGCATGCAGAAAACAAAGGCAACTGGAAGCATGCAAAATATAAATACATGCTTATTTTCTATATGTGTGAAGTACATTGTCAGGCTGTCATATTGGATATTTTCCAAGATGCTGCTGAAGGATGAGATCCTGGAAATTACCTACAGTCCTCCTTAACCAGTGGTTCTCAATCGGGGTACACATACTCCTAGGGGTATGCAAAGGTCTTTCAGGGGTACATGAACTCATCTAGATATTTGCCTAGTTTTACAACAGGCTACACAAAAAGCACTAGCAAATAAGTACAAACTAAAATTTCATACAGTCAATGACTTGTTTATACTGCTCTATATACTATACACTGAAATGTAAGTATAATATTTATATTCCAATTGATTTATTTTATAATTAGATGGTAAAAATGCAAAAGTAAGCAATTTTTCAGTAATAGTGAGCTGTGACACTTAGGTATTTTTATGTCTGATTTTGCAAGTCATTTTTGAAGTGAGGTGAAACTTGGGGGTATACAAGACGAATCAGTACAGTTGTCTGAACAGGTTGAGAGCCACTGTCCTGAACTAACAAGGGGCTTTAGTCTGCTATCAAAATAATCTGGTTCTCTCAATGGCAAAGGGAAAGTCCAAAGAAGAAAAAGTAGAAAAGAAAATCAAACACCTGATTGTTTGTTTAATAGCCAACTACACTGCAGCTATACTTCATTATTAACTCAGAGCATTCTTAACTATCCTGTACACAGCACTGCAGATCTGATTTAGCTTAAATCCAATACTCTATGTTGCATCTGGTAAATGGCTTCTGTCATACCTAACAGAAAGGTCACGGCATCATGTGTGTTCTTATGTAGCTGTGTAGTCTGATTGGTGAGAAGCAAGACTGGAAACAGATATCAGACAGAATGTGCAGGCTCCTACTGAAGACTTGGCCTTCTTTCAATCAGTGTTTTGCATCTGTCTTCCTCAAAGTGTTTACAACCTTTACTGATAGTTGCTCTCCATTCAAAGCTATCCTTGGCTATGTTTTAATGTTTATGCTGTATGAGGTGAAGTTCTGCTTAGTCGACCACCCCTGCTGCATTTTACGAGTTTTTGATCTCTATAGAAATTTTTTTGGGGGAGTCTATCACCACCCGTTCTGATTACATGCCCATCTAACCTGCGCTTTGATTATCATTGCCTCGAAGCTGGTTGTTTTTGCTTTTTAAAGGAAGTTAATGTTTAAAAATTTGTCCTTGCAGGGTACTTTCAGAATAGAAGAGAGACAGCGCATGTGAAATTTTTCAAGTTGCTTCATGTGTCTAGTAAACTGCCCATGTTTCACAAGCATATAAAAGGGATGCTGTCACTGCTGGATTGTATATCATCAGTTGATTGTTGATGGTTAGATGGTGTGCTGTTTGATTGTCCTATGGTGGCGTCTTCCAAAGATCTGGCTTCCTTTTCGTATTTTGTTTCATATTTCTTTATCCAGGGAATCATCACTTGAGATAGTACTGCCAAGATATGAAAAGTAATTGATACTTTTTAGGTCTATAGCCTCATTGGTGATGTTTAGCTCAGTGCTAATGGTTGGTGGAACTGGTTGGAAGAGGTCTTCAGTGTTTTCCAGGTTGACGATAAGTCCAAACAGTTTGGCATCTCATAGGCACAAAGGGATTGGGTTAGAAACACAGGGCCAAATCTTGGAGATATACAAATTTACATCAACCGAGGACTTGGTGTGACAGATGTCTAGTGGAGCCCCTGAAGAAGCTGGTAAGAGGTGCAGAAGGTGGTGGCTCATCTGCATAACATCAGGGAGCACTAGGACTTCATCAACAGGACACACATGGAAGCATCTGGGAAGGAGGATACTAGTTGACTACAAATGACTACAGGAAAGAGAATTGGCTGCTCTGTGAGGGGGAGATTGGCTGCTGGTCACCTCAGAACCGGAAGTATGCGATTAGGCAGCAGCAGAGACCAACCTCCTCCCACTCCCTGCACTAAAAAAAAAAAAAAAGTAAATATAGCACAGCACAGTACTGTGTTGAATGTAAACTACTAAAAAATTAAGTATCAGAGGGGTAGCCATGCTAGTCTGGATCTGTAAAAAGCAATAGAATCCTGTGGCACCTTATAGACTAACAAACGTATTGGACCATAAGCTTTCGTGGGTAAATACCCACTTTGTCAGACGCATATAAAAAATAAAGGGAACGTTTAAAAAACATTTGACAAGGTAAGGAAACTGCTTCTGTGCTTGTTTCATTTAAATTAAGAAGGTTGAAAGGCCTTTTTCTTCTAAATAGTAAAATTTCAAAGCTATATTAAGTCAATGTTCAGTTGTAAACTTTTGAAATAACCATAACATTTTGTTCAGAGTTACAAACAACCTCCACTCCTGCAGTGTTAGTAACTCTGAGGTTCTATTTTATGGCAAAACACAACATTTCTAGTAAGTTCTTGAAATGTATTGGGGACAAATTTTTATTTCAGAAAATGGAGGAAGTAAACGGGTGGGGGGTGGGGGAAAGCATTTTATACTTGATCCTGACCAACAGGGAGAAATTGGGAGCAAATCAGAAAGTGGAACGCAATTTGAGTGAAAATGATTATGAAATGATAAATTTCATGATTACAAGGAAAGGAAGAAGCAAGAGCAGCAGAATAAGGAGAAAGGACTTCAAAAAGCAGACTTTAACAAATTCAGAGAACTGGTATGTAAGGTCCCATGAGAAGAAATTGTATGGGAAAAAGGAGTTCAGGAGACCTGGCAGTTTCTTAAGGATACGATATTGAAGACATAATTGCAAACTATCCCAATGTGAAGGGAAGATTGACTTCTTCCTATTCTTCTTATATGGCTCCAGCTCTTTAATTACCTGAAAATCAAAAAAGGAATCCTACAAAAACTGGAAACATAGACTAATTTTGCTAAGGCTGAGATTTTGTCATGGATAGTTTTAGTAAAAGTCATGGACAGATCATGGGAAATAAACAAAAATTCATGGAAGCCTGCGACCTGTCTGTGACTTTTACTAAAAATAATGGGAGGTTGGGGGCTTATGGGGGATGAGTGAAGCCCAAGCTTGGAGGAAGAGAGCCCATACCCCATTGCATGAGGCAGGGGGGTCCAGCACCTGCCACCACCCGGGGGCTCCAGGGCGCTGCCCACCACCTGAGGTGGCTGGGAGCTCTGGGGTAGATGGGAGCTCCAGGGGACCCCCCTGACTGACAGCTCTGGCTTCATTGCCCAGGGCTGAAGTGGAAAATCTCAAGGAGGTCTCTGAAAGTCACGGAATCCATGACTTCCATGACCTCCATGACATAATCTTATCCATATTAATTGCTAAGGATGAGTACAAAAGAATAGTATAAGCATGTAGGAACAAAATCAAAAAGACTAAGACACAAAATGAGTGAGAACTAGCAGGGGACACAAAAAGCAATAAGAAGAAGTTCTTTAAATCCATTAGGAGCAAGAGAAAGGCAAAGGAAAATGCAAGTTCTCTACTTAGCTGGGAAGGAGAGCCAATAGCTGATGACATCAAGAAATATGAGCTGTTTAATGTCTGTTTTGTTTCAGTCTTCAGTAAAAAGGTTAATGGTAACCAGATACTCAACACAATTAATATTAACAACAAGGGGAAAGGAATGCAAGCGAAAATAGGGAAAGAACAGGTTAAAGAATATTTACATAAATTAGATGTATTCAAGTCAGCAGAGCCTGCTGAAATTCAACCTAGGTACTTAAGGAACAAGCTACAGCAATGGTGGAATGTTAGCAATTATCTTTGAGAAATGCTGGAAGACGGTTGAGGTCCCAGAAGACTGGAGAAGGGCAAACGTACAGATTTTTTAAAAGGGGAACAAAGAGCACCTTGGGAATTATAGGTCAGTCAGTTTAAGTTTGATACTTGGAAAGATACTGGAACAAATTTATTAAACTATCATTTGTAAGCATCTAGAGGATAATAGGGTTATAAGGAATAGCCAGTATGGATTTGTCCACAACCAATCATGCCAAACTAACCTAATTTCCTTTTTTTGACAGGGTTACTGGCCTAGTGAAAAGGGGGGAAGCAGAAGCTATGTTGTGTCTTGATTTTAGTGAGGCTTTTGCACAGTCCCATATGATGGACAAAATGGAGAAAGTCCAGTGAAGAGCAACAAAAATGATAAAAAGTCTAGAAAACATGAACTATGAGAGAAGATTGAAAAAACTGGGTTTGTTTAGTCTAGAGAAGGCTGAGAGGGGACATGATAACAGTTTTCAAGTACATAAAAGGTTGTTACAATGAGGAGGGAGAAAAATTGTTCTTCTTAACCTCTGAGGATAGGACAATTTAATTTAAGCAATGGGCTTAAATTGCAGCAAGGGAGGTTTAGGTTTAGGAGGGAAAACCTCCTAACTGTCAGGGGTGTTTAAGCACTGGAATAAATTGCCTAGGGAGACTGTGGAATCTCCATCACTGGAGATTTTAAAGACCAGGTTAGACAAACACCTGTCAGAAATGGTCTAGATAATACTTAGTCCTGCACGATTGCAGGGGACTGGACTAGATGACTCTCGAGGTCCCTTCCAGTTCTATGATTCTATATTCTCATAAGGAACAACCAAACCAAAATGTGATCTAGATTAAATCATTATAAGCTGGGTGCTGGTAAAAGACCATATTCAAAGAGTAATTATCTGTGGTTCACTGTGAAACGGGGGAACATAACTAGTTGGTTCCACAGGGTCAGTCCGGGATCCGGATTAGTCAATAATTCATAATGACTTGGATATTGAATGAAGGGCATGTTTATAAATTTGCAGATGACACTGGGAGGGTTGCAAGAAGTTTAGAGGACAGGATTAGAATTCAAAATGACTTGACAAACTAGACTGTGGTCTGAATTCAACAAGAATGAAGCCAATAAAGACAAGTGCAATGTACTTCATTTTGGAAGAGAAAAATCAATGCACAACTGGATGGTGGTAGTACTGCTGAAAAAAGATCTGGGGGTTATATATATATCACAAATTGAATATGAGTCAACAATGTGATGCAGCTTAAAAAAGACTATTATCATTCTAGAGATGTTAACAGAACTGTTGTATGTAAGACATGGGAATAAATGTCCATTTACTTGGCACTGACAAGGCCTAGCTGGAGTCCCTGTCGAATCTGGGTGTGTCATAAACAGATTGTTAAGGTTAATGTCTCTTTACCTGTAAAGGGTTAAGAAGCTCAGTAAACCTGGCTGACACCTGACCAGAGGACCAACAGGGAGACAAGATACTTTCAAATCTTGGTGGAGGGAAGTCTTGTTTGTGCTTTGTGTTTTGTTCGTTGTTTGCTCTCGGACTGAGAGAGACAAGACGTACACCCAGACTTCCCAGTCTTTCTGAATCAGTCTTTCATGTTTCAAATAGTAAGTAATAGCCAGGAAAGGCAGATATCTATTTTGTTTTCTTAACTTGTAAATGTGTCTTTTTGCTGGAAGGATTTTACCTCTGTTTGCTGTAACTTGAATCTCAGGCTGCGGGGGGAGGGGGAGGAGCCCCTCTAGTCTATATGAATCTGAGTACCCTGTAAAGCATTTTCCATCCTGATTTACAGAGATAATTTACCTTTTCTTTCTTTAATTAAAAGCTTTCTTTTAAGAACCTGATTGATTTTCCTTGTTTAGAATCCAAGGGATTGAGTCAAACTCACCAGAATTGGGGGGGGAAAGAAAGGGATGGTTAATTCCTCTTTGTTTTAAGATCCAAGAGTTGGGATCAGTGTAAGCCTTTCAAGGCAACCCAGGAGGGGAAAGTCTGGGGAAAAGGTGGAGGATGGTTAAATTCTCCTTGTTTACGACCCAAGGGGTTTGGGTCTTGGGTCCCAGGGAAGGTTTTGGGGGAACAGAAGTAGCCAGACACAGACTTCTGGCTGGTGGCAGCGTACCAGATTTAAGCTAGTAATTAAGCTTAAAAGTGATCATGCAGGTCCCCACTTCTTGAACCCTAAAGTTCAAAGTGGTGAAAAAACCTTGACAGGGTGCTACACTTTAGGAAAGATGTGGTATAGATTTACTTAGTCCTCCCTCAGTGCAGGGGCCTGGACTTGAGGACTTCTCAAAGTTTCTTCCAGCCTACATTTCTATGATTCGAGTATTTGGCCCCAAAATTGTCTATCTCTGAATTTCTTTGCATTTATGCCTCAATCTTAGCATTATTTCATTGTATTTGTGTGGTTTCTTACAGTGTATCTAGCTGTAAGACATCTTGAAGGATATGCAGTACCCTGTCAATAATGGAATTAGGAAAACAATTGTTTTAGTTTTGTTGTAAACCAGATAAAAACCTTTCAGAGTCAGTTGTTGAAAAGACCTTCTTCCCTCTCTTCTGATTCTGAACAGGAGTACTTGATCCTCCTTGCGCATTGATTCTCAAAAGTGAGTAGAAGCTGTTTGTTGATGGCCAAGGTGGTTTTGAACCCAGGTATTGGAGTATATTTGGGTTTTTTAATTTCCCTGGCTCGCACTGAGGTCAGATAGGAAGGGAAAAAGGCACACCAGGAGCTAAAAGTTTCCTTCACTCCTTTTAATTGCTTCTTTTGACTCACCTCATCAAAGGCCCTTCGGAGTAATGCTGTGTGAACCTCACAGGCCTTTGTTTCAGCCTCAAGTTCCCATTTGAAGTGTAACGCTCCTCAAGTCTGAGCTTGAGCTTCTCAAGGAATGGGGAGAGCTACACAGGATGCTTTCAGATTATTACACAACAATCTGAAACCACTAACAGCTTTGGAGTGGAAAACTCAAGTCAGCCTCAAAGGATTAGAAGTTTGGTTGGTGTCCAGTTCCTTCTGCACAGCTCTGCTTTTTCAGTCTTTCCTACTCTTTTCCTCTAAACTCACCTACTTTGTTCAGTGATTTCTTGTTTTCTCCACAGTTTTCCTATTGTAAATAACAGTGTTTTACCATCAGGTGCATCATCCCTCTGTGACTATCCACTGGAACAAGAATTTTGCATGCAGAAGTGAAACAAGTGATAAAAAGGGTAGTTTATCAATGACTTCAGTGAGCCAGAGTGATGTGTCATTCTGGCAGAGAGCCTGTTAAAGAGGAAGCACTGTTCTGTAATACGTTCAGCTGTGGATTTCTGAGAACTCTTTTATACCCAGTCATTATCCATTTCACACTCTGGAATGGATGGTTATGTTTTCCTATGTGACACAGATCTTAGTAGTTTTCTAAAGTACTAGATCATTTAGCTCTCAGCTAATACAAAACCAAGCTAGTAATTAACATTAAATACTGAGAAATTAATCTGATGTGATGAACATTTAGCACATAATGAGAACACTGTGATTTCTCATTTGGGAACTGTAGTGCTCTTGCAACATAGCTAGATGAGCAAGCCAAGCTAAAATCAACAATAGGATCTGGTTATCTTTGTGGATCTAATTGTTGCTACACTTTACAGATTTACAACATGCCTAATCTTCACTTCAGTAAATAAAACTTTGGTCATTTTGTAATAGCAGTTTATATTTATATACTAACACCTTTCATCCCCAAAGGATCCCCAAACGCTGCACACATTATAAATGTAAAATGCAGCACAGCTGAAAATGCAGCTACTTCTGTGGTATAGATTGTCAGACCACTACTGCACATTATCCTGTACAACAGTGTGGAGCAGGGAGAACTTAGACAAAGGATGTCAGAGTGTATCCTTAGTCTTACAGAGTATAAAGTCCACATTGGGCAGAAAGAGGTGGGTTTTTTTTAACCTCATAGATTCACAAGGGGGACTTGAGTGCCATTGGCATTCACAAAACCACCAGTCAGCTTCTGCCTAATCCTGTAGGCACCTAAAGTTCTTAAGTGCCCAAGTTTCTACTGGTAAAGTCCCCTATGTTTCTGCTGATGGGCTTGTGCACAGTCACTTAAGATCTGACACTTGCAAGCCACTTGGCGCCTAACTCCTGGCAGGATTCAAAAACTAGGTGTTCCCAAATATCTTGCATATGGGGCTCTGATAGGCATACTTAGCACAACCCTCACAAAACATAGCCAGGAGGAGATACATTCCCCTTTCTCTCTCCTCGTCTACCCAAGAGTCCAGTGGTTAACACACTCAGGATATAGGAGAGCAAGGTTCAAATTCCCACTCTGTCTGCATCAGAGTAAGGTGTTGAATATGGTTCTTCCACCCTCTGGTAAGTGCACTAACCCTCAGGGTATTCTGGGGTGGGCTTCTCTCAATTTTGTCTGTTGAAGTTGTTCATTTTTGGAATACCTGAATAGTCACTGGGGCAGAGAAAGTGAGACTGAGTCTGTAGTCCAGGATTAACGCACTCGCCCCAGATGTGAGACCTAAGTTCAAGTCCTTGCTCTGAATCAGCAGATTGGCAATTTGGACCTGGGTCTCTTCCATCCAGGGTGAGTGCTGGTGTATAGGGGGGCACCATGTCCTCTGTTCTTCAGGAAATAGGACTGAGCTGCTAACTCCAGGAGAGGGTTTATGGCTGTGAATCCTGAGTACAGATAGGTGCCTTCCTCCAGCATCTTAGCTCTGTAGCCATGTTGGAGGAACTAAGAAGGGGATAGGAAAAATTTGAAAGTTATGTATTTGCACTTATCTCTTCTGACAGGTAAGTGTTATCTACATGTCACAGTTTGGAAAATGGAGGTACCGAGCAGTTCAGTAATTTACCACAAAACGGCACATTTTTAATTGATATGAATTATGCTACCTGCATGATAGAAATACGTATAGCACATGTTGGGACTTACTTTTTAATCTATATTATACACTGCATATATCATATATAAAAGATGTTCCATTTCTGAGAAACTACTGTCAGTTCTGTTGACAGTACTCCCAGCATAGATGAAGGTGATGACACAGTTATGATTTGGTGGATCCGCTCAAGCATCTCTTTTACAACACCTTGTTTTTCTAGTCTCACCAGTGCACATGAATGCAGCTAGTAAATTCCATTGTAGAGATCAATCACTGATGGGACTGAAGCCCAGGTCTCTGGTTTCTCCATCACATGCTGTAGCTATCTAGCAAGTCTGTTACCTTAAGGCAATAATGGCTATGTCATACTATACAAAACAAACTCAGTAGCTAGATATGTAAATAGATTCTGATTTCCTCAGAACAGCAGCTGCGTCTTCATGTGTGTTTGAACAGTGTCCTGCAAAATAGGCTTTGCTCTTGACTGGAGCATGTCACTGCAAAATAAATAAATCATAGCAGTGCAGGACTAGAAGGGATCCCAGGGAGTCTTAGAAGAGAACAACATAGAATTCTCTCAGGTGTGACTCTTCCCAGACCAGCTCCTCTGCTCTTTTTCTGCAAGAATAAGTAAGATTTTTCATTCAATTTTCCTTGTATATATCTGCCCTATGCAGTACGTTTCTATTTTTTTTAAGCATTAAAGGTGCTACATTATAGCATTAAAGGTGTTAAGATGAAAAAATTGCGCTTTTGGGAGATCAAATCAATACTTGCATCTTAGACCACTCAGTGCAAAAGCCCTGATTGTTAACATTTGTCTAGTTAGAGTCCTTAAGGAGAAGGAATGGATCATCTCTTTGTTCTGTGAGCTATACGGTGCAAAGAACATTATCAGCACTCAAATAAGTAGTAATAGTGTCACCGTATTTCTCTATACTTGGAGAAAGAAGCAAATGCAGTGTGTAGATGGTGACAAGAGAGAATTTTTTAAAATGGTGACCATTTTGTGTGTACGTATGTGTATGGTGATATACCTAGTGAGGAAGAATGGCCCAGTGGCTAGGTAATAGACTGGGACATAGGACACCTGAATTCTAACTCCCTGCTCTGCCACTGACTTTCTGAGTGACCTTGAGCAAGTCATTTAGTGTATGTTCACATTGCAATCAAAGGTGGACTGCAGCTTGTATAGGTATACTCATGGCAGCTTTAATCTAGCTAGAGTGGCTAAACATAGCAGTGAAGACATGGTGACATAGACCCTGGCCTGGGCTGTCCAAGCCCGCCTGGAACCCTGGGTATGTACTTGTGTCACTAATCTATTCTGGGGTCTGTATTGCTGCATCTTTATTGTTATATTTAGCTGTACTCACTAACTGAAGCCTACACAAGCTTCAGCCACACCTCTGATTGCAGCATTGTCTCTCTGTGCCTCAGTTTTCCATCTTTAAAATGGTATGCTAGCACCTCCCTACTTTGCAGGGGTGTGGAATGCATTAATAATTATGAGGTGCTTATACACTATGGTAATGGACGCCTTAAGTAACTAAGATACATAGATGTCCATTTGATACACTGCCTCACCTACACTCTTGTCTTATCCATCTCCAGTTGAACTACAGCTATACATTTTTCCTAATATAACAAAATATTCTGTCAGACAGTTTCATCCTCCCCCGCCTGTGAAAATTTCACCCCAAAATTACACTGGTCCTGGACTCAGCCAATATTCTGTCCTGAATCTGGGGGAGTTTTAACATTCAATATTTAGTGATCAGAGCTAGAAATGAGTGCAAGTAAAATAGATGATTGTGATTTAAGACAGTTTGGCTTTACAGGTATCTAGATATGAGAAATGGTACCAATAACATTTCAAAAACATTTCCAAACCAGTTTTTTTTTGTAAAACGTGGCACAGAAGCATACTCACTGGTGTGGTATGAATATTTTATTGCCACTCACAGGGGTTGATCGGCATGAAAAAGAACAACCAAGATACAAAATCTCCTGACCCAACCTTTTTCGTGATTGTTGGTAATGAACTGGAACAGGAGAAATTATTTGCTGAGGCATGCATACTAACTACCAACGCTTGTCAAACAGTAGTGTTTGATAATCCGTGCCCATAAACTAGAGCCACTGAGGAAGATATCAAGATACTCTACTGGAATAAGAGCGATCTCCTTCCACATAGTATCATTGTATAACATATTGGTTGACAAAGTGGCACTTCGTTGGCAAGTATTACTGATGAGGATTAATGCAACTGAAAATATTATCCCCCATTAGACCTTCCCTGGGCTCCCATTTTGCACTGCATCAAATTCAAACTTCTTACCTGTTCTTTTTTCCTCTTTTCATGCCTGTGGTTCAGTCAATGACTCCATCCTTGAATGTTCATTTGATAGCTACTCCCATAAATGCCTCCATTCCCCACACTTTCTTCCATGCGACACCCTATGCATGGAATGCTAGTCCTAACTTCATAGGCTCTCAATAATGTCTCTTCCCTTTCCCACAGATCCTCAGACTTTCTGACCTGTATTGGCTTCAAGAAATTAGCCTAACAACGATGCCCATGTTGTGCAGCAGCAGGAGACAGCCATATTTAATTAGTATTTTCCTTAAAAACCACACATTTTAGATGATTTGGAACGAATCACGTTGTGTAATAACTACCCAACATAACCACAGTTTTCGTTTCATCATCCTCATCCTCCTTTTCCTCCTGTTGTTTGTTACACTCACTTGTTGGGTTTTATTTTAAATTAGATTTTAAACTCTATTGGGCAGAGACCACTTGTACCATATGTTTGTATAGCACCTAGCAAAATAGGACCCTGATCCTGTTAGAGGCCATCGACTGCTACTACAATAAAATAAATAATTGTAAAGTGCCTGAATGGATCGGGGTGGATCTATGTTTTTTGCCGCCCCAAGCATGGCAGTCACGCGGATTTGGCAGCGTTTCTGCAGGTGATCTGCTGGTCTCGCGCCTTTGGCGTGCCCGCTGCCGAATTGCTGCCAAAGCCGCGGGACCAGCGGACCTCCTGCAGGCATGGCGCCGAAGATTGCCTGCCTGCCACCCTCACAGCAACTGGCAGGCCGCCCCAGGCATGCACTTGCTGTACTGGTGCTTGGAGCCGCCCCTGGAGTGGATGTCTCCCCTGTGCATTGCACTGGAAGCAATAAGTTTTGAATGACTGCTTTGTATTTTTATTAAATTTATTTATTTTTAGGGAGGCAGGTATATACATTTAGTGAATCAAATTGCACACTCTTGACTCAGTCCTTACTTACTGACTTCAGCAGGAACTTTGAGTGAAAACTCAGGTTTTGACAGTTATCTTAACTGACACTTTAAACTGAAGCACATTTGCAAGACACTGTGGTTGTAAGCAAGTTTCTGGAAAATACAGCAATTTGGGATTCACAAAGAAATTGCAGAAGAATCACTGCCATGTGTGTGGAATTATACCATGGTGATGGGAACTATAAAAAGAATCTAGGCTAATAGAGAGCGAGCCCAGTATTTGCACGTCTGAATAACGTATATCCCTGAAAATTATTTCTTTGATCCACACTGCATTTAGTTCTTGTTACAGATGTCTCACTAGGAGTTTCAGATTTGATATTATTAGCATTTTGGCTAGTTGATCAAAAGTACATAATAAAGTTTTTAAAAATCATGTAATATTGCTTTACACTCTTCACCCATTGCCAGACACCCAGAGTCAGGAAAGCTGTTCAGGAGACAGGGCCTTCTTTCAGAAAGCCTCCTGCATCTGTAGCTTATGAAAATAAAGACATAATGAAGGTGCTGTTATGGTCTCCTCACATTACCATGGCACATATTGGATGGATGGAAAGGAGAAGTCTTTTCCCAAGTTAGCAGGAAAGGCTTTAAAGTGGATGCAAGAGAGTTTCTTTTCCAAATGGAACATAGTTGTCAACTGCATTGAAATCATGAAAGCGTGAGAAGGACAGCTCTCCGGACTGACTATGTGGCTGACATCCTGAATCAGAACATCCTTGGTATGGCTTTGGATTCCAGCTCACACAAATTACAGGGACTGAAGATGCAAGGTTAGGGAAAAACCAGAGGTGAAACAATAACAGGAATGACTCAATGCCCATGGACAGCCCATTTCATAGTATGACTTTAGGAACTGCTCCTGCTCTCACTTTGGCATGCTGTGCCTGTTGCTTATTATGCTAATTACTGCTCCCTTGTGCTCCTCGCCTGTCAGTTGTATCTGGAAAGATACCAGTTAAAATATTGAATGCATTTCCAGACAGTTGTATCTAACTGCCTGCCAGATACACAAATGCACGTTGCGACTACCACAGCTACCTGCCTCTGAAAAGTCTGTTCGTTTGTCAAGAAACAAAACTAAGAAAATGCTTTTCAATGAACAGAGCAGGTTTAGGCTCACATCCTGCACTGACTCATTTCTTTAACTGATAAAAACTTCCTGACCTCTCCCACAATCTGCTAGCTCACTGTGCCCTGGTTAAAAGGCTACATTGCTTAAAGGAATAGTAACATAACACAGCTAAAACTAATCTTCAGTAGCTGAGTCTGCTTGTGGCATGTTGGCAATGGACTGGGCTGTATTATAAGAGGCCCCCAAGTTTAAAACTAGCCCTAAAAATACCAGGTTAAATACAAATGCGAAGGCGGGGGGGAAAGAAACACACTAAGGTAAGGAAGTAGAGGAAACAAAGGAAAAATACATATTCTATCAGATCTTGAGCTCAACAGTATTCTTATATGATTTACATTAGAGTCCATTAGATCAGCCCCTACATCACGTGAGTGGGAATAGTTCTCAGTGTGCCACACTTACAGGACCAGCTGGACTAGTTAACCTTGTGATGATTGATCCACTGAATATTTGTAACATTTCAAGTTTAGCCTTGCAGTTGGGCAGGCTAGTGATTACATAATGAACAGTAACGCATAACACTCGGGGACTAGGAATGGTAGGTCAAGACCTCCCAAATCATTTCTTTTTTCATTGCATTTATTCCTGCGGTTAGGCCTTGATATATTACTTCGATTTTGCATTTATACTTAACACTATCATTGGAGGGGCGAGGGAAGGTGTTCCAGGCCCCTGTATAAGAATTCAGTTCTTCTGCAGAGTCACCTCAATGTTAGGTGTTAGAACCTTACATAGTTACTTCTGCTGACTCAGGCTGACAAGTGGGTCCTATTAGCTTCAACTGTCCGTACATCCCTGGTTAAAGTGCCCCTATGAGGCAGAAGGTCCTGCAAGGAAAACTCTGGGAATAACCAAATCTGGGGGGAAGCTTAGGTTGGGGGTTTATATGTCTTTGTTGATTATTTCTGGTAGTGCCCACGATGTCAGAGGCACTTGTTGCATGGTCCCTAATCTGAAGACCTTGTGGTTGTTATTTAAGCAAAGCGAGAACTCCACCTGTTTGTTAGCACATTCTAAATGACACACTGTACTAATAAGGTGCTACTGCTACTAAGAGATACACTCAAACAAGTGTGTAAACATTAGGAGAGAAAGTACAGAAGAGATAACCAGGTTGTAAGGGTTTGCCTGGAATGAAAGGAATTAGGCCCACTCTGGCAGTGTGAAAATCCCTCCCCTACTCCTCACTACGTTAATGTTAAAGACTGGTGCCCTGAAATTATTCTAGAAGAAACCCTAGAAAAATAGTGGATAATTAAAATGAATGTTCCCTCCCCCCCCCACCAGATCTTGCCCTAAACAAAAAAAAAAAAGGCAGTATTAGACTGCCTGACCCACAGTTAAAAGTAGTGCAAAGGCTTTCTATGTGCCACACTATGAAAACCTGCTGAAAGATCTACTATATGAAACACCAATCCAACTTTTTAATGGCAGCCAGCTTAGATCATTGTGGTCTGAACCTGAATCCTTTCCATGGCATCAGACATTGCACGGGGATGAACAAGGCTCTGCCATCTCTGTTTAACATGCTGCTTTGCTGTGTTTCTGTAGCTTTTTACGAGGGTAGGTTGTTCGGCTGGCACTCAGCCCCCAACCTGACCAGTGGAGTGCTATTCATTTGGTTTTACCCTCTTATGTGTCTGGCTTGGGTGACCCTATCAGGAGTTAAAACTCCTGCCGGCACAACTCCAAGGGTCACTGGAACACACAAGCCTTTCTGCCCCATCAAGGTGCAGTCCTCATGGAAGGATCAGTGTGGTGCAACCACAGAAATACAGTGGGGGAAGAGAGGGCTGGGAAGAGTGAGAGTGAGAATGCATTAGTCCTACAATTGCATTGAGGGGAACACTCACAGAGTAAATAAAGAATTGGGAGAGGAGACCCTTTGCTCTCAATAGCCACCAGCAGTTGCATTTATGCACTAAAATGCAATGAAAGAGCAGTCTTGGGTACTGTAAGACAATAATAAAACAGATTCAAACTTATCCAGAGTCGCTCAGATTGGTTCTAGGTCTTTCTGAGAAATAGCTGATCTAATAATATGTGAAACTCTGAGTCATCCAAGCAGATTGTACATGGGAAAGAAAATAATCTGATGTAACAGAAACATTTACAAGCCTAGTAACCCTCCTCCCTCAAAGCTTTAAAAAGCCACATAAGGCCAAGGATCAAAGCAATGAAGAGGCAACGTGCTGTACATTGAAACAATAACAGACATGACTTCCTCAGACATCAGTAGTGCACGTTTACAGAGGTTTTTCACAGTCACTGAAGGAGAAGGTAATATAATCACATGCATCAGAGATTGGAAGCTGCGTTCTAATACCACCAAATCTTACCACGAAAATATTGTAAAGCATGATTACAAGGTTCACTAGAAATACCAGGCGTTGAATGCTCAGAGAGGGCAGGATTAAGAAAGCTGCAAACAGTCCAGAAATGCATGGATAGTTAATGCTTATCAGAAGCAATCAAATTAGAGTAATGTTCAGTTCTGGCCTTTAATATATCTCTGTTTATTTTACAAGTACAGATATGTTCCCTCTATATCTAATAGATTTCTTCCGCTCCTTGGTTATTTTCCCCAACAACACCAGCACCTTCAATTCGCTGATCTTCTTAGTAAAATTATGCACAAGGTAGTGGATTTCTTGTATCAGAGAAAGTTGATTTTTTTTATGAGATCACAAGTTTGATTGATAAAGGTCACTGTGCTGACATTATATATAGAGAGATCAATAAGGCTTTGGAGTTAGTTCCGCAGCCCATTCTGAAAAAAATTAGCACTGTACAAAATCAGTGTAGTAATATTAAATGAATTAAAAACTTGTTAAGTGATAGATCTCCAATGGCAATTGTACATGGGCAATTGTCATACAATAGGGGTGTTTCTAGCATGTCCGTCGAATCTGTTCTTGGCCCAACACTATTCAATATCTTCAGCAATGATCTTAAAGAAAATATAAAATCATTGTTGGTAAAATTTGCAGATGACACAAAAATTGTTGAAGTGACGAGGAATGATGGGGACAGATCAGTTACATATATTGATCTGGATCACTTAGTAAGATGGACTCATGTAGGTCACACTTATAATATGGGGGAACCATATCCTGGCAAGCAGTGACTCTGATAAGGACTTAGCAATTATGGTGGAGAATCAAATGAACATGAGATCCTAGTGTGATGCTGCAGCTGAAACAGAGTCTGTGATCAGGGGTGGCTCCAGGCATCAGCACGCCAAGTGTGTGCCTGGGGCGGCAAGCCACGGGGGGATGCTCTGCCGGTCACCGCGAGGGTGGCAGGCAGGCTGTCTTCAGCGGCATGCCAGTGGAGGGTCCGCTGGTCCTGCGGCTTTGGCAGACCTCCCGCAGGCTGCCGCTGAAGGCAGCCTGCCTGCTGTGCTTGGGGTGGCAAAATACCTAGAACCACCCCTGTCTGTGATCCTTGATTATATAAGCAGGGGAATATCAATTAGGAACAGGTAGGTAGTATTATTTCTGTGTACAGCATTAGAGAGATCATTGCTGAAATATTGTGTCCTTTCCTGGTATCCTGTCTTTAAAAAGGCTATTGAAAACTTGCAAAGGATTCAGAAAATGCTACCAGAATGATTTGGGGTCTGGAAAACCTGTCTTATAGTGAGAGACTAAAGAAACTCTATCTATTTAGTTTTTCCAAGTGGAAGTTAAGAGGTGACTTGATCTACAGGATCTACAAGTGCCTACACGATGAGTAAATTTCTGATAGTAGATAGCTCTTTGGTGTAGAAGAAAAAGATATAACAAGACCCAATGGTTGGATACTGAAGCTACACATTTTCAGACAAGAAATAGAAGTGCAACTTTTTAATGGCTGGAACAACTTATCTAGGGGTGGTGATTCTCCACGATTTGCAGTCTTTAAATCAAGACTGGGTATGTTTTTAAAAGATATTGTCTAGCTGAAACAGAAGATACAGGCTAGGTGCAGAAGCTAATGGCTGAGGTTCTCTGGCCTGTTTTATGCAGCTGGTCAGACTAGATTGTCATAATGTCCCTTCTGGCCTTAAAATCTATGAATCTGTATCTTGGGCATGAATTAGGAAAGGACACTAAACAAGCACAGAATTAAACATGTTCAGCCACTCACAGTTAGAGGAAGGATAAATATGTCCCTCAACTTACAAAGCTTGAGAGAGTAGAGATAGATCCAAGCACATAAAGGAGATAGGAAACTGGGAATCAGGACTGCTGAGTTCTATTTCCAGCTCCACCATTGCCTGCTTAGGCAAGTCATGGAGAATCCCCATCTACATGGTTAATTATCCTCAATGTTTTAAAAAATTGTGCCTTCTTTCTTGTCAGAAAATGTCTAGCTTCAGAGTCTAATCATTGGATCTTGTTATATCTTTTTCTTCTACATCAAAGAGCTATCCGATGTTTAGAGCTGCTCCCATTGATTCACTGGATTTGTAAATAGCCAGCACTTCTGAAAATTGGGCCCAAAATGGCTTAAATTGTGCAACCAAAAATTGTGGCCCCAATAATCATCTTAGTATCTCTGGCTCTGAATCACCTTTATCTGGCACCTTGTGTAGTAAATTATACTTGGTACAAGTGGGTATAATGCTACAACCCATGTGAAAGAGTGGAGAATCCTGATCTGGTAGTGCTGTAACATTCACTTTGCACAGGTATGGATGATCACACAAGATGCAAAGCAATGAAGAATCAGATCCCCTGCACTTCAGTTTAGCCTCCTGTAAGATGAGAATAATGATAATAAATAGTACAGTAATAATCATCTACTTTGCAGGAGCACTGTGAATATCAGTTGATTAATGTTGATCAGTCTCTTTGAGTTTGTCATGTGAAAAGTGCTCTAGAAGAGTAAAGTTCCATTGTAGGAACAGTGAAGGAGAATGATACGTAGTTGTAGGTAAGGTAGAAAGAGAAGTAATATTTTGTGCTTCTGTATTTAGTGAGATGTTTAAAGTGCACCTATGAGAACTCTAAGCAAATGTACAGTGAAATACATACAGATGTTACAACACAAAAACTGACCAAAGGAGAAAAGTTAGCTTCAGCTCTTCAGTTAATCAATCCATAAGACTATTAGTATTTAACACCCTCAGTTCTATCTCTATGTGCCTTCATGCCCATGGTGTCTACAATACAAAGATAAATTGACTTAATGTAAGTCAGCATCCAGCCTTTGCAGTAATTAAGTCGGTCACGTGTCCACACCCTGCTCATTATGTTGGTGGAGTGCGTCCTCATTAGCAGCTCTTACTTCAATGTTCAGAGCAGTGCACTGTGGGTAGCTATCCCACAGTGCAATTAGCCGTAGGTTTTTTTTGAAGGTCTTTCAAGCACTTCATGGGACCAAAATGGGGGAATGGGAGCATGGCTTTGGCCTTCTGTGATGCATTTTCCTCCAGCTCTCCCTCCCTCTGTCCCCTACTATCAATGGTAAACAACCCATGTTTTTTCCACGCCTTTTTTCCAAAGCCTGGCTTAGCCATGTAAACGCCATAGCCTGAGAAACATGGACCCCACTCAGCTGTGCACTCTTGTTGTGAGCATTACAAACACCTTGCACCTTACCCTGCAGTATTTCCAGAACTGAGACAGGAGCCGCCACACGGAACATTGCAATGTCATGCAAGCAGCTCTGTTGCAAGCCATAGAACAAAATGATTCCTGGATGCTGTTGGCAGTCGTGCAGCAGTTGAACATGGTGAAGTGCTGTTTCTGCTCCTGGGAAACAAGCACTGACTGGTGGGTTCACATCATTATGCGGCTATGGGATGATGAGCAGTGGCTGCAGAACTTTCAAACGCAGAAGGCCACTTTCCAGGAACTTTGTGCTGAGCTTTCCCCAGCCATGAAGCACAGCAACCCTAAAATGAGACCTGCTCTGACAGTGAAGAAGTGAGTGGCACTAGCTCTGTGGAAATTTGCAATGCCAGACTGCTATTGGTCAGTAGGGAATCAATTTAGAGTTATTAAATCCAGTGTGGGAGCTGTTCTGATCCAACTGTGCAGGGCCATTAATCAACTTCTGCGAAGAAGGGTAGTGACTCTGGGCAATGTGCAGGACATAGTGGATGGGTTTCCCTAACTGCGATGAGGCTATAGATAGCATGCATATCGCTATCTTGGCATCAGTCCACCTTGCCAACAAGTACATAAATTGCAAGGGATACTTTTCAATGGTGTTGCAAGAGCTGGTGGATGACAATGTGCATTTCACCAACATCAATATGGGATGGTTAGGAAAGGTGCATGATGCACACATCTTTAGGAACACAGGTTTGTTCAGAAAGCTGCAAGCAGGGACTTTCTTTCTAGACTGCAAAAGAACCATTGGTGATGTTGAAATGCCAGACATGATCCTGGGAGACCCAGCCTACACCCTGCTGCCATGGCTCATGAAACTGTACACTGACCACCTGGACAGCAATAGGCTGAGCAAGTGCAGAATGGTGATAGAATGTGCCTTTGGAAGTTTAACAGGTTGAAGGCGCAGTTTGCTCACTAGGTTAGATCTCAGCAAAAGCAATATCCCCACTGTTATTTCTGCCTGCTGTGTGCTTAAAATACCTGTGAAGCAAAGGGAGAGAAGTTTCTGCAGGGATAGGGCATGGAGGTTGGCAGCTAATTTTGAGCAGCCAGATACAAAACCAATGAGAAGAGCCCAGCAAAGAGCTATGCATCTCTGGGAGGCTTTGAAAACCTGTTTCAGTAATGAGCCATAGTAATGTGACCTGGCTATCTGTGTTGTGCCATCCCATACCATCCCCTCCATTGCATAAGTTTCCCTGTACCCCCTCCTCTGCAACCCTCATGACTGAAATAAATAAAGAGCCTTTCTTTCTCAAAGTGTTTATTTTTATTGTACAAACACAAAAAAATTGAAAGAATAGGATAATAAGTTAACTTTGGTCAAATGGTCTGATAAAATTGGGAGAGGAGAAAACAAGTCACTTTGTTTTTGAAAGCACCATAGTCTTGTCCACTAAAGGTCTTGGAATGGGTGCCTTTTCTTCTTGGTACCCCTCCTCGGTGTTGAGTGGAAGGAATACTGAACTTCCCCCACCCCCACCTCCTAGAATGCTTGGGGGGAAGGAGGAGTGGGAACAGGATGATGTTCGCAGGCTGTTCTTCAGGGACTGCAGAGGGAGTCTAGTCTCAAGCTTCTTTTCTTGAAGCTCAACAAGATGCCTCAACAAGTCTGATTGGTCCTTCATAATCCGCTGCATCCCCTCCTGTGTGGCATGCTCCACTCCTGGCATGCTTTCCTGGTCTCCGTATCCATACTGAGTTTCTCCGAGAGTGAAATTCTCCGGGCTCTGAGCTCCATCTCAGCTGTCCCAGAGGCATTCATTATCTTGCTGAACATGTCATACTTCGTCCTCTTTTTCCACCTTCTAATATGCGAAAGTCTCTCTCCTGGTGTGGATGATGCGCCAAAGGCCAAGCGTTCTGCTGTAAGGCATGCAAAGCACAAGCCAACCATAGTCAGCGCATACCCTGGTTCTAGTGCGAGGTTGCTATTTTAAACAAAACATTCCTCTTGTTACATGGAAGTGCAAGCCAGAACATAATCAGAATCCCTATCTATTCAACAAACCAGTTTGCTGTTCCAGTCACGGTGAACATGGCCCCGAGGCATTGATGACAGGCCTTGTGCTGCAACACATGGCAAACCCATGTCAGGAACACAGGTGGGCAGCTGGACAATGCCCCCTCCCTCTAGCAACATGGCTGTTGTTTTGAGACCAGGGACTAGTGTTAAGCCTCCCAAATTGCTGTCTATTTCCCAGGTGGCTCCAGTGGGAAGAGAGAGAACATAGGAAGCCTTCCACTTCCCTTAATGCTACTGGTAGTAGACGCCAATCCCTGCCAACCAAAGCAATGGCATATAAGGTAAAGTGTGGTTGAGGGACCTGGTATTCACCATGGAGGGTGGATCACATGCTCCATTGTTTGCAGTGAAAGCTCTTGTAATGAAAACTTCCCCCCATTTCCCCTAGGTGACCCTCTGTGATGTCGTCTCCTGAGGATAACAGAAGTGGCAAGGGAACAGATGCTGCAAGCGTCTGGGTACAGACCTGATCCTTATGCTGTTATGCTGTGTGCCACAATGATGCTAGCAGAGTTAATACTGGAGTGGCATGGTAAATTGTCCTACTGTGGCTAATGAAATAAGGCAGCCCTCCCCAGAAACCTTCTGCAAAGGATTGCAGAGTACCTCCATGAACATTTCCTAGAGATCTCCGTGGAGGATTCCTGGGCCATCCCTGCACACATAAACAGTCTTTTCTGGGGAGCACCCTCTGCGTAGCTGGAGCAGGCACTGGAAAGCAGATATCCACTGCACCTTTCTTTTTATTCAGATTAAACATAAAATATAAGAGCATGTAACTCCTGCAGTTTGATTGGAAATGTGCACACACCAAAGGTGCCTTCCCTGGCATCACACTTGGCCACCATGCTGTCCTGCAACCGGCTAGGCTCTGGGGTTAAAAACAGCTCCTGGCTCTCGGGGAGAATGGATCCACTGCTTGTCTGTCTCCCATTCTCCTCCTCCTCCAAAATGTCCTCCATCTTGTTGTCTGAGGTAGCCTGAGACTCAGACTCCTGGGAGGTGTCCACACTGTGTTTGGGGGTAATGGTAGGGTCACCACCAAGAATCACATGCCACTCATTGTAAAAGCAGCATGTCTGTGGGGCAGAACCAGAATGACTGTTCGTCTCCCTTGTCTTCTGGCACATGTGCTGAAGTTTTTATTTTCACATGGCACTGCTGCGTGTCCCTGCTGTACTCCTTCTCCCCCATTTCCCACATGATCTTTGCATAGATGTCTAAGTTCCTACAGCTGGATTGGAGCTGTGCCTGCACAGACTGTTCTCCCCAGAGACTAATAAGACCCACCACCTCCTGTGTACTCCAGGCGGGAGTGCGTTTGGCATGTTGAATCTCCATGATCAGCTGGACTGGTGAGCTCTCCATGCTGATCAAACAGGAAATGGGAATTCAAAACTTCCCAGGGCTTTAACGGGGCTAGCAGCTGTTTCCTGTGTACTTGGCTGCTTTGTGCAGTGGAGTTGAAAACGATCTCCAGAGCAGTCACAGCAGAACATTGTGGGATACCTCCTGGAGTCCATTTCAGTTGACTTACACAACACTGTGTCTACACTGCCTCTCTGTCAACCCATCAACATTGAATTAAGCCCTATGCCTCTCATGGAGGTGGAGTAGTTAAGCTGACGTTATAGGAGAGTTAGGTTGGTGGAAGGGACCTGGTAGTGTAGATGCATAAATTATTGGGTCAACTTAAAGTGGCTTCCGTCAACCTAAGTTTGTAATGTGGACCAAGCCTCAGGCTTTGTCAGATCAGGAGATCCAGAATCAAGGGCCTTTCACTCAGACTGTTCTGTCTGCAACCCTTCCTTGCTTAAACCAGTAAGGTACCAGTGTAATCGCAACTGATGCCACATGAGACAAGGACAGAAGTTCTCTCTCAGCTAGCTAGGCTTTCATCAGACGAACACAAAATACTTTACAAATATTACTTGTAGCGTAGATACTGCATAGTAAATCTCATTATCCCCCTTCTACAAATGGGGAAAGTGAGCACTGAGAGATTAACTTGCCCAAGATCACACCATAGTTTACTGTCCGAGCCAAGAGTAAAATTAACTTTTCCTGTCTACCAGCGTGTTGCTGTAACCACTGCAAGATATAAAAAAGTAACCAAAGAACGATACAGAGACATCTTGAGAACTACCCATAAACTGTATAATTAAGGAGATAACCAAACTGGAAATACAACCCTTTAAGATGATCTGGATATTATATTAGACCCCAATATTATAATGAACTCTGTATGGGCGTATCCCTGCACGCACGGAGAGTTCATTGCAGGACAGGAGTTGTAATGTGGGCGGTTGAAATTACAATACTCCTGTGTTTCCTGCATACGTGATGATCTTCCTTGGAAAAATTCCTGTCTAAGCCAAACTCTCCAAAATTATTAGTGTACAAAACTGTAAACAAATCAAGCTCAGTGAATTTTGAGAAGCAGCTTTGAACACCCCAATGTGGACGGTAAACCACAACAACAGTAACAGGAAAAGCAGCACCGCAAACGAAAACCTAGCACTCCATTTGAAACTACATTCATTTAATAAGGTAAAAGAAATAGCTCAACAATACAAAACTCCAGCACCACCACCCTGACCACATGAGATACATGAGAATAAACATTCTTGTGGGCACACCTCAAGCATGCTTAAAACAGCAGACTGCTCCAAACAGTTTCCACATAGCAAGGTGATCTCATTGTCTGATAAATAACTCTAACCAGGCAACTGTAATAAATCAATGATTTCACAGTTTTGCACGCTATATCTAAACTGGGGTTGGTAAGAGCATAATGGATTTTTACACTACACTGATATCTCATTCCTACGAGCAAATGAACTGCAAACAATTTTGAACAGATGCAACATTTGGAGTTGAATTATAGCTTGTAGACTGGGATGTAAGATTTCACATGGGAATTGGAGAGAAAGCCGAATCAGAGTTCAGCAAAGACTACACAGAAATCTTTCAGGAATATTAGCTTCCATTTAAAATAAGTTTGATCTGACTGCACTCACACACCTCTTTTGGATTCACTTTTTATGAACAGTCAAGGAATGGAGGTTTACGCGCGCTGATGCCTGTGGAAAGGGAATTTGAAGCTTGCATGCATGTTCACACTGGAAATGGTATATTTTATGCAGATGGGACATGGCTTGATACAGTGGATGACAGGTACCCCACAACGTCTTGCTGGGTCTCTGGCACAGAAACAACTAAATAACCCAGATTGGATGCCTTTCTAAAAAGAAGCTCTACCTCATTGGTGTTCAAACTTTTTGTATTTGTGACTCCTTTCACACAGCAAGTCTCTGAGTGTGACCCTCCTTATAAATTAAAGCCCCACACAGCTGACAGCTAGTGACCCCCATGCAAACACCTTGTGACCCCCTGAGGGTTACAACCCCCAGTCTGAGAACCCCTGCTCTAACTCAATCAGAAGATATGAGCTTGAGGCAAGGACCTCTGTGGTCTGTGTTATTTAGGAGGTCAGGCTGGATAATCATAACAGTCCTCTTCTAGCCTTACAAAAAATAAATCTATGAATCTGTCAATAAATGCCACGACCTTAACATTCCTGCTTTTTTCCCAAACTTCCAAGGGAAAAAAATCACTCTTGGATGAGATGGAGCATGTGAAATATTAAAAGGATTGATTTCTTTTGGAAAAGTTAGGTAGGGGCCTGAAAATTGGGTTTATACATTGAAAATTAGTTCCAGCTTTTATAGAACACTCTCAGCTTAAGGTTTTTTTCAGTTGACTAATTAGAACAACAATCTCATTTCTTTTAGAGTACAATGGAGCATATTCTCATTTAACAATAAAGAAATAAACGCAAATACAGGATTTTTCTGCTTTTCCATTGATAGCTGCAAGGATCTTTTCCACAAAGGAGAAACTGACTAAGGTCCTATCCTGAAATGAGCTCTGCCTCCTTATGGCTCAGAGCCTGCTTGGGTGGATCACATTGCATGATCAGACCCTAAGACTTGACAACTCAGATGATTTCTGTGTTGTATCTTGGGGCCCCAACCGAGATCAAGGCCCCATTGAGCTAAGTGCTGTACATACATACTGAAAGAGCTAGTCCCTGCCTCAAAGAGTGTCTAACAGAAAAAGACAAAGGGTGGGGAAAAAGATGGATTTATTAGGTGCTGAGAAATTAAGTGACTTGCCCAAAGGCATACCAGAAATCTGTGGCAATGCTGGGAAATTAGTACTGATCTCTTAAACCCCACCCAAGTACCTTAATCATAAGCCCGTCCTTCCTCTGAAAAGCTAACGTGAGGTCTGTGATGTAGTTGTATTTCAGCTTCTTCTTGTTTATAATTTTAAGGACTTGGGCTACCACAATAGGAATTAGAGCACCAGAACCTCACTGGGTAAGCATACAGCGGTATCCTCATTTTTTCAGGACAAAGGACAGGGACAAACAAGACGTGAACAATGGAGCCATGCCTCACTCAGATTCCTGACTCCTGCTGCATGCCTAAAACACTTTGATCACATGCTGTATATTTTCACAAGCTTTGTATACCTGGCACTTAAAGATCATCGACAAGGTATTTTTCATCTCAGCTTAAGCCATTCTTTTACTCACTTTTAGTGATAACAGACTTTTAGAAACTTGAAAATGACGTTTTGTTTCCTCATCATTTATTTTCCTCCTTTTACTCTGGATTGTTATTGTAGGGCTTTTTACAGTGCATGCTTGGTTGACAGCAATGAATTTAATATATTATCTTTATATATGGACATGATCAAATCACAGCGCTCTTTTTACTTTAAATAGATTATGTGCCTTTGTCACACACTGTGTTCTGCATTTGGACCTTGGTAGGTGGATAGGCTTCAGTCAAACTGTGGGAAACCCATTCTAAGCCTCTCTCTTAAGATTAATTGCCCACAAAGTCTGGGAGTTGTTCATGTCAGAGGTTAATGTGCAATGGTCTCTCTGCACAATAACAACTATCCCTGAAGAAGTGTGTCCCCAAGTGACTCATCAAGGAGAATAGTCTTATGGGAAGTGACACTATCCTGCACTTTGGACTTGATCTATCACATTATGCACATCACAAAAGATATCAGACCATCTGGCGAGCAGTGAAGAAACTAGGAGCTATTGCACTACATCTATATTGGGGGAATGGTAAATCACAAAGAGGACAGGTTACTAATACAGGGCGATCTGGTAAACTGGGTAAATGTATATATCTAGGAAGAAAAAGTGTAGGCCCTATTTACACAATGGGGGAACTCTATCCTGGGAAGCAGTGACTCTGCAAGCAATTTTGTGGGGTAGGGGAGGATAATCAGCTGAATATGAGCATCCAGAGTGACACTGTGTCCAATACGATCCTCAGATGCATAAATAGGGGAATCTCAAGTAGGAGTAGAGAGGTTATTTTACCTCAGTATTTGGCACTGGTGTAGCTGCTGCTGGAATACTGTGTCCAGTTCTCACATCCACGATTCAAGAAGGATGGTGATAAATGGGAAAGGATTCAGAGAAGAGCCATGAGAATGATTAGAAAATGTGTCTTATGGTGATAGACTCAAGACTATTTAGTTTAACAAAGAGAAGATTAAGGGGTGATTTGATCCCAGTCCCTAGATATCTACATGGGGAACAAATATTTAATGATGGGTTCTTCAACCTAGCAGAGAAAAAGTATGACACAAGCCAATGGCTGGAAGTTGAAACTTCACAAATTCAGACTGGAATTAAGGTGTAAATTTCTAGCAATGAGAGTAATGAACCATCGGAACCATTTACCAAGGGCTGTGGTGGATTCTCCATTGCTGCCAATTTTTCCATCAAGATTGGATGTTTCTCTAAAAGATCTGCTCTAGGACAGTATTTCCAAAACTGTGGGTTGTGACCATAAGACTCCTGCAGGTCCTGTCTCTGGGGGTTGCGTGGCGTTGGCTCTCTACTGCAGGTATTGCAATCTGGGCTCTGGCATATGGGGTCACAACTCCACTCACTCAAATCTGGTCTGGCCACCCCACTATCAGGGGGCGGGGCCAAACTTGAGCAGCACTGTGATGTGACCCCATGCGCCAGGGGCCAGGTAGCAACACCCAAAGTGGGATGCATCAAGAAAAGTTTTGGTCAGCCCCAGGTGAATTTCTAGGGTTGGTCATTAGTGTGGTAAAGAACTTAGATCTAATGATAACAATTTCCAGAAGGATACTGATTATGTAGAGATCTACATGTTATGGCAGTGAGGGCCAGGTTTAGGTGGCAGGTGGCCCACGCGACTGCCTGGAGTGCTGGACTTGGGGTGCTGTTTTTGTTGTTAACAACAAAAGGGAAAATAGAATGTTTGAAGGAACACGTTTTAGGTATTCCATATGTGGATTCGTGTTTCACTAACCTCCCAGAATGTTCTGTACCTTTGCAGAATCTCGTGGAACCTTCCAGACTTTCTGAGAACTACATTTTCCTTGAACTGCCTAGAATGTTGTCAGCGATGTCATCATGGGTATATGGATGCATAAATACAGATTTACAGATCCCAGCATGCAAATTTATCGTCTTATATGATAGGGTTAAATTATGTATGCAAATCATGCATCAAAGTCGTGAAATGGGCCACAAATGCAATTAAAAAAAAAGATTTTCAAAAGTTTAATAAATAGATGCTCCTCACCAGGGGCGCCATTTGAGCTAGGGCCAGCCCTGATGATAGTTGATTATAAAGGCTGTCCCACTTTGACATCAACTTTGATGTTGAGAGGGGGACTACTCTGAGTTTGGCATAAGCGCTGAGTCCTAGTAGTAATTAGCATTTATGCAGTGTTTTTCATCTGCAGAATGTTTTATAAACTTTAGCTTAATTTATTCTCAAAACAACCCTGTAATTGTTTTCATTGGGTGGGAAAGTGAGGCACGGTTAGCTGACCTAGCCAAAACCAGGGAGCCCTAGCTGCAGATAAAGTTTAAGTAAAAATATCTGGCCCCCAGTCCTGAGCTCCTGTTGAGCTCTTCTTATATTCCTATCATAAAACTTCAGGGGAGGGCTGCGGAAAGGGAGAAAAAGCTGAAAAAGAATCCGAAAGGTGAATATCTGGCATCTTTTGATGAAGTGCAATTATGTGGGGTCAGACTGCGGTTAGCTCAGGGGGCTGGGAAAGTGCACAAGGAGATAAATGCGTACCATCAGTGCTAGCCCTCCCAAAAGGAGTAGGGTGATGGCGGGAACCTGGCCTATTCCTCAGTGACATTGGAATGATTTTACAATGGGGGTGCTGAAAGCCACTGGACAGAACTGTAAACCCTGTATATGATGGAAACCACTTCTAGCCAGGGGATGCTGCCGCACCTCCAGCACCCACAATCAGTGGTTTCCCCAGGAATTGAAATTAGGGGGGGTGTTTCAATTACAAGGGGGGTGTCAGGGCCGATGAGATATATAAAATAAATATGAATAAAGTAAATGTTTTGTTAGGATAATGCAAATATAACATAAGGATAATGCAAGTTACACCAAAACAAATAACCGGTCTAGATTTCTAAAAATATATTTTTTTTTTAAAAAAAAATGTATTTAATTTAAATTGACTTTTGAAAAGTAAGCCATCATGGGATAAGAGGGAAGTCCTCTTATGGATCAGGAACTGGATAAAAGATGGGAAACAAAGGGTAGGAATAAATTATCAGTTTTCAGAATGGAGAGAGATAAATAGTGGTACTCCTGAGGGGTCGGTACCGGGACCAGTACTGTTCAACATACTCATAAATGATCTGGAAAAATGGGTAAACACTGAGGTGGCAAAATTTGCAGATGATACAAAACTATTCAAAATAGTTAAGTCCCAGGCAGACTGCAAAGAGTTACAAAGGGATCTCACAAAACTGGTGACTGGGCAACAAAATGGGATAAATGCAAAGTAATGCACATTGGAAAACAATCTCAACTGTACATACAAAATGAAGGAGTCTGAATTAGCTGTTAACTCTCAAGAAAGAGATCTTGGAGTCGTTGTGGATATTTCTCTGAAAACATCCACTCAATGTGCAGCGGCAGTCAAAAAAGCAAACAGAATGTTGGGAATCATTAAGAAAGGGATAGATAATAAGATAGAAAATATCATATTGCCTCTATATAAATCCATGGTACGTGCACACTCTGATACTGTGTGCAGATCTGGTCACTCCATCCCCAGAAGATATACTGGGAAGGAAAAGGTAGCAGAATGGGCAACTAGAAATGATTAGGGGTATGAACAGGAGGAGAAAATAAAATGACTGGGAATTTTCCAGCTTAGAAAAGCAGTCACTAAGTGGGGCGAATGATAGAGCGTCTATAAAACTGGCTGGTATAAAAGCGACTAAGGAAATATTATTTAATCCTTCACATAACTAACAAGACTAGAGTCACCCAATGCATCATAGGCAGCAGGTTTTAAAAAAACAAAAGGAAGTATTTTTTAATCACCACTTAAAGTCAACCCCCCGGGAAACTCTAATACTCTTTGCCAAGGGATGCTGTGAAGGCCAAAACTACAAAGGATTCAAAAAAAAACTAGATAAATTCCTGGAGAATAGGTAATCAGTGACTATTCAGGATAGGGAAGGATGCAAACACCATGCGTTGAGGTGTCCCTACCGTGTTGCCAGAAGCGGGGAATGTGCAACAGAGGATGGATCACTTGATGATTACCTGTTCTGTTCATTTCCCTCTGAAGCACCTGGCCTTGACCACTGTCGGAAGACAGGATACTGGGCTATATGGACCATTGGTCTGACACAGTATGACCATTCTTATGTAAAAATTATTTATAATAATAAAAATGTTTAGTACAGAAACTCCCCAACATAATGATCTCTCAAGATAGCAACGATGTGAGATAACCTTGGAAAATAATGCATTTTAAAAATCTTGGCCTACTAGGAAACATATTTATGTAAGTTTCCATTCCCAGTCACAAATCTAGCATTTTGGAACAAAGTCACTAAAATATAGTCCAACAAACAAATGTTTATTTAACGTGCCCCTCACTTTTCCCTCCACTGCACTGGACTCACCAGTGTTGCCACAGATCGCTGCTCCGGGCCAATGGGGGCTGCTAGAAGTAGGAGCCACGATCGGCTGGACTTGCGGACAGGGAAGGTAAACACACCGGCCCGGCCCGCCAGGGGCTTTCCCTACACAAGCGGCGACCCCTGTTTGAGAAACCCTGATCTAGCCTTTCCTTGGAAATCAACTTTTAGGCCCCAGTTCAGGAAGCCACTTAAGCATGGGCCTAGTTTTAAGTCTATGAGTTGCTCCTTTGATTTCAAAGGGACTGCTCACAAACCTAAAGTTAGGCATGTGTTCAAGTCCCTAAAACAGAAGGAAGAACCCAGAACTGCAAGGAAAAGAGACTTTTCGTTCCTTTATTAAAAATCAAAATTTAAAATGGATCCCTTTCTAGTCGACATCAACTGGCTATGCCCAGGGCAAAGTGATGAGAAGATCCTTTCTGCCTACGCCATCAGTGAGGGAAATATAAACAAGAACACCCACAAAAATGTTAAATTAAGTGTAATTCCACTAGATGGCAGCACAAGAAGTGTTTATCTTTGTTATTCTCAACATCTGTGTGTTAAGGTTTTTATTAGTGCTCTAGCGTTCGATACATTCAGAAAGGATTTCTGATTCAGAATTTTCAATTACACAACTAATGACCTAGAGTCAAATTTAAGTGTCTTAGGAGCCTAAATCTCATTTCCAAAGGTTACTAAGGACAAAAGGTACATTCTTATCTCATGTTAGTTAAGACATGAGAACAAACATGAGGTAAATCCTAGAGAAGACAAGACAGGTGCAGTATTTACACAACAATGTTAGCAGGCTGAGGTAAGGACTGGGCTTCCCATTGTGTTTACCTTGATCTGCTCACCCATGTGAAAGCTACAAAACGTTTCTACCTTTTTTGATTACTTCTAGCTCACCTGATACAATTTTACTTCTTTTTCTTGGTATCAATTTATAAAATTTTAGGGTTGCACAACAATTGGAGAGGGCAGATTGTGAACAATTCATCAAAAGTCTCCCTTTTAGGTGGTGAAATTTCAAATTTAGAGCATTTTGAACAGTGCTTTGGTTTGTTTTCTGGCATAACAATTGTTGATTACTGTTAGCACAATACACCCAGTACAATTACAGCTTAGAAGAGTGAACTGGATTATTTTTTCCTCCCATGAACAATCCCACTGGCTGTTAAGTTGTGATGATGTCAGAAGTTTTATGATTGGTGAAGACACAAGAGACAGAAACAACATCACTTGATTTTTTTCAGATATCATGTTGAGTTTGCTGTGGTAGGACTTGGAGGGAGCAAAAGATAACTAGCCTTACAGTATATGCTGTTGGCAACTCTGCAGCTGCTGGAATCATGATACCTACCCCATACAGAGACTGAGTTGGCTGTTTGGTGCTGAAGGTGAGCACACTGGCTGCAGGGGCGGCTCTAGCTTTTTTGCCGCCCCAAGAACGGCACACTGGCTGCCTTTGGCGGCATGCCTGCGGGAGGTCCGCCAGTGCCACGGCTTTGGCATACCTGCCACCAAATTGCCGCCGAATCCACGGGACCAGGGACCTCCTGCAGGAGCAATGCCGAAGGCTGCCTGACTGCCACCCTCTCAGGGACTGCCAGAGCGCCCCCAGTAGCTTGCCGCCCCAGGCACACACTTGGAGCGCTGGTGCCTTGAGCCACCGCTGACCGACTGTCAAGGCAGATATGAAGGATGTGGGTTGAAAGCTTGCAGGGGGTGGAGTTTTTTCCTGTTCATTTACATGTTATTTTCCTTGACAGGAGGGAGACAGGTCAGTGAAACAGTGAGAGTGCCCTAGGGTGATCAGATAACAAGCGTGAAAAATCAGGCCATTTTATTGGTGGGGGGAGGGTGGTATAGTTACCTATTTAATAAAAATCCCTAATATCAGGATTTCTAGTCACCCTAGGTTGCACTGTCAGTGGCACAAGATGAGTCAGGTGCGGATGTCCCCCTTTCGTGGTGAGAAGTAGTGGAAGGCTGGAGAAATTGAGTGGGTGATGAGCTCTTCCTAGTAGCATGAGACATCTGAGGGGTGGAATAGGTCCCTCCTAGTGGTGAGAGAGACAGCTGAAGGGTGTGGTGGGGAGTGTCTCGCCCATGCAGCTTAAGCAAGTAGGGAGTGGGGAGCACCAAGGAACAGCTGTGATGCAGCTGCAGTGAGCAGGGAGTTGTTCTGGGTTCATTGCATACATGCTGCATACCAAGGGCTCAATTCCATTTCCAGCCCTCACACTGAATTGCTTTCAATGGCACTGCTCCTGGAGAGAAGTACTTCTCAATGTAACAGTGGCAGGATTGGGTGCCCAGTTAGCAGCAGGCCGAGTTGCTACCCAGTTCTAGAGTGAAGACAGATGTAGTCATAGTCTTTCTCCACTGAGTTGAAAACTCAGCCCATTTGCTAGGGGATGTAATAACCAAAGGACAGCGAGTATGGGAGGGCACGCTAGTTTTGCAAAAAGTCTTTTCTGCTTTAAACCACACTTTAGTATATATTTCTTTACAGCAGGAGTGAGAAAAGTGGATGTGAATAATGTAGCCTAGTATTAAAAGGCTTACTTTAGCAGAGCTTACCTGCCACGCTTCTGTAACTCCTTTCACATCTGACTTGTAGAACCAAAGGACAAAGGGAAAAGGATGAGAATTTGGGGTCTATTGTCTGCACAGAATTTATTGATATTAATGGGAGTAGCTTGCTTGTGATTATGCTGAGGAGAGTGGCCCAGAAAAGCCAAAAACAGTATGTATAACGGGAGGAATCACATTTCCTGGCTTCGGTTCAGCTCTGTGACCAGGTTATTACAACCCCACCCACCTTGTCTCTCTAATATCCTGGGACCAACACGGCTACAACACCACTGCATACGTGTTTATTATGCTTCAAAACATGCAGACAAGTCACCAAGTAAAATATTAGCTAGACAAAGAAGTGGAGTGTACAAGGAAAGCTCTGAATAACTCACACTGTTTCCAAATGATTGTACTTGACACAGAAAGAATCTTGTGGATAAATATTTTGATTTTGTTATCTTGGTGATAAACATAAGGCCATGATAATACTGCCATCCTGTGGTCAGGATGTTTAGGATGGAGCGAGCCCTTGTATAAGATTATAAGTAAGGCTCAGATTTAGTCATGGGTATTTTTAGTAAAAGTCATGGACAGTTCATGGGCAATGAGCAAAAATTCACAGCTTGTGACCTGTCCATGACTTTTACTATAAAACCCCATGACTAGATCTTAGCTGCTCCTGGGCCCTGGGGCACTGCTGCTGATTTGGAGGGGGGTGGGCTGCTGTTGCTGCTTTGGGGCTGCTGTTCTGGGGCCACCCCTGGGAGCACGGCTGCTCCAGCAGCCCCTGGGGCCAGCCGCACTGGCTGCTGCAGCTGCAGAAGTCACGAAGGTTCCAGAAAGTCATGGAATCTGTGACTTCCATGACAGACTCGCAGTCTTGATTATAAACACATTGTAGTGATTTCCTTAGGGCAAGGAGGTCTGTATATCACTCGTGTGACAAAGTACCTTCTTCTCCTTAGCAGGCTCAGTTCTTTTTAGCCTTGGAGACACGGGCTCAGGCAAGGCAAATCCTTACCAGTAGCACAGGGTCTGGCTATTCCTTTCCCCAGTCAGTCTCTTGTGCTTGTTTTACCTTCCCTTCTGGGGAGCGAGTGCAGCCTTCCTTCCTGGAAGGGTTCAGGGTCTTGCTGCAACCAGCCTACTAACAGCTTCCCTACTTCTCTCACCCCCCTCCCCCACTTCCATCAGGGGAGGGTTTAAAAATGTCCCAAGCAGTTGGAGCCAGCTGAACATAATTAGTTCCCTACTAACCCCTTTTCCAGCTGAACCTTATTTCCCTGTGGTTCTCTCTTCTCAGTGGATTGGGAGAGGCCTTTTAACCCCCTGGGAGTAATTACTACTCCCCACCACCCTTTGTAGCTGTTTGTCCTGGGTTTACCACACTTGCTGTGTATCTTTTTGTCCAGAATTTAACTTCTAATATATTTTTTTCACTGGACTTTTGTCTTGTACCAAGGAGTTACTCATTTTAAACAGGACTGAATCAGAGAATTTAACTGAATGTCAAGAAGAGGAAGGGATGGAGAGGTATGGGGAAGATGGGATCAAGGTACATTTCCAAAGGATGGGGTTCCTCAGGTCTGGGATTTCTGGAATCAACTCCTTGTTTTATTTAAGAAAATAACTGGAATTAGAGATGGCAAAGCCTGGGTGTGGCTTTGGATTTGCAAAAGCAAAGCTGGGGTAGTTCAGATCCAGGTACTATTTAATCTCAATTTTTAGCATTCTGGGCTAGGGAGGTGGTGGCAGATAACTGTGGCCACGTCTACACTACCGGATTAATTCGAATTTGTTTAAACCGATTTTATAAAACCGATTTTATAAAATCGGTTTAGCGCGTCCACACTAGGATCCTTAAATCGATTGTGTGCGTCCATGGTCCAAGGCTAACGTCGATTTCAGGAGCGGTGCACTGTGGGTAGCTGTTCCACAGCTATCCCATAGTTCCCACTTCCGGGTTGAGAGCCCAGTGCCTGATGGGGCAAAAAACATTGTCCCGGGTGGTGCTGGGTACAGCCTCACCCCTCCCTTTGTGAAAGCAGCAGCCAACCATTTCGCGCCTTTTTTCCTGGGTGAAGAGAGCAAACGCCATAGCA